>NC_092401.1:20979984-21304359 GCF_030028105.1 Mobula birostris
CCAAATGCCAGAAATTAGACTACATTAAATGGGCATCTTGGTTGGCATAGACAAGTTGGGCCTACTTCCATGCTCTGGCTGTATCAAGAGAGACTCAGAAGAATTGCAAAGGTATAAGGAAGGCTAAAAAATGAGACTGTTCCATGGCAAGCTGGCAGAGACTCAACGGGACTAATGGTCTCTTTTCTACGTTGTAACAAATCTTATATTCTTTCCAGAATGTCGAGAGAATCTGTGTGCAAATTGCTCAGCCTTATGCCTGCCTGTTGAGGAGTTTAGTGATGATCTAAGCACCTAGTGACCACACAGCTGGCCTAGTGAGGAAGTGAATGCTCCTGGACACTGGCCAACCCACACCGAAAGAACAGCATCGACATCAGCCTCACACACGCTCTAGTGATCCCAGTACAGGAAGAACGCGAGAAAAAGGAAGAGATACCCGTGGTCAGGAAAAACGACTGTTGCTGGCTGCTGAAGCGATCTGGTGGGTTTGCGAATTCCTCAGAAGACACCCCCTCTCAATTAAATCAGAGATCAGAGGCTAGCCAAGAGCTTCAAATGCGGAAACACTGCTTGAGTTGGGTCAGATGGCCCAATTCCATACAGCCAACTATTTTATCGTCAAATATAAAAGCCTGAGGCCCAAAGGTCAAAATCCTGTTGTGTTAAGCTGCTGTCTCCATTGAGGTCATGACTCAGACTTGATTGTCTTTTTTGTCCAAGAAGTTCCTAGGGGTGGTTTTGGGGACAGAGAGGGGAATTATTTCTTTAAGCTCTTGCTGGAGAAGTACAGGACTCCACACCATGTTCTTCAAAGCTACTCCACAGTTTGTTTTTGAGTCCATCCAAGGGGTAAAGTGGTGTCTTGGCTCAATTTAGATACAGCAGCATCGCCCCAGGGCTGTCATTGGAGTCAATCCAGATTCTGGTTGATCATTGCTCTACAAAGCTTGGAGATTCCAGGTCCTGATGGATGGGTCTCACACATTCACATGTATCTGCCAGGAAACTCCACTGCCAGGCTATAGTAACACAAAGACAAGTAGGCCAAACAAGAGTCATAAGAACTATGATACAAATGGACAACATCCAACTCAGCTCCAAATCTTTTCCCTCCTTTCTTCCTTGGTGTTAACTGGTCAGCAAAATGTGATCCATGCTATTCAAAACATCTTCCCAAGTGATCTCATGGCCTGAGTATCTGGGTTGAGTAGAAACACAGCAAAATATAAACTAATGTAAATGAACTGTAAGCACTTGTGTAGAAAGACCCAGGCGAGGGGCTATCATTCAACATAATGAAGACCCGCATTTTAATAACGTAGGAAGACGTCCAGAAACACTCATTAGCAAACCAAACACGATAACAAGCCACAACAAACTGCTCAGACTAACGGTCACAGAGATGACTCTAAGGAAACATTTTAGAGAGGGTTTTCCACAACCACCAATGAGAGGCAACAAATTTAAGGACAACAGAAAATAATGACATCAAAGCAATTGGTATGACCCTTATTTAATATCTCCACAAATAAAGGGTTACTATTTACAGTAAATCACTCATTCAATACTGTTCTGAAGAGACTATGTCACAGGATTATGCATTACAAGAACAGATCCTTGGCCTACCTCATCCATTCACGCTATTTATCAGCACTAGGTTCTTCGTCTACATGTGCGGCTGCCTCTTTTTCCACAATGGACTGTACTGAGCTCCTAGGTCTGTTCAGTTCCTTTGAGGTGGCCTTGTACCCTTCTCCAGGTTTGTACTTCTCTATTATAGTGTCCCTGATATGCCTTGAATGCTCATTTGTCTGTTGAAATCTACCATACAAAGAGAGGGAGTATTTATCCAGGTGATCCTCCAATATTATACATCAACAAAATGGGTGAGTTGGTAACGTAATGTATAGTACTGCACCTGATGAAAGTTAACATAGTGATTACAAAGGGGATGAATGCTTTTTCAGCCTCACAATTTTGGTTTTTAATTTTTAGTAAATTGACAAAAGGTTTTAGCATTCTTTTGATTTGGCACGATGAAAAATGTTTTGTAGATTAGCTCAAAAAATTCCTACTTCAATAGATCTACATTTAGAAAATGAGACAGTAAAATGTGAAAATAGTTGTGGGGGCTGAACGCTTTTTCAAGGCACTGTACCTCTGCCATGGGGAAAAGTTTCTTACCATCTACCCTACCTGTGCCGCTCATAATGTTGCATACCTCTATCAAGTCTCACCTGCTGCAAGAAAAACAACCTTCGTCTAGCCAGTCTTTCCTTATAACTAAAACATTCCATATCTTAGTGAATCTTCTCAGCACTCTCTCCATAGCAATCTGCAACTACCTATTCAATTCCAATAATTTCAGTGTGTTTCGAACCAAAGGAGGAAGGAGGTTGCTTTAAAACCCTGACAGTCAATGTCAGAGGATTAGACTAGTTTTTATTTCTACTTTCTACTCCCATTCCAACATTTTAGTTCATGTCCTCCGCTACTGTCACATTGAAGCCGCCCTCAAGTTGGAGGAGTAGCACCTGATTTTCCGTCTGGGCAGCCTCCAACCTGTGGCATGAGTATGGATTTCTTTAACTTCCAGTCATTTCACCCCCCTCCCTTCACTTTTCTTTCATTTCTCACTCTGGCTTCCCTCTTAACTCTTTCCCCATCACCTCCTTCTGGTTCCCCTATGATGCACTCTTCTCTCCAATCAGATTCCTCCTTCTTCAGCTCTTCACCTTCACCATCCAACTTCTCACTTCATCCCCACCCACCCAGCCTTCCCCCCCAACCTATCACCTTCCAGCTTGTACTCCTTCCTTTCCCCACCTTATTCTTGACTTCTTCCACCTTCCTTTTCATGAACAAAGGGCCTTGACCCAAAACAGCGACTGTTCATTCCTTTGCATAGATCTGCTGAGTTCTCCTTCCTTTTCATGAACAACAAAGGGCCTTGTCCCAAAATAGCAACTGTTCAGTCCTTTGCATAGATGTGCTGAGCTCCTCCAAAATCTGCAGAACACCCTGTGGCTAGACTAGGTTCTGGCTGATTAACCATCAGATCCTTGTGGTCTCATACTGAAGTGAAGCAAGGCAATTGCTACAGGAACAGGTCCCAGGGACGGCCACTCACGACTGGTCAGCTATTACAGTCTGACCACGTGACTTGACTGTGCTGTGCTTGGATGCTGAGAATAAAAGTTGAGTCAGGAAGAACAAGAAGTCACAGTGAAGAGAATAACTGGAAAAATTACCTCATCATTGTACCTTACGCCAATCAGACAGCACAGAAAGAGGCCATTCAGACACAGCTAGTTTGTGCCAGCAAATGCAATATTATAACTACCCGGACAATACAAAAACTCTTTACACGCGAAGTGCTTCACACCCAATAAAATCCTTCAACATCCTCCCCAGAACGCTGAAAAGTCTTCCATAGATAGCTTATCACTTCATGTCCCCTCCCCACCCAAGTACAATCAGTGTTGCTTCAGACTAGACTTACAGCAGTCAAAATGTGCACAGCAAGATGTCACAGCGTACATTTAGATCTTTCACCACTTAGCCAACTCTGACTGGGTTAGCTGAAGGAGCAATACACTCAGAGGCCACTTTATTAAGTACCTTCTTTATGTTCGTGGTCTTCTTCTGCTGCTGTAGCCCATTTACTTCAAGGTTTGACATGTGCATTCAGGGATGCTCTTCTACACAACACTGTTATAACGTGTGGTTGTTTGTGTTACTGTCAGCTTGAACCAGTCTGGCCATTCTCCTCTGATCTCCCAGCTTCACAAGGCCTTTTCGCCCATAGAACTGCCACTCAATGGATTTTTTTTTGCTTTAAGCACCATTCTTTGTAAACTCTAGAGACCGCTGTGCACGAAAATCCCAGAAGATCAGCAGTTTCTGAGATTCTCAAACCACCCTATCTGGCACCAGCAACCATTCCATGGTCAATGTCACTTACATTACATTTCTTCCCCATACTGATGTTTGGTCTGAACAACAACGAAACCTCTTGATCAAGTCTGCATGCTTTTATGCATTCAGTTGCTGCCACATGATTGGCCAATTACATATCCGCATTAACGAGCAGGTGTACAGCTGTAATAAAGTAGCTGCTGAGCGTACATGCAAGGTTACCTGGACAGGTTGCCTACTCTTCTCCAAATGAGTCAGCAAGATTCTTTTTCACCCTGATTAAACATCTAGCCTAAAAGACACAAAATGCAGCCCAGTACTCCACCATTCCACAGCAACTGCCCCAAAGCTCAAGTCTCTGGAACGGGATTTAACATACAAATACTTTATCCATTAGTCAGAGAATTTAGGAACTTGCTCAAAATTATGATGCAACCTATGTGACTAAATGCTTCACGTACTCATGGAGAGAACAGGGAAGATTTCATTCTAAACGGTAGGTCAATTGGCCACTATAGATTGTCCATGTCGTCTTGAACAAAAGGGGATATCTTCGGTCAACTTCTCTTCGGTCAACTTCACTTGCCTCATCGCAGAGGTTTTCCCATGACCTATGGATTGATATTTATTAATTTCTCTTTCTTTTTGTACTTACACAGTTTGCTGTCTTTGGTACACTGGTTAAACGCCATATAGTTGGTGTGGTCTTTCATTGATTCTGTTATGGTTATTATTCTTTAGAATTATTGAGTATGCTCGCAAGAAAAGGAATCTCAGGGTTGTTACGGTGACATACATGTACTTTGAATTTCACCCCGTAGCATAGATAACAGACAAAATAATTAGCAACCATCTGAAAGAGAAAAATGTTGCAGAGGTACAGGGAAATTGAACTGCTGGGAACCTGTATACAACAAAAGACCAAAAATGCCTTTTTACACTAAATGTCAATAAATTGGATGATGGAATTGATAGTTTTGTTGCAAAGTTTGCAGGCGATACGCAGATAGGTGGAGGAGCAGAAATGGCAGAACAGTGTCGCGAAGTACATGGTCATGCACTTCGGTAGAAGTGAAAGGGCTGACTACTTTCTAAATGGAGAGAAAATACAAAAAGCTGAGGTGCAAAAGGACTTGGGAGTCCTTTCAAGAGGAATAGAATATAAAAGCATGGATGTAATCTTGAGACTTTATAAATCACTGATGAGGCCTCACCTGGAGTATCGTGAGCAGGTTTGGGCCCCTTATCTTAGGAAGGATGTGCTAAAGCTGGAGAAGGTTCAAAGGAGGTTCACAAAAATGGTTCCGGGATTGAACAGCTTGTCATATGAAGACTGTTTGATGGCTCTGGGCCTGTATTGACTAGAATT
This sequence comes from Mobula birostris, assembly GCF_030028105.1. Taxonomy (NCBI): domain Eukaryota; kingdom Metazoa; phylum Chordata; class Chondrichthyes; order Myliobatiformes; family Myliobatidae; genus Mobula; species Mobula birostris. The sequence goes on from NC_092401.1 coordinate 20,985,275, forward strand.
CTGAAAAATGAGGGCTGATCTCATTGCAAACTGTTGAGTGGTGAAAGGCCTTGATAGAGTGGATGTGGAGAGGATGTTTTCTATGGTGGGAGAGTCTAAGACCAGAGGACACTGGCTCAGAATAGAGGGGTGTCCTTTTAGGACGAAGATGAGGAGGAATTTCTTTAGCCAGAGTGGGGAACCTGAGGAATTCTTTGCCACAGGCAGTTGTGGAAGCCAAGTCTCTACGTACATTTAAGGCAAAGGTAGAGAGATTCTTGATTGGTCAGGGCACAAAGGGATACGGGGAGAAGGCAGGAGACTGGGGCTGAGAGGAAAATTAGATCAGTCATGATGAAACGGTGGAGCCGATGCAATAGGACAAATGGCCTAATTCTGCTCCGATATCTTATGGTCTTATGAGTTCCTCCAGCATTTTGTGTGCTGCTCTAGAATACCAGCACCTGTAGATTTCTGGTGTTCTTGATATCCTATGTACCATAATTCCATTTTATTTGCCCTTCATTCCCAGAATCTCCCACCACCAGATTCTACCGTTCACCTACACATTACAGGACCAGTTGCTACCACCTTTGGGATGTGAGAAGAAACAGAATCAGGTTTAGTATCATTGGCACGTCACAAAATTTGTTGTTTTACAGTAGTAGTGCAATACATTAACAAAACTAAACCAAAATTATAAATTAATATATTAAGTATTATATATTCAATTAAATAAGTATGGGGTTCTCAGTGATATTAACTGTAATGTTAACTGTTAACTGGTCATAATAAAATGGCTTCTTTGTAATGTTAACTGATGAAGTAATGCTCTTTGTAGCTGAAATGTTTGGATTATAATTATAGATAATAGGGAAATAATCAATGTAAGTCATGTTATCCTATCTGTATATGTGGGAACCTGAGTGACTGCGTGGGAACTTGGCGAGGAGAGGCGAAGAGGAAGGGCGTGCAGGAAGCGCTCTGGTAAACCACCGTGGTTGGTGTTAGTCTGAGGGTCGAGCAGTCCGGAGGAGATCGAATGGTGCAAGGAATACTCTGTTTCTTGAGCACCAACGATTGTGCGCAAACTGATTAACTCTGACAAGTGTGGCACCCTTTTCTTTTATATTTGTTTCCCTACCAACCACAGTCACAGTAAGATTTATAAAGTGTAATCATTTAATCGTACATTGTGTACTGTCTGATGTTTTACGTTGTGGGGTGCATTACACAGCATCTACGCAAACAGGAGACACAGTTTGGCGGGCAGATGATGGTTTCCCCCCAAAACGAACGTGAGGTGACAGCGCTGAATGTTACATAAGCGCTGCAAAAAGGGGGCGAAAAAAAAAGTAGAATTCATGGGTTGGTTTATCATCCATTCAGAAATCTGATGGCGCAAGGGAAGATGCTGTTCCTAAAACTTCAGTGTGTCTTCAGGCTTCTGTACCTCCTCCCCAAGGAGCTGGGGGAAATCCAGGCAGCCACAAAGAGAACATGCAAACTCCACACAGACAGCACCAGAGGTCACGATGGAACCTGGTTCACTGGAGCTCTACCAGCAGTGCCACCTTCTCAGGAAGTGTGATGGGACTGGCGTACCATGCTCGATGAAGCAGGGCAGTGTGAGGGGGGTTTCAGTGGTGAAGGGTGAAGGGATGCTTCAGATTCAATTTCCAGGAATTCTCTCTTCACAAGGACAAGTAACACGACGAGCCAAACCTCAAAGCTTGTACTTCAATTAAAAATGCCCTCGCTCCACTTTGCAAATCACATAAGCAGTCCAGACAACTCATTTTAACTTCAAAATTTAAAGTTTATTATCAAAGTACATATATGTCACCATATACTACCCTGAGATTCAGTCTTCCAGGCATTCACAGTAGAACAAAGAAATACAATGGAATCAGTGAAAAACTACACAGAAACAAAGACTGTTCATCTTCCCGCAATCAGCCACAAACAAACACCACAGAACCTGTTCAAAGAAAAAAAAAATCGCACAAAGACCAAACATCTAATGCACGATGACAAGAAATTGCGTGAACAAAAGCGGACAAATAGCACACAAACCATGAAACATCAAGCCACGTTGCCCCCGAAGGAGAGTCCGCATCCACAAGCCACCAAGGCGAGTGAAGCCCGTCCACAAGTCAATGGCCGCAAGCCACCGCCACCAAGCCAGTTGGTTCAGCGCTGCGTCAATCTTGCAACAGCCAGCTCCGCGCTGAAGCATCTCGAACAAATCGCACAATTCGTGTAAAAAAAAACCCGAAAACACATGGAACATAAACTGCAGAGTCCCTGAAGTGAGCCAGAGCCAGAGCTTGCTCAGAGCTGAAGACATCATACATCAAACCGCAGTCCCCCAGAAGTGAATCCACAGAAGGAACCGCCAAGGAGTTGAATGTTGAGGATTAGGAATCGAACCTTGCAGTATGGGACTCAAGACTCCTGCACGTTCTACCGGCAGGAGACCAGTACAACGCAGACAGATGGCACTGAACAGCTGGTTGTTTTCCTTTCTCGTCCCCGTCGATTTTAATCCTGTCCAACGCTTTAATTAGTGCGTAATAATGGAGCCAACCACGGATCCACTTTCCGCCATTAGGAATTGATGGCTGCCCCTCTCATTCTCGCCAAATTCACTGGGAGATCACAAAAGCACCAGATCCTTCAGTCAGTTCAAAAATACATCCTTACAATGGAAATTACAAGCTGCAATCAATCGCAGTTCAGGAGAAGTATACTTAGAAGAAGAAGAGTATCAAGCAGTCTCATGAGCTGTCTGCAGGACGTCGCCACTGGCCACTGGAAAACAAACTGTGCAAATACAAACAAAAACAAGTAGTACTGAGCACGTGAGTTGCCGAGTCCATACGCTGAGGAATCAGTTCAGTGTTGAGATGAGCCAAGTTATCCATGCTGGTTCAGGAGCATGATGGTTGAGGGGCAATAGCTGTTCCTGAACACCTGGTGGTGTGGGACCCGAGGTTCCTGTACCTTCTTTCCAACGGCAGCAGTGAGAACAGAGACTGGTCTCGATGGGGAAGGTCCATCTGGTGTGTGGGTGTGGGTGTGGGTGTGGGGGGGGGTCAGGGGCAAAGGAAGTCAAGAGAGGAAAAGTTAAATATGTATCTATATGTATCTTCAGTGTATTTTGTTCTTGTGTTTCCAAATTGAACTCCAGCCTACAGGTTATGACAAAGATTCCGCAAATAGCAATTAGCCGTGGGTCCGGGCTCCAATGCACGTTGCTTATCTCTGTACAATGGATTTGGCAGGAAGCAGAGGAACTCGATGCTCTGCCAGGGAAGGAGACCGACAGCTTCATCAGACCTCGTGTAAGCAGGGGTGATAAGGAACCTCACAACTGAATCACTCTTTGGGAAAATGCTTGGAAGCTGCTGCAGTTTGGAGGAGGAGTTACACAGAAGAACGTAACAAGACGCTGGAGGAACACAGCTGGTCAGGCAGCACCTAGAGAGGGGAAGAGACAGTCTAAGTTTCAGACTGAAAGCCTCTACCAGGATTGGAAAGGAATGGGGAAGAAGCCAGAATAAGATGGTGGTGGGGGTAGGGTGGGAAGATGTACAAGCTGGAAAGTGATAGGTGAAGTCAGTTGAGGGAGTTGTCAGAAGGAATGAAGCCAGGAGAAGGGAAAAGTGGGTGGGTGGGTGACTGACTGAGGGATGAAGTGAGCAGCTGGAAGGTAACAGGTGAAAAAGGTAAAGGGCTGAAGAATAAGAAGTCTGGTTTAAAATGGCACTGGTGAAACACAGTGACGACTTACTGGCAGCAAACAAAACTACTATTCTATTAATCTCACTTTTCTGGAAGTCGATCACTCCAATCGATAGCCTGTAACTTTCCTTTCAGAGTTGAGCTTTCGAATCGCCAGTATGACCTGGCATTCTTGTGAGGTGAAGTGAAGTCCTGAAGGTGCAGAACAGATGTGGCGTGGCAAGTATGGGCCGAATCGAGGTGACAGGGCCCAGGCAAGGAACAAGCCGATGTTTGACCCATTCCAGCACCGGGCCGGATTTAAAAGATAGGTACAGGCTGAATTGAGGTGACAGGGCCCAGGCCCCAGGCCCAAGAGCAAGGAACAAGCCAATGTTTGACCCATTCCAGCACCAGGCCAGATTTGAAAGATAGATACGGGCCGAATTGAGGTGACAGGGCCTGGGCAAGGAACAAGCCAGTGTTTGACCCATTCCAGCACCAGGCCAGATTTGAAAGATAGGTACGGGCCGAATCGAGGTGGTCGAGCTCAGGGCCCTGGTCCGAGAGTAAGGAATGAGCTGAGTCTTGGCTGATTTAAGCCCCAGACCAGATTGAACAGGTCACGGTGCTCAGCTTGTTGCTCAGCAAGGTTTACTCGTCTCCGAGGCTGTGGTCTGCGATTAACAGGCTCCTGGATTGGCTGTGACTGGCTTTGTGGCTGTGAACCACTTTCATGAAGTTCTGAATGTAATTTGCACACTTTTTATTGTTTGCACGATTTGTTCTTTTCTCCCGCACCCCACATCGGGTGTTTGACAGTCTTCTTTCTTTAAAGGGTTCTATTGAGCTTCTTGGTTTTCTGGCTGCCTGTAGGAAAATCAATCTCCAGATTGTATTTAATGTACATAATTTGACAACAAATGTACTTTGAACTTTGCATCTGATTGAAAAGGAACATGGGAGCTGTGGTGGCAATTCTGGGTGAGCACATGGCTGAAGAGTCACAGAGCAGTAGTAATCACAGCGAGCGAGGGCCTCACTGAACGCCCAATGAAAAGAAGATTTACCTCAATTTACTAGGGTAGACATATCTCTTCAGAGACTTTGCAGTAGAGTAGCAAACCAAAAACACAAAAGATTCTGTAGATGCTGGAAATCCAGAGTAACACACAGTCAACAGTATGGAAGAACTACGGTTTCCTCTTATATAAAGAGCACAGACCCACCATTCAGCAAATATGCCAAACCAAAGTGAAAGGAATTACACTGGGTCTTATAAAAATCAGTGAGGACCCTGACCTGCAGGCTTTAACATCCGATCTTCACTCCAAAATCTTTTTTTTAAATTATGAAATATTCCTGCTAGTTTAACCACATCAACACTGAGTTGTATGGACAAACAGAAACGTCAGAAGAACTTAGCTGCTCAAACCCACCATCGAGGATATCTTCAAAGGGCAGAGCTTCAAGAAGGCAGCATTCAACCTTAAGGAGCCTCACCATCTTCTCATTACTACCACCGAGGGACAGGACCCTGAAGACCTGCTGAGTTTTCCAACACCTTCTGTTCTTATTTCATATTTCCAACATCTGTAGCTATTTTAACTTGTCCTCCAACGCTCTGGCCAAGTGACTTTGAAGGGAACTTGCTCCTAAGTGCAGACATTCATCACTCTATCAGTAAACCATTACAACAAATTTAGCCATCATTAGCGCATTGTTTACCATTAAAACTTGCCTTCCTACATGACTAATCCACTTTATATAACTACTTCTGTGGGTGCAAAATGCTCCAAATGTGGTCATGTATGATATAAATGGCGGGACGTACAATAAAAGCCACAATAGCAAAGTAAATCAAATGTTACCTGTGACAGTAAAATACCCAAGATTTTCAGACTGCCTGTACTTCCCATTGCTTCCGTAAAGCAGCTAGAGTAATCAAAGACCCCACCCACCCCAGATATCCTCCCTTCTCCCTCAGGCAGAGGATGCAAAGTACAGAAAGCACATACCACCAGGCTCAAGGACACACTACTGAATAATAGTCTGGTACATTAAGATGGACTGGACCCACTAGATTTTGCAGATGCTGGAAATCCAGAGCAACACACAAAATGCTGGAATAACTCAGCATCTATGGAAATGAATAAACAGTCGACATTTTGGGCTGGAGCCCTCCATCAGCATGATAAGATAGACTCTTGACCCACCTTGTTAGGGTCTTATTGTTTATCTGCACCACACTTTATTCTCCATTCTGTTCTTTTACCATACGTTCCTTGTGTTCTAGGTAATGAATTGATGTAAATTCTGGATGAACAGTATACATCTCGGCACATCTAACAATCATAAACCAATTCCAATTCTGCACCTGAAGTATTTTGCTTATGAGCAAGATAATACTTCGTTTGACTTCACTTTTCTTAAAGGCAACTCCTAACCCACTGGATACTTCCAACATTTTTTTTTAAATCTCAAGTTTTCATTATCTGCATTTTGTTTTTACGCTTTTCAACTGTGTTTTATTTAAAATTCATTGGACTGAAACATTTAACTCTGCTTTTATCTACAGATGCTGCCTGACCTGTTTCCAGCTCTCATTTAACAGCCCTTTAACACCTAGAATTTCAAGTGAAACAGAAGTCACCCTAGCTACTGTGCATGATAAAAAAAAGTTAAATGTTTAACAAATAAAAGGTTTGATTTGCATTGTTATTTTAATTTGCACTGTGCAGTGAATTGCTCTGGATGCATAGTATGCCCTAAGATAGGAGGAAAAAGCAGAGGGAACTAATTGGATAGTACAACACTCACGTAATGGATCAAGAGGTCTCCTATGAAGTGATCCAAAGAAATCAAGACCAGATCAATACAATCAGAAACAAGAAAATCTGCAGATGCTGGAAACTGTGTGTGTTGCCAAATCAATACAAATACAATTCTTTGTGTTCACACAAATGAAACCTCTCGCGCTCTAACAACGTGCTGGAGAAACTCAGTGGATTCCTAAGCATTGGTGAGAGGAAAGGACTTGTTTACATTTTGGGTCAAAATCCTGCATCATCAACAGTTCCTCCACACTACCCCCCCCCCCCACAGATGCTACCCAGCCGCTTGAGTTCCTCCAGCAGATTGTTTATTGCTCCAGGTTCCAGCAGCTGCCATCTCGTGTCTTTCTTGTTTCATCCCATCAGAAGCAAAAACCTCCTCCTCCTCCCTCCAGAAACCACTGAGACACTAAGAGCAAGATCCTAGCGAATCCAAACCAGGAACCGGATCAACTACTCCCCCATTCATGGATTTCTCAGCAACAGGGTGGAGTTCTCTTCTCAAGGAGGTAACCCTTGTAGCAATCTGAAGAGTACTTCAAAAAGGGAAGAAAATCCAAGAACTGCAAACTAAAACATTTAAAAAGCTGCAGATGCTGGAAATCCGAATGCTGCTAACACTCAGCAGGACAGGCAGCACCTGTGTTGACGGAAAAAGAGTTTAACACTCTAATGTCAGCACACAGAAAATTCAAGGGGAACTCTGTGGCCAGGCAGCATCTATGGAGGAAAATGAAGAGTCAACGTTTTGGGTCACGATCCTTAATCAGTTGAAGGGCCTTAGCCCCCAAAAAAATTGCCTGTTCACTTTGCTCCATAGATGCTGCCTGACCAGCAGCGCTCCTCCTGCTTTTTGTGTGTGCTGGTCCAGATTTCCAGCATCTGCAGGTCTCTGGAGCCTAACATTCCATTTTGCCAAAAATGTCATCAACATGAAACATTAACAGCCTCTCTGGCCAGAGATACTGCCTTGACTCGAGTGTTTCCAGCACTTTTTTGTTGAGTCATCAAGAGAGTTTGATAGGGTTAAAAGGAGGGGGACCTCTCCACCTTTGGGGATCCGGTACCAGGTGCCATGAGGGAATTCCCGAGTAGTGGAATTAACTCCCAAAAGGATTGGGGGGGGGACGACGAGACAAAACAGAGCGAACGCTGGATTAGTGGGAGTGCGAACGATACAAAAAGGGCGGGAGGGGGTGCGTACGGACCTATTGGGGTCAAATGTCACGCCTCTACGCATTGGCCTTTATACCATTCCTTAAAACATTACAAGTCATTTATTTCAACAGCGTCTTTAGTCAGAAGGGCAAGTAACGCACGTTATACCTTAAAAGCTGGCGTCATTGGAACAAAGGACTAAATTAAGACACGGGTACCGTGCGCCCGACAAGGCGAGGCTATAAAGTTGAAAGAGAACCCTCACGCAGGTATGGGAAAAGGGCAAAAGGTGGGGGCAGGAACTTCTACCGAGGGGCAAAAAAAGATTCGAAGGGCCGAGTGCCCAGCTCGCAGCCACGATCCCAGGAGAACAATACCAAACGTATCCGGTTTGTCGCGTACATCCAACTAAATAAAAAATCTCACATCCTATTCCATAGCCAACAGGACCCCTCCCCCCCAAATAAATCGCTGGTTTGCTCTCGGGATCGACAAAGCGCGTCGTGTGCTGCGTACTATCTCGAATTACTGCTCCTCAAAGTTGCAGCTCATACCTTTGAAGATTAAAACAAAAAAACACCCAGACACACCAAACAGCTGGAGGATTCTCCAAGTAAAGCCAGACAGACCTTGCAACGAAGGGAAATTTTACAGGAATGAAAAGCAACATGGGGGGGGGCACCGATATTCCCAAAACCTTTCAGGGTTTTTTTTTGCCTTCTGTAATACCGAAATCGGCGGTTTAACACAAAAGGTTGTTACATGTTAACATTTAATTCCAAGAAGAATGGTTCTAGCATTGATGGGTCTTATTTTAAATGTCTATGGAGAGTTTAAAATTAACACACATGGGGGGGGGTGAAGGCTTGTGGAAAGTGGTACGGAGAAATCTTCCACAAGGTCTGCAGCGAAGTGTCAGAAACCTGGGAAGTCGACCCTTCGCAGTTTTAAAAAGATGCGTTTCTTAAACCAAAACACACACAAAAAAAATCCCTGCAAATCGTTGTAATCTGGCCAGAGGGGGGCCGCTTCCTACAACAGATACATCCACACAAGAAAGGGAGGCAGGGAAAGAGGGAAAATAGTTTTGGTGTAAGTTGGGAGGCGAACTAATTTGGACCACATTGACTTCACACCAAAATAAAACTTTCTTGGGGTATCTGCGATGCTAGTTGCTGTACGTCCAATACAACAGGAAACTCGCCATCAACATTCCCAAGACATCTGATTTCTTGGCGTTTTTAAACAGCACTTACCCACAGCTCCGATCCCCACTCCATAATGTTCCAACTTTCTGTAATCCTGGTCTCGACCAGACTGAGAAGTAGGACCTCTTCAGTTTTAAGATTCTCTCTCTCTCTCTCTCTCTCTCTATTTCTACCTCTTTGCCGTTGTGGGTCTTTCTTTGGAAAGCAAACACCGATTGTGAGAACTCCTCTTATGAATGAAGTTGCTAAGCTTTCTCAAGCTGTAAACATTACCCCAGCCCTGGCTAATTTCACTTTGCCAATTTCCCTGCGCTGCGCAGCCCCGCGTCATCGACGCCAAATCCGCCTTAAAAGCTCAACTGCGCCTCCCGGCGATCGTGGCAGGAATTGGCTCTCGCCTGAAATCTGTCTGCAATGCAGTGTCGGGCTATTGTCTGGAAGCAGATGCTGGGAATTAAGTTATAAACGCAGGAAATGCTGGAAATACTCAGCGGGTCAGGCAGCTTCAGCTCCCGATGAGAGGTCATAACACTGCAATGTTAACTCTCGATTGTCTTTATCCACGGCTGTTGTATGATCTGTTGAGCTTTGATCCATTGTGCAGGATATTTCCACGTGGATGCAGTAAAGATGAGTTGTGCTCAGTTGAAGGGGAAGGGGAGGGGGAGGGCAACACCAAAATGAGCTTCTATGCATTGTATCCAGAATGCAGTCGTTGCCCAAGTTGACTACACCATCCTGCAGAGAGATAGAGGACAAAAACAGGCTTGTCAGCCCATTGACCAGATATGGGTTGTCAGTCAACCATTCACGTTAATTTCAGTAATACAACATGGAAATAGACCCTTTAGTCTAACCAGGTCAAGATGCCCATCTAAGCTAGTCCTTCTTACGCGTGTTTGGGCCATATCAAATATAATCAATATTATCATCCCCTCAAACCTCATCAAGAAGCTTCAAGGCCCTGGCCTGAATACCTCCTTGTGCAAAAGGATTCTCAATTTCCTCACCTGCTGACCCTGGTCAGTTCGGATTGGCAACCATGGATGCAGTGCTAATTTTTTAGGTACAGGAGCTGACAAAATGCTTGCCATTTCCTATATCCTCTATATATGTCACACCCAATTTGTGTACCTGCTCATTTCATGTACTGGGCAACTTCCATGCCCATTCATGTAATGAGCAGGTACACAAATTGGGTGTGAAATATATATATGAATAGGGCTTCTAATGTCAAGCACTAAACCAAGATGAAAGAAATATATAAATTCCATAGCTCCACAGAAATATAGTGATAGTTAAGACATTAACAAGATTATAGCCTTTCACTACATTTCAGTATATGACTGATACAATTAAACATATACTTAATTTAATAATGTGACAAAGTATCGCACGGTTGCACTCACTAATTATCATAAAATATAATTATCAGGCAAGTAAAGAAAAAAATGGAATCATGTATTTTACCAATTTAAAAGTAATTACCTACTTACCAAATGCCACCAATGAGAAGTTTCACAATAATTTCCACAAAGGGTCAGGCGTAATACGTGTTCGAGGGTCTGAAGCAACTCTTGTCCTGGTGTCATCTGCTGATCTGTGGTACCGCAGCCATGATGTGACATACGGCTCAGGATTCCACTGAACTAGAGGAGGTCCGTGTAGTTTAACAAACATAAGTGTTGATACATGAGTTATGAGAATTGTTGAGCATGTTGTTATTATTATCAAGTTCATGTGACTGAATTCTCTCTCACACTCAGCAGTACTAATCGGAATAACTTATGAACAGCTCAGAAACGGGTGTAAATCTTGGGGGATGTGGCATCCACCATCCTCCACATAATCTCTGAAGGCATTGATTACAGAGGAAGAAGAAAGCTTAAACCTCTTACAGAGAGATGATATTGCAGCTTCTCCATAATCAGGTGGTATTTCAGCAAGCCAGTTATCTTTATCAAGGACACACATTTCATTTAGCGGGGATTTATACATACTTTGAGGTTTAGAAGTTTGAGAACTTTTCAAGGATGTTGCCATGAACATACGGTGCTGCAAATTGTTTATAAGACTAGTAAGAAACTGCAGATAATTAATGGAGACAATTTTATTGTTACTTGTTAAGGTAATTTCTCCAAACTTCCCCTTTTCAACTGCCTCTTGAGCTTCTAGAGTTTTTGTACCAGGTTGCTCTTTCAGTCCATGCAGTGATCTTATGCTCCTTTGGATCAGTTTGTCTGCATGAACAATCGTAGTACTGTAGTGCGTTTCTATAAACACTCTGACAGTAAACCAAGTTCATGCAATGTGTCCTACGTTAGAGCTAAGTCCAATAGAAACTGTTCTGAAGAGAGTCTTTTCAACAGACCTTCACAGGTTTTTCTGTCACTCCCAGATTTTGTTTCATCCTTCATTGCTTTTTCAAAATGAAAACACAGTGCTTCATAATTTTGTCACACTGCTGAAACTGTTCGAAACGAGCTAGCTACCCACCTGGTGCCCAGAACACAGCCTATTTTGCAAATTTGTTGTTCTAGTTGAGAGGCACATTCAAACATTTCCTTTTTATTTAGAGGTGATCTGTAAACAATTTGTACATAAATGATTGAAAATGATTTATTCCATGAACGTCTCTCACCGAATCACCGACTGCAAGTTCTAATCTATGATTAAGACAGTGCCAAATTATCACATCAGGGTAATGTTCCTTGAGAATTGTAGCAACACCAGATTTGACACCAAGCACCATGCTCACCCCATCACTTGCAAATGCTACAAGGTTCTGTTTCAAGTAAGAGTCATCAAACCCATGGTTATTGAGACAGTTCAATAGATGCTTAGCAATAGTTGCAGCTTTCTGATCAGGCAGTTCAATTAGATCAAAAAACATAAAATGGGGATCACCTTCCTTTTCACTTTCACATTTCAAATAAACTATTAGGGCGGTCTTAATGCTCAGGCTTGTCAATTCATCAATGAGAACAGAAAATTTGCCATTTATCTGTTTGATATGCTGCAAATTTTCTTTTTCATATTAATGACTATGTGATTAATTATCCCTGTAGCACTAGTGCGGGAATACAGTCCAATTCAAATGTCAATACCATTTTTTTTTAAGTTCCAATAAGCCAAAGTGATCAGAGTATGGTCTGTCATTCTGAGCTAAATAATATGCAGAACAAAAAATTGAACAAGTTGCCTTTAGATGTGAAGCATTCATGGTGTCACATAATTTTCCAAGAGCATCTTCACTAGCTATATTTTCAACACTTAGAGCAGCAGTGTGAGCTTTTGATAGTTTGTGATCAACTATCTCTTTTCTGAGAGACTTCAAACGTGTACTTCGATCAGCTCCATAATAGGATACTTGGTACAGCTGCAATGCCAATTCTCCTGTGATCTTTAAGTTCTTGAAGCGCTTTACGTAGCTGGCCAGCCATCCCTTACTAGCCTTAAATTCCTTCTTCTCCCTCTCCTCCACCCCCTCAGAGTAGTGCTCACAGAGGCTAAGTGCTTTTTCACATATCATTTTGCCATCAACAGGGATATGCTTCTGTGACATGTCCTCCAGCCACACACTTAATGCTTTCTCAGTCTATGCAAGCACTTTATCACAAACCAGAGAGACCATTTTTGCCGTTGTAGGGGTAGCACTAACACTTCCATGAATTTCAGCTTCTTCCTGCTTTATTGTGCGAATGCTCGATTCGTTCTTACCGACCTTACAGCTCACTTCAGCAAGCGGCATGCCTCTTTTCAAAAGATCTAAGATTTTTATTGTCTTGGTGAACAATGCTCAAACAACGAGTGCTGGGGAGAGACTGAGGATCTGTGAAATGGCGGGAGGCTACAGCAGAGAATGCTGGGACAACGGGTCGAGCAAGGAGGAATTTCACAAAACAGTCACAGCTCCAGGATTTCGCCAAAAACGATCAAATATCCTAATGTTACTAGTGGTATTTTCCCCACCAGCCACCACCCCTTCTCCCCAACCCCCACTTCCGTAAAAATCCCTCTATTTAATATGCGGCTGCTGTTAAATTCCCCACTTGTTTATTTAGACTATTTTTTCAGAGGTGCCGGAGCAGGGCTCCGGTGAGCTCCAGCAGCACTGCACCCCAGTTGGCAGCAACATCTCCTCCACAATCTCCATCAGCAAAGGTGCACAGCCCCTGCTCTACTCGTTTTACATTTTCGACTGTGGGGCCAAGCACAGCTCCAATTCCATATTGAAGTTTGGTCACTGGCTGAATCAAAGGTGGTAATGGATCAGCATATAGGAGGGAGATCGAAAATCAGGCTGTGTGGTGTCACAACAACCATCTCTCACTCGATGCCAGCAAGACCAAAGAACTGACGTTGTCCCCACGCGAGATGCGATCCGCTGTTGGGATAACTTAAACACCAGCCCAGATAGACTAGGGGCTGCTCTCTCTGCAACGCTGAGGCTGTGAGACTTACCCCGGCTGCTGTGCTTTGAGTCTGTGAACTGTGCAGTGATTTGCCCCACTGATATGAAGAACTGAATACCGAGGCTTTGCGCCTATTCAGGGCGGCTCAGGGGATTGAGATCTAAGGACTCAATTTGGTTCAGAATGCTGTTTTTTTTGCTTGCTTCTATTGTTCGCATGATTTGGTTTTTACTCTCCTTCTCTGTGTGTATTGGAGGTTAGTCTTTTTTGTTGTTAATTGGGTTCTTTCAGGTTCCTTGCTTTGTGACTGCCTGTAAGCAAACAAATCTCAAGGTTGTATAATTTATATATTCTTTGATAATAAATGTGCTTTGATACTTTGAAAGGAAACCGGAAGTCCATGAGCCAGTCCCCAACATGGGATCAGAGGTGGAGAGGGTCATCAACTTTAAATTTCTCGTTGCTGACATTTCGAGGGGACCTGTCCTGGGTCCACCATGTAAATGCAATTATGAAGAAAGCACGGCAGCAACTCTACTTCTGTGGAAGTGCGAAGATAGGTATGATATCAAAAACATTGACAAACTTTTATAGATGTGTGCTGGCTGGCTGCATCACAGCCTGGTATGGAAACACCAATGCCTTTGAATGGAAAATCCTACAAAAGGTAATGGATACAGCCCAGTCCATCACGGGTAAAGCACATCTACACAGACCATTGTCGAGGGAAAGCAGCATCCATCATCAGGAACCCCCACCACCTAGGTCATGCTCTCTTCCTGCTGCCGCCATCAGCAGCCTCAGGTCTCACACCACCAGGTTCACAAACAATTATTACCCCTCAGCGGTCAGGCTCTTGAACAAAAGGGGATAACTTCACTGAACTTATACTAAGATAGGTGGTGTTGTGGATGATGAGGTAGGTTTTCAAAACATACAGAGAGATTTAGGACATTTAGAAAAGTGGGCTGAAAGATGGCAGATGGAGTTTAATGCTGAAAAATGTGAGGTGCTACATTTTGGTAGAACTAATCAAAATAGGACATACATGGTAAATGGTAGGGCATTAAAGAATGCTGTAGAACAGAGGGATCTAGGAATAATGGTGCATAGTTCCCTGAAGATGGAATCTCATGTGGATAGGGTGGTGAAGAAAGCTTTTGGTTTGCTGGCCTTTATTAATCGGAGCATCGAGTATAGGAGTTGGATGTAATGTTGAATTTGTATAAGGCATTGGTAAGGCCAAATCTGGAGTATTGTGTACAGTTCTTGTCACCAAATTATAGGAAAGATGCCAATAAAATTGAGAGAGTACAGAGGAGGTTTACTAAAATGTTGCCTGGGTTTCATCTCCTAAGTTACAGAGAAAGGTTGAACAAGTTAGGTCTTTATTCTTTGGAGCGCAGAAGGTTGAGGGGAGACTTGATAGAGGTGTTTAAAATTATGAGGGGGATTGATAGAGTTGACATGGTTAGACTTTTTCCACTGAGAGTGGGGAAGATTCAAACAAGAGGGCATGGGTTGAGAATTAGAGGACAAAAGTTTAGGGGTAACATGAGGGGAAACTTCTTTACTCAGAGAGTGGTAGCTGTGTGGAATGAGTTTCCAGCAGAAGTGGTTGAGGCAGGTTCTATGTTGTCGTTTAAAGTTAAATTGGATCGATATATGGACAGGAAAGGAATAGAGGGATATGGGCTTGAGTGCAGGTCGGTGGGAATAGGATAGGGTAAGTGTTCGGCACGGACTAGAAGGGCCGAGATGGCCTGTTTCCGTGCTGTAATTGTTATATGGTTATATGGTTAACTTCACTTGCCCCATCACTGAACGGGTCCCACAGCCTATGGACTCACTTTCAAGGACTCTTCATCTCATTTTCTTGATATTTATTGCCTATTTATTTATTTATTGCTATTTACTCTCCTTCTTTGTTTTCCTATTTGCACAGTTTGTTGTGTTTTGCACACTGACCGTCTGCCCTGTTGATACAGCTTTTCATTGACTCTATTATGATTATTGGATTTATTGAGTATGCCCGCAAAAAAATGAATCTCGGGGTTGTATATGGTGACATATATGTACTTCGATAATAAATTTGCTTTGAACTTTGAATATCCCTCTAAACTTTTCCCATCCATGTACCTGCCCCAATGTCTTTTATACGCTGTGATTTACCTGCCTCCACCTCCCTTGGTAACTTGCTCCACATACTCACCACCCTCCATGTGAAAAACTTGCTAGTTGATATTTCAGGTCAAAACCCTTCACCTGAAGTGAATGGAGAAGATTTCAGGTTGAAACCAGAAACGTTGACTGTCCATTCCCCCGTATCGATGCAACTTGACTCACTGTGCTCCTCCATTTTGTTGCTTTCTCTATAAAACTGAAGTCTTCCAAGACTCTGCATTGCTTATCCTTGCATCAGTCAGGAATCAAAAGGTTGAGCATGGTGCAAGAGTAATGTCCTGAGCTGTGTACACTGCAATGCCGGAAGTATGGTAGGAAAGGCAGATGAGCTCAGGGCATGGATCAACACATGGAATTATGACATTGTAGTCATTAGTGAGACTTGGTTGTAGGAGGGGTAGGTCTGGCAGCTCAATATTTTGGGGTTCCGTTTTAGACTCAACAGAGCAGAAGGGATTAATGGGGGAGCGGTGGCATTTCTAGTAAGGGAAAATGTCATGGCAGTGCTCAGTCAGGACGGACTGGAGGACTTGTCTTGTGAGTTGTTATGGGTGGAACTGAGGAATAAGAAAATTGTCGCCGTATTAATGCGCCTCTATTATAGACCACTGAACAGTCGCGGGATTTAGAGGAAGAAATCTGCTAAGAGATCACAGACTGTTGCAAGAAACATAAGGTTGTTATAGTCAGCAATTTTAACTTCCCACATATTCACTGGGACACCCATACTGTAAAAGGACTAGATGTGACAGAATTTATCAAATGTGTTCAGGAAAATTTCCTCAATCAGTATTCCCAACGAGAGAGTGTGCAGTTCTTGATCTCTTATTAGGGAATGAGAGAGAAGTTTCTCTAGGGAAGCACTTTGCATCTGGTGATCATAATGCCATTTGTTTCAACGTAAATATTGGAAAAAGATAGATATGTCCTGTGGATTGATATTCTAAATTGGAGAAAGGCTCATCTTAATGGAATCAGAAAGGATCTGACAAGCATGGCTTGGGACAGGCTGTTTTCTGGCAAAGGTGTACTTGGTAAGTGGGGGGCCTTCAAAAGTGAAATTTAAAAGTGAAAAGCTTGAAAGTCAGAACAAAAGGTAACAGTGAAATACCCTGATTAAGAATTCTACAGCCATTCTGTGAGGTATTTCACGTTAGCGGTCTTCTGTAAAGGCAGTGTGTCCTGCTGACAGAATGATTTGGTTTCAACTAAAGATAAAGTTATGTTGTTCAACTTAGGAATGTCGTGTCAACCAATCAGGATGGTGGGATCAGGAGAAAGTCCTAGAGAGAGCTGGGTGGAGAGAGATTTGTGACGGACAGTGGTCGGGTTCATAGTCTTATAGCAGGAGATGCGGAGAGGAGAGAATCCGGGAGGACTTTCGGAGAATCCAGTCCGAAGGAGGGACCTTAATACGAGGAGTGCTTTGAAAGACAAAGGAGTCCATGAAGGGAAGGGAAGTTCTACCTATGATTAATGAATGGAATTCAGTGCTGTGAATAAAGCTGTACACCCGACCATTATAGAAATGACACGAGCCCCAATGTTGTGTGCACATTTAGCCTGGCCCTTTCAATTTTTTTTCTTCTTTTTTTTTCCCTATTAACTGTTTGATAAAGCTGAAAGTGGTACGTCTATTTTCTTTATCATTTTATACAGTGTATGATCTGCTATTTCTTGCCAATCGATAACTGTGTATGGGCAGTATTTACAAAGCATTCACTCAAAGTGACATTCCTTTAATCGGGAATTCCCGATGTTCCTATTTGGTTGAACCTCAAATCATACCGACCTTAGACGTATATTGTTTATGAATGGTGGCCGTCTCATAGCTGAGTCATGTGGCTTTTAACAGAGTTAGCTAACAAGCCAAGTTTGTATACAACCCTCGGTGAGAAGGTTACATTTTGTGAGGGCTTTGTCCTGGTTTTCAAATACTGTGTGAATGATGCTTTAGGATTAATTGAGCGGTTTGTGTGTTTAAGCCAGTGGTTAAACTAGTGTCAGGGAAAATGATTAAGGTACATTATTATGGATGCCACAGGGATTAATGTTTAGTACAAATCAAAGAGATTAACCACAAATAATGCTTGTATTCTGAGTGGAGTGGATATTCGAAGCCCTGATGAACTATTACGCAGAGTGCTGAGTTATGTAAAAGTATTGGCAAAGTTATGCTGGTTGAATGGCGTTTTGATCAATTGGCTGGTCAGGATGTCAGGTTAGTCCAGACTAGAGTAAACTGAAGTAGCGCTGCCCGATACGTTAGGAGAACCTGGAGAGGTGGCATCGTGGGCAGTCCATATTTTCAGAGAAGTTGGGGAATGTAGCTGATGGTAAAGACTTTAAAAACAAGTTGCTTGTAGCTGAGGGTGAAGACTTCAAAGACAAGTTGATCTCATTTCTGCAAGGTGAGGGAAAGGAGCTGTCAGTTGTAAAAGGCTGAATAGACCCTTCAGTAGGTGATGGAAATTCTGAGCTGGTTTCGGCAATTACATCAGTGGTAGATAAATGCCAAAGTGTACCGGCAGAGAGCCAAAGTTATCGTCAGCTGAGAACGTTCTCTGGAGTCAAGCCCACCCCCAACGAGGAAAAAGAATATGAGGCTTGGGCAGAGCAGACATCTCAGTTACTGGATGAGTGGCAGTGCTCAGATAATATGAAAAGACAGTGACTGCTAGAGAGTCTAAAAGGTCCAGCTGCTGAAGTGGCAAGGTGTCGAAAGGCAGAAAACCCATTGGTCAAATCCATAGACTATATACAAACGTTAGAAAACCTTTTTGGCACAACAGACTGCCCAGCGGAGCTTATGATGATGTCTAGGCATACATTCCAGGAGAGAGGGGAGAAATTGTTCAGGCTGGGGAAACTGCTGCATTGCTTGTGCTGTAAAGGGGCAATTCAACTGGCTGAGATAGATCGGTTAAGGAAGAGCGCGCCGTCACATGACATGATTGCTTTAATTCTTTGAGTGACTCATAAGGTGTGTCCTCCTCCCTCATTTGTTGAGCTGATCAGAGAAGTGAGAGCGGGGGAAATACAACGGAGGAGCAAGAGGCCCCCACTAGTAGGGCAAAGTCCTCGGTAGTGGCCTCTGTTGCTGAAGCAATGCCTGATGCCACACAAGTGGGAGTTTTGCAGGACACAGTGAAAGACCTGCAAGCAGAGGTATCTTTGTTGGTGTCAGCTAGTGCTGCCACCAAGCACGACAAATTCGATAGGACACCACACCCACCGGTAGGACGTACCAGGCAGGGGGCTGCTGCTGCAGGGGTCTCTTGACGAGAGAAGCAACCGGTGTTTTCTGTCACAACTCTGTGATGAGGATGGAGATTGCAAGCATGGGTATGTCTTGACGAAGGGTCTCAGCCTGATCCGTCGACTGTACCTCTTCCTAGAGATGCTGCCTGACCTGCTGTGTTCACCAGCAACTTTGATGTGTGTTGCTTGAATTTCCAGCATCTGCAGAATTCCTCGTGTATGGGTATATCCATACGGATTGAGGGTATTTATGCTAGAGCCATACTCAACACAGGTTACTCTACACTACAAATCATTTTACAACTAGTATTTGACACATTTACCATTGACGCCTCTCAGTGCCCTAGAAGTTTGGGGCCTTAGTACCCACATGATGGTTTACTTGTCATTGAAGCTGGAGTTTTCGGAAGCAGATGTTGGAGCAGCTTGATACATTACTGTTGGTTTGTCTGGATCTGGTTGAAAAAGGTGAAGCTTCCATTATTTTGGGAACAATTGTGGGAAGGCTCGTGGGAGATGGCAAGGAGAGAAATGGAGAAAATTTTCTGAAAACATTGCCCATTCACCGGATGTTCAGAGCTGCTTCTGAGAAGGTACAACTTCCTCCTAAACAGGATGATGAGCACAAACGGGGAACTGTGTGGTACACCCAGCCCAAACCATCATGTTAATCCTGGGGAAGGAGTTAGAATGATGGGAAACCCCGAATGCCCTGGAATGCGCAATGCCAAGGGCCTCCTGGTGGATGATCCAGCGGATCACGAAGAAGAGTTATGCTTACCTGCTGGAGTGCTGATGAGACTTGAATTGCAGAAACTTTTAGTTATACACGAAAACAGGGTGACAGTGATTGTCAGGAACACCTCAGAGAGCGAGGTAACCCTCAGATGTAGGTTGCCAATGGCACATCTTTTCCCGGTGACTGTAAAGTCTAGTTTTCTGGTGAGAAAACTGTGAGAGAGACGGTTTCCTGGATAGGGAAAGTTAACAGCGAAGTCATTCAACTTTGGTGACTCCCCAGCATCCAAGGAATGGAAAAGGGGACTAACAGAGAAGATGTTGAAGCTCGAAGATGTCTTTTCTACTGACGAGTTCGATGTGGGTTGCTTCAAGAGTACTTGCCACACTATCGGGTGACACTTTCAGAGAGAGGTCTTGACCATTAGCACCAGCACAAAGGTGGAGGATGTTCGGCAACATCTGCTGAAACTGAAGGAAGCTGGAATTATCACTGAGCCAAGGCGTCCCTATATGTCACCCATAGTGGTGGTGAGGAAGAAGAATGAAAAGGTATGAATGCATGTTAATTATGGGACACTGAACACACACATACAGTCTCCAATCGATATACTGTTCCACAGTTCAAGGATGCTCTGCCCGTCTGAGTGAAGCAAGATAGTTCAGTATCTTGGATCTAAGGTGTGGATATTATCAGATATTCAAGAGTGAGGCTGATAGAGAGAAAACAGCATTTATATGTTCACTTGGATCCCTTCAGTTTGAAAGAATGCTCCAGGGCATATATTGAACACCAGCTACTCTTCAACATGTCATGGAGAAGACTGTTGGGGACATGAACTTGCTTAAGGTACTGGTGAATTTGGATGATCTCATAGCATTCTGGTCTACACTGGAGGAGCCTGGGATGAGGCTACTAAAGGTGCTAGGTCACCTGAAAGCTGAAGGGTTAGAACTGTCACTGTGCCAGTTCTGTAAGATGTCAGTCAACTACGTCGGACACATAGTCTCCTAATATGGAGTAGTTACAGATCCGTCCAAGATAGAGGTGGTGACCACATGGCCAAGCCCCAAGAATATGAGTGCCCTACGTTCATTCCTTGGCTTCTGTGGGTACCACCGGAGATTTGTGAAGGACTACTCTAGAGTAAGCCACCCTTTGAATCAGCTTCTGTGTGGTTACCCCCCCAACCCCTGGGGAAGAGAGGGAGGAAAACAAAGGTTTATCTTAGTCCTTTGGAGCATTTTGAAGAACAATAGGTTGTAAAATGTAAAGTGGCCTTGCAGCTGCTGAAAGAGTTGCTGGTCTTTGCAAACCCCCAGATGCCATATGTACTGCACACCGACACCCGCCACGAGGGCTTAGATGGTGTTCTATATCAGGAGCAAGGTAAAGGATTGAGACCTGTTGCCTTTGTTGGCCAGAGTCTGTCACGCTCTGAACGAATCTATCCTATGCACAAATTGGAGTTTCTAGCATTGAAGTGGTGAATAAGGGCTAAATTCAAGGTCAGGACTGACAACAATCCACTGACATATTCTGACCTTGGCGAAGTTGGATGCCACTGGTCATACCGACCCTAGATGCATATTGTTTATGAAAGGAGGTCTTCTCACCGCTGTGGCTGTTAGCAAAGTTAGCTAACGAGCCGAGTTTGTATACGAGCCCTGGTGAGAGGGTTACAACAAGTTTAGGGAACCTTGTTTTTCAAGAGGTGTTGAGGCCCTGGTTAAGAATAAAAAGGAGGTGCATTGCAGGTATAGGCAAGTAAGGACAAATGAGGTACTTGAGAAGTATAAGAAGTGTAAAGAATACTCAAGAAAGAAATCAGGAGGGCTGAAAGAAGGCATGAGGTTGCCTTGGCAGACAAGAAGGAGAATCCTAAGTAAGAGCAAAATGATTGCAATGGACAAAATTGATCATCTGGAAGATCAAAATGGTAATCTATACATGGAGCCAAAAGAGATGGAGGAGATCCTAAATGGAATTTTTGCATCTGCATTTACTTGGGAGATGGACACAGAGTCTATAGAGGTGAGGCAAAGCAGAAGCGAGGTGATGAACCCTATTATACAGATTACAGGGGAGGAGGCGTTTACTGTCTTGAGGCAAAATTAGGATGGATAAATCCCCAGGGCCTGGCAAGATGTTACCTTGGGTCCAGTGGGAGTTGAGTGCAGAAATTGCAGGGACCCGAGCTGAGATGTTTAAATCATCCTTAGCGACAGGTGAGGTACTGGAGGATTTGAGGATCGCTAATGTCGCTCTGCTGTTTAAGAAAGGCTCAAAAAATAAACCGGGAAATTATAGGCCAGTTAGCCTGACATCTGTAGTTGGAAAGTTTTTGGAAAGTATTCTAAGGGACTAGATATATGAGTATTTGGATAGACATAGACTGACTAGGGATAGTCAACATGACTTTATGCATGGTAGGTTGTGCCTAACCAATCTTATAGATTTTCTCAAGGAAGTTACCAAGAAAGTTAATGAAGGCAAAGCAGTGGATGTTGTCGACATTTGACAAGGTCCCGCATGGGAGGTTGGTCAGGAAGGTTCGGTCGCTTGGCTTTCAAGATAAGGTAGTAAGTTGGATTAGACGCTGGTTTTGTGGGGGAGGCCAGAGAGTGGTAGTTGATGGTTGCCTCTCTGACTGGAGGCCTGTGACTGCTGGAGTGCCGCAGAGAGCAGTGCTGAACCCATTTTTGTTTGTCATTTATATCAACGATGTGGATTATAATGTGGTTAACTAGATTAGCAAATTTGTGGATGACACCAAGATTGGGGGTGTAGTGGACAGCAAGGAAGACGATCAAAGCTTGCAGTGGGATCTGGACCAGCTGGAAAAATGAACTGAAAAATGGCAGGTGGAATTTAATACAGACAAGTGTAAGGTGTTGCACTTTGGTAGGACCAACCAGGGTAGGTCTTAAATAGGGCACTGTGAACTGTGGTAGAACAAAGGGATCTGGCAATACAGGTCCATAATTCATTGAAAGTGGCATCACAGGTAAATAGGGTCTTAAAGAAAAATTTTGGCACATTGACCTTCATAAATCAAAGTACTGAGTACAGGAGATGGAATGTTATTTAGAAGTTGCTGAGGCCTACGTACAGGAAAGATGTAAATAAGGTTGAAAGAGTACAGGGAAAATTTACAAGGATGTTGCGGGGTCTGGAGGATCTGAATTACAAGCAAAGATTAAATAGGTTAGGACTTTATTCTTTGAAACATAGAAGATTGAGGGGAAATTTGATAGAAGTATACAAAATTTTGAGGGGGAGAGACAGGATAATTGCAAGCAGGCTTTTTTCCGCTGAGGTTGGTTGGGACTACAGCTGGAGGTCATGGGCTAAGGGTGAAAGGTGAAATGTTTAAGGGGAACATGAGGGAAAACTTCACTCGGAGGGTCATGAGATTGTGGAATGAACTGCTAGCGCAGGTGGTGCACGCAAGCTCGATTTCAACACTTAAGGGAAGTTTGGATAGGTACGTGGATGACAGAGGTATGGAGGGCTATGGTCCGGGTGCAGGTCAATGGGCTGAAGGGCCTGTTTCTGTGCTGTGTTTTTCTATGACTCTATGATACTAAATCTCTCACCCTCCTTACCAACTCCATTAGTGGTCCTAGTCCTTCCCAGCTGTAAAATACCCTCTATTCCTAATATCTGAGATCTCCAAGCTTCTCCAAGTCTAGCTTTGAACACCTCTCTCACCATTGACTGCCATTGCCCTCTTTAAACACTTCCACCATCCTTTCCTTTCTTAGAATGGTGCAAAGTTCCTCTCATTCTGAGAAGCCTTCTGTTGTCTGCCTGAATGTTCTCTGTTGGCTTGCCATTATCTTTTTCCTGTTAATGCGCCTTGGGACAATTTGCTACAGGTCACAGCTTTTCATATACACATCCTTTCAGGCAGGCAGTCTCACCACACCCTGGGTGAGAATGTTTCTCATCCTCCCTGTAATTGTTCTACCTCTGCCCTGGTTTGCACTGCTCTTCTGCTCTCATATCTTTGTAAACCTCAATTAAGGTTCCCCCCGCCAGCCTTCATTGCTCTAAAGAAAACAATCCTAACTATAGTGGAAAAGGCAATCAGTGTCAGGAAGTAAGTTAGTCCTTTCTGCCTTCTCAGTGTTGGAATGGCATTTGTAACCATAGTTTTTGCTAAACTGGTTCAGATGGGTCTCATAGCCTTTCCCTGCCGACAAGTCACGAGGTAAGATTCTCCCCTTACGGGTTGACATCACCCTAGACAAATAGCCCTATCGATAGGCATGCAGACCCAGCCTTGAATACTCAATCCTGCATCGCAAACGTATGGTTGGTGCAGTGCTACCATCTGATTTGGTTTAATTCTTCAAGACTTTTCTAATGGCTTGGATTTTCAGAAGGCCTTCGACAGAGGCTGTTTAACAAGAGCCCATCGTGTGACAGGAAAGATATTAGCATGGATAAAGCAGTTGCTGATTGGAAGGAGGAAAAGAGTGGGAATAAAGGGAGCCTTTTCTGGTTGATTGCTGGTGAGTAGTAGTGTTGCACAGGAATCTGTGTTGGGACTGCTTCTTTTTACATTATATATCAATGACTTGGATGATGGAATTGAGGGCTTTTTTGCAAAGTTTGTGGATGATACAAAAATAGTCGGAGGGGCAGGTAGTTTTGAGGAAGAAAGGCTACTGATTAGGCAAAAGGGGCAAAGAAGTGGACGCTTGAATATAGTGTCAGGCTGGGTCTAGTCATGTATTTTGCTGGAAGAAGTAAGTGGAGAGAAAATTTAAAGTTATGAGGGGTGAAGGAACTTGGGAGTCTTGTGCAGGATTCCCTAAAGGTTAATTTGCAGGTTGAGACTGTGGTGAGGAAGGCAAATGTGATGTCAGCATTCATTTCAAGAGGACTAGAATTTCAAAGTAAGTATGTAATGTTGATGCTTTACAAAGCACTGGTAAGGGCTCACTTGGAGTATTGTGAGCAGTTTAGAGCCTTCTATCTGAGAGAAAGGACATGCTGACATTGGAGAGGGTTCAAAGGAGGTTCACAAAAATGATTCTGGGGTGGAAAAGCTTGTCATATGAGGAGCGTCTGATGGCTCTAGGCCTATATTCACTGGAATTCAAAAGAATGAGGGGTGAGCTCATTGAAACTTAACGAATGTTGAAAGGCCTCAAAGGCAGTCCTTTTAGAACGGAGATGAGGAGGAGTTTCTTTCACAGATAGTGGTAAATCTGTGGAATTCGTTGCAACAGGCTGCTGTGGAGGCCATGTCATTTAGACAGATGTTGACAGATTCTTGATCGGTCAGAGCAAGAAGGAATATGGGGAGAAGGCTGGAGATTGGGGCTGGGAGGGAAAATGGATCAGCCGCGATGAGATGGTAGGGCAGACTTGATGGGCCGAAATGGCCCAATTCTGCTCCTATATCTTATGGTCTTGTCTGATCTTGTCCCATACAAGTTTTAGTTCTGGCAACCTTTTTATAAACCTGCTCTGCACCCTCTCCGAAGCAAATATGCCTTTCCTGTAATGTGGTGACCAAAACTGTATATAGTAGTCAACCTGTGTTCTAATTGGTGTTCTTAATAGTTCTAGCAGCTCGCCAGCCTGCAGAAGGCATCTCGTAACACTGGAGCAATATCTCTGCAAATCCTCTAAATCCACTGGGAAGGGAAGTAAACTAGTGTCAATAACCTCTTCCAGGCTCAAATCCCCGGTCCAGGGGCTTAATACTATGTTTCACTTCTTGTTGCCTTAGGAAAGCAGCCAGCATAATCCAAAGCCCCACCTACTCCGGACATTCTCTCTTCTCCCCTCTCCCATCGGGCCGGAGATACAAAAATCTGAAGGCACGTACCACCAGGCTCAAGATCAATGTCCACCCACTGTTGTAAGTCTATCGAATGGTTCCCCACTAATGATAACTATTGAATGGTTCCGCACCATGATAATTATCGAATGGTTCCCCACTATGATAACTATCGAATAGTTCCCCACTATGATAATTATCGAATGGCTCCCCACTATGATAACTATTGAATGGTTCCGCACCATGATAATTATCGAATGGTTCCCCACTATGATAAGATGGACTCTTGGACCCCCTCTATCTACCTCATAAAGATCTTGTTCCTTGTTGTCTACCTGCACTGCACTTCCTCTGTAGCTGTTAGACTTTATTCTACATTCTGCCATGTTCTACCCCAGTACACTGTGTAATGATTTGATAATATATGAACGGTATGTAAAGCCACCTTTTCATGGTACATTGGTCCCATGACAATAATAAACCAATTCCAATTCCAATTACACTCAAGCCATATTGTTGGGGTACTCAATATCATATCTCCAGTTCAGGCACTCGACTCCAAACTACATCATGCCAAAAGTTCAACAGGAAGGAAGATTCAAGGTTGTTTATTGTCATTCTTCAGTACACTGGTGTAAAGCAGAATGAAATGGTTGTTACATAAAATAAAATTCAATAAAGAACACAATAAAAAACACACTAGCATTAGCCTATCTACATGGACTGAAAGTGACGCTAGCTACAGGAGTATCTGTACATAAGGTGACCCTGACAAGAAAGGATAAAGTAGTGCTGGTGGGGGTGTGGTGGGATGGGTTAATGGGTGGAGGTATTGATCAGCCTGATGGCTTAGGGGGAAGTAAGTGTTTTTGAGCTTGGTACCTTGTGTGGATGCTGTGTAGCCTCTTCCCTGAAGAAATTGGGACAAACGGTCCATAACCAGGATGGGTGGGGTCCTTCATGACATTACTGGTCTTTTTCTGGCACCTATCTGAATATAGTGGCCACCTGTACGCTTGCTCATTAATGAAAATATCTATTCGGCCAATCATGTCGCAACAACTCAATGCATAAAAGCATGCGGACATGGTCAAGAGGTTCAGCTGTTGTCCGGACCAAACATTAGAATGGGGAAAAATGTGATCTAAGTTACTCGGAACATGGAATTATTGTTGGGCCTATACTGGCCAAGTACAAAAGACTGGTGCTGATCAGCTGGCTGGAGTGGTCACTGAGATCTTTAACCTCCCACTTTGGCAGTCTGAGCGACCCACAGGCTTCAAGCAGGCTTCAGTTATACCAGTGCCCAAGAAACGTGTGGTGACCTGCCTCAGTGACTATCGCCCAGTGGCACTTAGATCCACAGTGATGAAGTGCCTTAAGAGGTTGGAGGTGAAACATATCAACTCGTGCCTGAGAAGTGACTTAGATCTGCTCCAATGTGCCTACCAGAACCACATCACATGCCATCCTACTGGCTCTTCACTCAACCTGGGAACATCTGCACAGCAAAGATGCATAACATCAGGATGCTTTTTATCAATTAAAGCTTGGCATTCATCCCCTCAAAACTAATCCAAGATCTTGGCCTCAATACCTCCTTGTGCAATTGGATCCTGAATTTCCTCACATGCTGACCCCAGTCAGTTCAGATTGGCAACAACATCTCCTCCACAATCTCCATCAGCACAGGTGCACCACAGTCTGTGTGCTTAGCCCCCTGCTTTACTCACTTTACACTTATGACTGTGTGGCTAAGCCCAGATCCAGTGCTATATTCAAATTTGCGGACAACACCACTGTCATAGGCCAAGTCAAAGGTAGTGACAAATCAGTATATGGGAGGGAGATTGAAAATCTGGCTGAGTGATGCCATAACAACAATCTCTCACTCAACGTCAGCAAGACAAATGAGCTGATTATAGAATTCAGGAGAAGGAAAGCGGAGGTCCATGAGCCAATCCTCACTGGAGGATCAGATATGGAGAGGGGCAGCAACTTCAAATTCCTTGGCATTATTATTTTGAAGGATCTGTCCTGGCCCCAGGACATAAGTGCAATTATGAAGAAAGTGTGCGAATGGCTTTACTTCCTTAGGAGTTTGCGGAGATTTGGCATGACACCTAAAATTTCAATAAACCTCTACAGATGGTGCTGGAGAGTATATTGACTGGCTGCATCACAGACTGATATGGAAACATCAATGGCCTTGAATGGGTTATTATTTCTTTCTTTTGTATTTGCACAGTTTGTTATCTTCTGCACTCTGGTTGAATGTCCACGTTGGTATGGACTTCCATTGATTTTGTTATGGTTATTATTCTATAGGTTTATTGAGTATGCCCGCAAGAAAATAAACCTCAGGGTTGTATTTGGTGACATATATGTACTTTGATAATAAATTTACTTTGAACTTTGAAGCCAGACAGGGTGGTTTTAGTATCTCAGAAACTACTGAGATTTTCACGCACAACAGTCTTTGGAGTTTACAGAGAATGGTGCAAAAAATCAAAAGCAAAAAAAAAATTCCAGTGAACGGCAGTTCTGCGAGCAAAAATGCCTTGTTAGTGAGAGAAGTCAAAGGAGAATGGCCGGACTGGTTCCGGCTGACAGGAAGACGACAGTAACTCAAATAGGCACGGCTCTCCAGCGTCCTCAGTCTTGTGTGTTGGCACCTCCACTCCAGATGGTGATGCAACCAGTCAGAATTCTCTCTATGGTACGTCTGTAGAAATTTTCTGGAGTCTTTAGTCACATATCAAATCTCCTCAAACTCCTGATGTACATTTGTAATATAACCACTTCATAATTACATCGATGTGTTGGGCCCAGGACAGACCTTCAGAGACGTTGACATCCAGAAACCTGAAGCTGCTCACCCTTTCCACTGGTAATCCCTCGATGAGAACTGGAGTGTGTCCCCTGGACTTTCCCTTCCTGAAGTCCACAATCAATTCCTGGATCTTGCCGATGTTGACAGCAAGGTTGGTGTTGTGACACCACTCGAGAGGCCGACCTATCTCACTCCAGTGTGCCTCCACTGTGGTTTTCCAAATTAAAATTTATACTCTTCCTCAGCACTGATTTCACAATCTGCCCACAAACCAGGTTAAACTAACTGATATATAATTACTCAATTTGTCTTTTTTTTAAATAACTACCTGCGACAGTAAGACATATGAGCAGAATCAGGCTATTTGACCCATTGAGTCTGCTCCACACTTATCATCGTCGATTTATTATCTCTTTCTACCCCATTCTCCTGCTTTCACTCCTTAACCTTTGACAATCTTACTAATCAAGAACCTATCAACCCCAGCTTTAAATATGCTCAATGTCTTGACCTCCGCAGCCATCAGTGCAAAAAATTCCACAAATTCATCACCCTCTGGTTAAAGAAATTCCTCTTCATCTCTGTTCTAAAGGGACATCTTTGTATTCTGTGCCCTCTGGTCCTAGACTCCCCCAATATAGAAAGCAGCTTCTTCATGTCCACTCTTCTAGGTCTTTTAATATTAGGTCGGTTTCGATGAGATGCCCCCCTTATTCTTCTACATCCCAACAAGCACAGGCCCAGAGCCATCAAATGCTCCTCATCAGTTAACCTTCTCATTCCAGGGATTATTCTCATGAACCTTCTCTGGACCCTCTCCAATGCCAGCACATCCTTTCTCAGATAAAGGACACAAAACTGCTCTCCATATTCCAAGCGCAGTCTGGCCAATGCTTTCTAAAGCCTCAGCATTACATACTTTACAGAAGCAACAAGCAGCCTATTGGAGCAACTCAGCACACTGACCATCATTTGTGGCTGGAAAGGTCCTGATGAAGGGTCATGGCCTGATACACTGTTTACTCCCCTCCACAGATGCTGCCTGACCTCCTGAGTTCCTCTAGCATTTTGTTTATGTTAGAAAAATTGTCAAGCTTTCAGGTCAAAATCCCAAGTGGATCGTGATGCAGGGTCTTGATCCAAAATGTCTCCACTTCCTTTCTTCCCACAGTTGCTGTTTGACCCACTGAGTTCTTCCAGCAGATTGTTTGTTCCTCCAGGTTCCAGCTCTTGTGTTTCTACAACTTCACAGAACTCTGCTGCAGCCAAAAAGGTTTGAAAAACTGTTATCAAAACCCTTGCAAATTCATCCCTTGCTTCTTTTAACAGCCTGGTATATATTTAATCTGGGATTGGTGACATTTACTTTCAACGATACTAAAATCCTTAAGTAAGTAAGAAACAGAAGCAAGCATTGGCCTTTCTGTCTCTTGTATCTGCTCTGTCATCCATTATGATCATAGCTCACCTTCCCCAGTGTAACCTTATATCCCTCAACTTCCTTAATATGTAGAAGTGTTTCTGTCTCTGTATAAAATTTACCCATCAACCGAACTTCCACGGCTTTCTTGATTGGAGAATTCCCAAGAATCAGAATCATGTTTATTATTAGATTAGATTAGATTATGAGAACACTCAGTCCTCTTTTATTGTCATTTAGAAATGCATACATGCATTAAGAAATGATACAATGTTCCCTCGGAGTGATATCACAGAAAACAGGACAAACCAAAGACTAACACTGACAGAACCACATAATTATTACATATAGTTACAGCAGTGCAAAGCAATACCATAACTTGATGAAGAGCAGACCATGGGCACGGTAAAAAAGAAGTCTCAAGTCCCGATCGACTCCCGGGTCCCCAGTAGCAGGCGGCAAAAGGGAGAAACTCCCTGCCATAAACCTCCAGGCACCGTCAACTTGCCGATGCCTTGGAAGCAGCCGACCACAGCCGACACTGAGTCCATCCGTCCGGAAACTTCGAACCTCCGACCAGCCCCTCCGATACAGCCTCCCGAGCGCCATCCTCTGCCGAGCACCTTCGACCTCTCCCCGGCCGCTGAAACACGCAAAGCCGAGGATTTCGGGGCCTTCAGCTCCAGAGATTCCGGTTACCACACAGTAGCAGCGGCAGCGAAGTGGACATTTCAGAAGTTTTCCAGATGTTCCTCCATACTCTCACATCAGCCTCCATCAAATCAGAATTGTGCACGGTCCCCTACTTGATAGATTACAGATATCATTCACCGGAGAGGCCGCGCGCGCTGCGTCGTGCAGCCACCTTCTCCTCCTTTACTGGCATGTTGTGAAATTTGTTTCTTTTATGGTAGCAGTACAGTGCAAGACATTAAAAATCACTATAAGATTCACCACCATTTCTTCTTTATTCAGTCCCGAAAGGGCAATCTCTTATCAGGGTGACCTCTGCTCTTAGAGGACCCAGTCAGTGGAAACATTAACTCTGCATCTGCACTGTCCAGTCTCCTAAGAATTTTGTACATCGCAATGCCAGTACTGCTCCGTCTTATAAACCTAAGAGTGCAGGTCTAGTCTATTTAATTTCTCTTCACAGGGAACCTTCTGCACCCCCCTCCCCCACCCCTCATCCCAGGAATCAATCTAATGAACTTTCATTGCCCCCCTCTACTTCATATGTTCTTCCACATCTGTGTGCAATATCCCAACCAGAGTCTCACTGGGGCACTATAAAATTGCAGTGGGATGTTTTTACTCTTGAAGTCAAACCCTCATAAAATAAAGGCCAACATATGTTTTCCTCTCTATTTATCTTCCACGGATTCATATACAAGAATTCAGCATCAGCTTTATTCGCCATATACATTTACAAGTATCAGCAATTTGCTGTGATATGTTAGTTAGGGAACAAAATGCAAGAGAAAAGCAATATTCAAGAATTATTAAGAGTTATATAAAAAATTAATAAAGTTATATGTTGCATGACAGACGTGGAATAAAATGTGCATAAATAAATAAATGCCAGCATTTATTTTCAATATAAACAGCATTACAAAAGGTAGTTTGAAGTGTCTAGGGTGCAGTGAATTGGGTAGGGAGGTGGGGTGGGGTAACTAGATTGGTTGATCAGATTAACTGCCTGGGGGAAGAAACCTTTAAGATGGTGTGCAGCCAAGTTTCCATCAAACTCAATATATAAGTTTGCTGATGACACCACAATTGTAGGCCGTATCTCGGGTAATGATGAGTTTGAGTACAGAGAGGAAATTAAGAACCTGGTGGCATGGTGCGAAGACAATGACCTATCCCTCAACGTCAGCAAGACAAAGGAATTGGTTGTTGACTTCAGAAGGAGTAGCGGACCACACGACCCAATTTACATTGGTGGTGCGCAAGTGAAACAGGTCAAAAGCTTTAAGTTCCTCGAGGTCAATATCACAAATGACCTGACTTGGTCCAACCAAGCAGAGTTCACTGCCAAGAAGGCCCACCAGTGCCTTTACTCCCTGAGAAAACTAAAGAAATTTGGCCTGTCCCCTAAAACCCTCAGTAATTTTTATAAATGCATGGTAGAAAGCATTCTTCTAGGGTGCATCACAACCTGGTATGGAAGTTGTCCTGTCGAAGACCGTAAGAAGCTGCAGAAGATCGTCAACACGGAGCAGCACATCACACAAACCAATCTTCGGTCCGTGGACTCACTTTACACCGCACGCTGTCGGAGCAGTGCTGCCAGGATAATCAAGGACACGACCCACCCAGCCAACACACTTTTCGTCCCTCTTCCCTCCAGGAGAAGGTTCAGGAGCTTGAAGACTTGTACGGCCAGATTTGGGAACAGCTTCTTTCCAACTGTGATAAGACTGCTGAACGGACCCTGACCCGGATCTGGGCCGTACCCTCCAAATATCCGGACCTGCCTCTCAGTTGTTTTGCACTACCTTACTTCCCATTTTTCTATTTTCTATTTATGATTTATAATTTAAATGTTTAATATTTACTAATTTTAACTATTTTTAATATCTTTAATATTTAATATTTGTAATCCAGAGAGTGTGAAGCGCAGAATCAAATATTGCTGTGATGATTGTACGTTCTAGTACCAATTGTTTGGCGACAATAAAGTATAAAGTAAAGTAAATTTTTGGATTTTAATTGCCCTATAGCACTTTCCAGAAGGGAGTTTATGGATTTTATGTTCTGAAAGGCCTGAGGTAGAGGGTCTGACGAGGACTGAAAGAAGAAGTACTCAGTGCATCCCACAAAGAGACAGGCACGGTTTTGCCCCAACTGAGTTTCCATAACAACAACTCTGATTCAGAGGAAATGAATGGAGTTAGAGGAGAAGTTCCTACTGAGATTGGGTCTGTGGTTGAGAATCTATTCACGGGGGTGGTGATGGAGGAGGATAAGCTGGGCTCTCTATTCGAGGAAAAAGATAGGTGCTGCTTTCCTGCGACGACAATTGGTGTTGAGGTACTCAATGGCTGGGAGGGCTTTACCTGTGATGGACTCGGCCATATGCACTACATCTTGTAGTTTTGCTGTATGAGGAAAGAACGTGGCTTGTATTCTCCAGGATTTAGAACGAGAGGAGGTCACATTGAAACTTACAAAATTCTTACAAAGCTCATATTAGGTAGATTACAAGGAGGATGAAGATTTTCAAAGCAGGGAATCGGGTTTATTATTACTGACATATGTTGCAAAGTTTGTTGTTTAGTAGCAGCAGTACAGTGCAATTCATAAAAATTGCTATAAATTACATTAGCTAGATCAGTGGATGGATGGATGGGTGGGTGGAGAGATGGATGAATGGATGGAGAAATGGATAGATGGACAGACGGATGGTGTCACAACCAGGAGTTGTTTTTAAAAGAAAAATCAAATATTTTTTAAGTTACTATGTGGATTGTATTTTCTCGGTGTCACCTCATGGGTGTGCAGTGTTCTGTGGGTTGTTTACCTTTTATGTCTACACCCACATGTAATTGCTTGTCTTTGGACTCGTTCTAGTCTTTCACTTTGCTTTGCTGACGTCTCATTTGGTACCTGGGGGTTGTTAAGCTCTCTTTGTATTTATCACTTTTATTCAATTTGGGATCTTCCAATCAGCACAGGATTTTCAATGTCTTGCATTGTAGTTGTTGCCTTGGGGACTATTGCTTCGGCTGGACACTTGGGTTGTCTGATTGGTCCTGAATTCTTCTGCGTAGTGAATCGTTTCATTTCTTTAAGAAAGTCAAAGATTATGGGGGTTCTGGCTGCACTTCAACCCCAGGCGGCTCCTGATCTCTCAGCACCTAGTGCAGAGGGGAGGGAGTTGTGGTCTTTCGGGGAATCTCCTGGGCCTGGTGGCCTTTCACAGGTCCATGTGGCAGGCAGTCAGGGGTCCAGCCTGAGCCAATTGACTGCCCCTCTGCCATGGTTAAGTCCATGCCCACGTGTCCCTGGTGAAGAAGCATGCCATATCCACAAGTACATTGAGGGGTATCTGGGACTGGTGGGTGCCTCAGGGGCTCGAGTGTGTTTTGGACAGCAATGACCGTGTTAGAATTTGAAACTGTAGATAATGTGAATCATAGAGTTCTGTAATATTGTAATAATGCGATTCTGTAATCTCCGAATAAATGACCTTCAGGAAAGGGAAAATGAAGGATATGGGAATAGTGCAGGAATATGTCAGTTAGGAAGATCAGCCATGGCCCTGAACAGATTTGAAGGACTAGAGCCTACTCCTGCTCCTAATTCTTTTGTTCTCGTCAGAACTCAAAGCCACTTTTAAAAGATAAAGATAGCTTTGTTCACCACACGTACATGGAAAGATACAGTGAAATGCATCATTTGATTCAAATCAGATTAGCGAGGACTGTACTGGGGGCAGCCCATCAGTGTTGCCATGCACACAACTCACTAACCTTAACCTGTACACCTTTGGAACGTGGGGGGCGGAAACCAGGGCACCCGGAGGAAACCCACATGGTCACGGGGAGAACGTACAACCTCCTTACAGATAAGGGCACGGTTTGAAGCCCGATTGGTGGCCACTGGTGCTAACTGCTATGTTGCTGTGCCATCGATATTCATTATCATGCCACCCATCTCCACCTCCGTGATACCTGCGAAAATTGTATTTTGTGCTTCAAGTGCGAGGAGGCTTAACTCAATCTTTTGACAACAACTGCGTGTGGTATTGTAGTTCTGCAAAAGTAATAAACAATAAAAACAGAAATTGCTGGAAGCAAATTGCTGAAAATCAGGAGGGGCTGGAAAGGTCAATGCAAAAAGAAACACAGTTTAGACTCTATAATTAGGAATTAGATTCTATTTAGGAACAGCTTCTTCCCATCTCATCCATTGAGCACGTCTACATGAAACGCTGTTGCAGGAAAGCAACATCCATCATTAGGGACCCCCAGCACCCAGGAAATACTCTCTTCTCACTGCTGCCATCAAAAAGAAGGCACAGGAGCCTCAGGACCCGCACCAACAGGTTCAGGAACAGTTACTACCCATCAGTCATCAGGCTCTTGAACCAATGAGGAAAACTTCACTCAACTTCATCTCATATTCTCAATATTTATTGTTTATTTGTTTATATTATTGTTTCTTCTTTTTGTATTTTCAGAGTTTGTTGTCTTCTGCACTCTGGTTCAATGCCCTAGTTGAGTGATCTTCCACTGATTCTGTTATAGTTACGATTCTTTAGATTTGTTGAGTATGCCCACAAGAAAAAGAAATCTCAGGGTTGTATATGATGACATATATGTACTTTGATTCAAAAAAAATTACGAGAGAGAGAGGAGAGAGAGAGAGAGAGAGAGAGAGAGAGCGAGAGAGAGAGAGAGAGAGAGAATGAATTTTTTTTGTATTGCATTACATTGCTGCAGACCCAATTATGCTTCAACTGATAGGCAAATCAGCTTTTGAACAACACTCAATAACATTTTATCCCTCCCTAATACAGAGGGTTGAAGTTAAAAGAGGAGTCCATTCCACACTCTAGATTCAAAACTGACCCTAACCCTATCCCTAATCCGTTTAAACCTGTAAAATTAATCTCTGTAAACCAGACCACCTCTCCCCCAAATCACCTCACCGCCTAATTCCAAAGAAAGGATCTTAAACATTAATTCCAGTTCTTTATCCACCAATGCTGCCTGTTTTACTGACCCTCACCTCTACGAGGATCACTATAAAGTGCATCTATGTGATGCCCCAGTAGTCAAATACTGTGTGTTTTACTGACCCTCACCTCTACGAGGAACATCACCAAATAGTGGAGAGGCTTGAAAGTTCCTGAGATCCCGAGATCGACGCTGTGTCGTCTGGGGTTTAGCAATCTGCCACTTAGCTCCTGGGAGGGTCACCCGTGACGGTAAGGTCAGGGGGGAGTTCCAGACGAAGAGCGATCCAACCAAGACCTTACCGGTGGAGCTAGCGGGAGATGCTGACACATCACAATGGCGGTGAAGGCCACAACAGTAAAGGGTTCCCATTCGTCTTGCACTCCAAGCCATTGGATCCTGACCCCGATATATCTAGAACCGTGGGGTGGCTGCCCACGTACCTTTCTCCCCATGCACAGGCATCCTGTGTAAAAGGAATCACCCTGCCACCCCAGATTAAGGCCCATGAAATACATGGGTCCTCTACAGCCACCATCAGACAAGCCCTTTGGAGAACAAGGGATCATACTACCTTACTTGCCTTCAGCTCCATGTTTCTGAGTGTAAATTCTTTCCCAGGTATAATAGAACATAGAACAATACAGCACAGGAACAGGCCCTTCATCCCACACAACGTCAACACCAAGCACAGGTGTGGAATTGAACTCCGCACACGATCCGTATCCCTCCATTCCCTGCATATTTGTGTGTCTATCTAAAACACCACTTTTATATCTGCTTCCACGCTAATCTTGACAGCTCGTTCCAGGTGGGGTTTTTTTTACCCACTCTCTATGTAAAAACTTTAACTCACACATCTCCTTTAAACATTCCCCCTCTTAGCATGTTTTCTGGTATTTGACATTTCTACCCTGGGGAAAACATTGTGTTTACCCTATCAATGCAAAGATATATTTGGAATTTGCTGGAATTAATATGCAAGAGTAGTAAATATACTTCCACAATCTGCTTGGTATATTTTAATTGCCATGGCCAATACAAATTTAACTTCAAAAGTCTTGAAACACCAATCTTCACTCATATGGCAAGTACATATTGTAACATAAGCACAAGAGATTCTGAAGATGCTGGAAATCCAGAGCAGGAGGCTCTGGAGGAAATCAGTAGGTTGGGCAGCATTTAGAGAGGAATAAACAGTTGATGTTTCAGGCTGAGACCCTGCATCAGGACATTCTGTGACATAATGTGATATCTGCACCACCTAGTGGCCTGTAACAGTAGTGCAGGTGTTTGCAGCCAGATCTAAGCAACATCAGATCACACAATGCACGTAGAAATGTGCTTTATTACCATAAATCATAGATTTACAAATTGTCGATAATAGAAGCAAGAAGTTCAATAAATTGAAAAGTATCCATCATAGAAAATCTTAACAGTCCACGAAGATGGGTAGTTACACTCTGCAGAAACTAATCATTGTTTGGTACTTGGCTCAAAAGTTTCATTGTTGTACATGTAAAGTTCAAAAGCATGGTTGATGTAACAAGTCAGTAGTTATGAGCAGAATCTCTATAATTCTGTGTTCAAGAGCATTTTAATGGTGTTAAATAATTAAGCGTTTACATAACATGCACAGAATGCCCGAGGAACTCATCAGGCCAGGCAGCATCTATGGAGAGGGATAAACAGTCGAATTGGGGGGAGGGGGTGAAGGAGGAGTACAAGTGATAGGGGAGACCAGCTGAGGGGGAAGTTAGGTCATCCTCCCTCCCTTTCTTCCGTGGTCCAATGTCCTGTCCTTTCGACTCCTTCTTCAGCGCCTTACCTCTTCCACCTATCACCTCCTAGCTTCTTACTTCACTCCTCCTCCCCCACCCACCCACCCTCGCCCTCAGCTGGTCTCACCTATCACCTGGCGGCTTGTACTCCCTCTCCTCCCCCCACCCCCAACCTTCTTCTTCTTTCCTTTCCAAGGCTGCTGAAGCCTCAGCCTGAAACATCAACAGCTTATTCCTCTCCATTGACGGTGCCCGACTTGCTGAGCTCTCCCAGTATTTTGTGTGTATTACTGTGGATTTCGCTGCAGAACCCCTTTGTGCTTATGAAAAATTCCACCCCTAATGTTGCTATTAACACTGACTAAATATATGCTCCATACATATATAATTAGCCAACACTACTGCCCATCCATGTTGTCTGCTAGTTATGATGAAATATCTAAAAGCGATCAATTGTTACCTTTTAGTGTCTGTAAACATAGCTGGAAATGAATACTTTTACAAGGATTAATTATAATTTTGTGTGAGCATGCACAAGTTAATCCCAATGTTTACTTAAATGATTCAGAAGTCAAATTATAAGGGATAAAAGCAAACAGAATGTATTTATACAGTTTTGGTAAGAAGCTAAAAGTAGCCACATTTCCAGCAAGTATAAAAGTCGACTCTAAAATAGAATTGAGTTCTGATGAAGAGTCTCAGCCCAAAATGTACAGTACACTTTATTTTTTCTTTTCCATGGATGCTGCCTGACCTGTTGAGTTCCTCCAGCATTTTGTATGTTACTCTAGATTTCCAGCATCTGCAGAATCTCTTGTGTTTAAAATTTTTAATCTCTGTAGATTAATTTGTGTATTAAAAAACCTACCATGTCCATTGAACATCTTTAATGTGCACTTTACTTTGCTGTGCTATGGCTTTCTGGCTTGTGGCTACATATTCACATAAGAAGGCACTCTTGAGTCCACAACTGGTGAACCGTCCTTGGCAACAGATCAGAATCAGGTTTATTATCATTGGCATATGTTTTGAAATTTGTTGTTTTGCATCAATGTCTAAGGGGGTTTCGTCTTTTATGTTACTGTGTAGGCAAATTAAAATGGCTTCTTTGTTATGTTATACTTGGGAATGCTTCTTTGTTATGTTAGATGCTGAGAAAGTTCTTGTGCTAGCAGCTTGTTTTGGGTTAGAGTGTGATAAGAATATGTTACGAACCAATTGGGATAGTTGTTATGTTTTTGGTATATTTGAAGATATTGTATGTGCGGGATTTTGAGAGAGAAGGCGGGAAAGAGAGAGGCAGAGGATGGACCAGGTGCTGTGAGTTTGCTAATGGGGTCGGACCCTGAGCAGGGCGTTCGACGAGGAGAAAAGACGGAGACGGACTTGTGTGGAGCGTCTGGTCGACCACCGTTGTTGGTCCCAGGTGGCCGGTCGCGGTGGTCCGAGGGGTTGCAGGGTGAAGTAGAAGGGTCCTGAGCTCCAATTGTTTGTGCACGAAGAGATTGAATTTTGATAAATGTGGCACCTTTTATTTTCCTTTTATATTTTATTCTCTATTAATTATATAGTTCCAGTAATATCTATAAACTGTGAATCATTTAATCATATCTGGTGTATTGTCTGTTATTTGGGCGGGGTGGGGTACATCACACAGCATCCACACAAACTAATTACCCAGTTTGGTGGGGCCGAGGGCTGTTTCCCTAGATGACAGCGAGCCGAGCGACCCTGAGGGTGGCCAGGGGGCTCACAAATGCAATACATAAAATTTTACTGTAAGTTAGAACAAACGATATGAAAAAAGTAGTGCAAAACATGAGTAAAAAGTGAGGTAGTGTTCATGGGTTCATTCAGAAGTCTAATGGTCGAGGGGAAGAAGCTGTTCCTAAAAAACATTGACTGTGTATCTTCAGCTTCTTGTACCTCCTCCGATAGCAGTAATGAGAAGAGGCCAGATTGGTCAATGTAATGAGTTCAACCTCAATTTTATGGATATACACACACACTTACAACCAAACGAAACACCATTTCTCCAGACCACAGTGCACCCACAAAGCATATATCACACACAGCACATGAATCAAAACATTACCTGAAGTGTGAGTTTCGGGAACTAGGCAGAAGGCTGAAGAACAGGACCTCAAGGGTGGTGTTCTCAGGATTGCTGCCAGTGCTACATGATGGTGATGGTAAGAATTGGAGGAGATGGCAGTTGAATGCGTGGCTGAGGAGTTGGTGCAGGGAGCAGGGTTTTAGATTTTTGGATCATTGGGACCTCTTCTGGGGAAGGTGGGACCTGTACAGATTGGATGGGTTGCACCTGAACTCGAGGGGGAGCAATATCCTTGCAGGTAGGTTGACTAGCATGGTTCAGGAAGGTTTAAACTAATTTGCAAGGGGGATGGGACCCAGAGCGATAGAGCAGTGAAAGAAGTGCATGGAGTAAAGCCAGATCTAACATATAGAGAGGCTTTGAGGAAAGAGAAGCAGAACAAACGGTGTAAAGGCAGTAAGGTAGAAGGGCTGAAGTGTGTGTACCTCAATGCAAGAAGCATCAGAAACAAAGGTGATGAACTGAGAGCTTGGATACATACATGGTATTATGATGTAGTGGCCATTACAAAGACTTGGCTGGCACCAGGGCAGGAATGGATTCTAAATATTCCCGGATTTCAGTGCTTTAAAAGGGATAGAGAGGGGGGAAAAGGGGAGGAGGGGTGGCATTACTGGTCAGGGATACTATTACAGCTACAGAAAGGGTGGGTAATGTAGCAGGATCCTCTTTTGAGTCAGTATGGGTGGAAGTCAGGAACAGGAAGGGAGCAGTTACTCTATTGGGTGTATTCTATAGGCCCCCTGGTAGCAGCAGAGATACAGAGGAGCAGATTGGGAGACAGATTTTGGAAAGGTGCAAAAATAACAGGGTTGTTATCATGGGTGACTTTAACTTCCCTAATATTGATTGGCTCCTGATTAGTTCCAAGGGTCTAGATGGGGCAGAGTTTGTTAAGTGTGTCCAGAATGGATTCCTGTCACAGTATGTGGACAGGCCGACTAGGGGGAATGCCATACTAGATCTAGTACTAGGTAATGAACCGGGTCAGGTCACAGATCTCTCAGTGGGTGAGCATCTGGGGGACAATGACCACCACTCCCTGGCCTTTAGCATTATCATGGAAAAGGACAGAATCAGAGAGGACAGGAAAATTTTTAATTGGGGAAAGGCAAATTATGAGGCTATAAGGCTAGAACTTGCGGGTGTGAATTGGGATGATGTTTTTGCAGGGAAATGTACTATGAACATGTGGTCGATGTTTAGAGATCTCTTGCAGGATGTTAGGGATAAATTTGTCCTGATGAGGAAGATAAAGAATGGTAGGGTGAAGGAACCATGGGTGACTAGAAAATCTAGTCAGGTGGAAGAAGGCAGCATACATGAGGTTTAGGAAGCAAGGATCAGATGGGTCTATTGAGGAATATAGGGAAGCAAGAAAGGAGCTTAAGAAGGGGCTGAGAAGAGCAAGAAGGGGGCATGAGAAGGCCTTGGCGAGTAGGGTAAAGGAAAACCCCAAGGCATTCTTCAATTATGTGAAGAAAAAAAAGATGTCAGGAGTGAAGGTAGGACCGATTAGAGATAAAGGTGGGAAGATGTGCCTGGAGGCTGTGGAAGTGAGCGAGGTCCTCAATGAATACTTCTCTTCGGTATTCACCAATGAGAGGGAACTTGATGATGGTGAGGACAATATGAGTGAGGTTGATGTTCTGGAGCATGTTGATATTAAGGGAGAGGAGGTGTTGGAGTTGTTAAAATACATTAGGACGGATAAGTCCCCGGGGCCTGACGGAATATTCCCCAGGCTGCTCCACGAGGCAAGGGAAGAGATTGCTGAGCCTCTGGCAAGGATCTTTATGTCCTTGTTGTCCACGGGAATGGTACCGGAGGATTGGAGGGAGGCGAATGTTGTCCCCGTGTTCAAAAAAGGTAGTAGGGATAGTCCGGGTAATTATAGACCAGTGAGCCTTACGTCTGTGGTGGGAAAGCTGTTGGAAAAGATTCTTAGAGATAGGATCTTTGGGCAGTTAGAGAATCATGGTCTGATCAGGGACAGTCAGCATGGCTTTGTGAAGGGCAGATCATTTCTAACAAGCCTGATAGAGTTCTTTGAGGAGGTGACCAGGTATATAGATGAGGGTAGTGCAGTGGATGTAATCTACATGGATTTTACTAAGGCATTTGACAAGGTTCCACACGGTAGGCTTATTCAGAAAGTTAGAAGGCATGGGATCCAGGGAAGTTTGGCCAGGTGGATTCAGAATTGGCTTGTCTGCAGAAGGCAGAGGGTCGGGGTGGAGGGAGTACATTCAGATTGGAGGATTGTGACTAGTGGTGTCCCACAAGAATCTGTTCTGGGACCTCTACTTTTCGTGATTTTTATTA
Organism: Mobula birostris; assembly: GCF_030028105.1. Taxonomy (NCBI): domain Eukaryota; kingdom Metazoa; phylum Chordata; class Chondrichthyes; order Myliobatiformes; family Myliobatidae; genus Mobula; species Mobula birostris. Next base: position 21,026,741 of record NC_092401.1, read on the forward strand.
ACGACCTGGATGTGGGGGGTAGAAGGGTGGGTTGGCAAGTTTGCAGACGACACAAAGGTTGGTGGTGTTGTAGATAGTGTAGAGGATTGTCAAAGATTGCAGAGAGACATTGATAGGATGCAGAAGTGGGCTGAGAAGTGGCAGATGGATTTCAACCCGGAGAAGTGTGAGGTGGTACACTTTGGAAGGGCAAACTCCAAGGCAGAGTACAAAGTAAATGGCAGGATACTTTGTAGTGTGGAGGAGCAGAGGAATCTCGGGGTACATGTCCACAGATTCCTGAAAGTTGCCTCACAGGTGGATAGGGTAGTTAAGAAAGCTTATGGGGTGTTAGCTTTCATAAGTCGAGGGATAGAGTTTATGAGTCACGATGCAGCTCTATAAATCTCTGGTTAGGCCACACTTGGAGTACTGTGTCCAGTTCTGGTCGCCTCACTACAGGAAGGATGAGGAAGCATTGGAAAGGGTACAGAGGAGATTTACCAGGATGCTGCCTGGTCTAGAGAGTATGGATTATGATCAGAGATTAAGGGAGCTAGGGGTTTACTCTTTGGAGAGAAGGAGGATGAGAGGAGACATGATAGAGGTATACAAGATAATAAGAGGAATAGATAGAGTGGACAGCCAGTGCCTCTTCCCCAGGACACCACTGCTCAATACAAGAGGACATGGCTTTAAGGTAAGGGGTGGGAAGGTGAAGGGAGATATTAGAGGAAGGTTTTTTACTCAGAGAGTGGTTGGTGCGTGAAATGCACTGCCTGAGTCAGTGGTGGAGGCAGATACACTAGTGAAGTTTAAGAGATTACTAGACAGGTATATGGAGGAATTTAAGTTGGGGGGTTATATGGGAGGCAGGGTTTGAGGGTCGGCACAACATTGTGGGCCAAAGGGCCTGTAATGTGCTGTACTATTCTATGTTCTATAAATAAGTTAATAAAGTATAATTCATAATGTATGTGGTGCACAGCACAGGTAACAGTAAACCATAAACAGCTCGCTGTCCTAGTGACAAGACCTCAGAGGTGGCAGGGTATTCATTAGTCTCACAGCCTGAGGGAAGAAGCTGTTGCCCAGTCTGGTAGTCCTAATCCTGGTGTTTCTGTACCTCCTTCCTGGCAACTGTAGTGAAAGAGATTGTGAGATGGGTGGTAGGAATCCTCAACAATGCCTCAGGCTCTTCACCTGCAGCACTCCTGGTATATGTTACACTTGGGGGGAAGGGGACCCCAGTCATCCTCTGAGTGGCTTTTACTGTCCTCTGTGGGGTCTTGAGGTCCAATGCCTTGCAGCTTCCATAATGATAGAGCCAGGCAGGAAACTCTTGATGGTGCCCCTGAAGAAAGCTGTTAGAATGAGGGCAGTAGCTATGAGCAGGATCTCTCTACTTCTGTGTTCTAGAGAAGTTTAAAGGCTTATGTAGAGAATGGCTGGAATGGCTAGAGAATGGCTGATTAGCAACATAGAAACATAGAAAACCTACAGCACAATACAGGCCCTTTGGCCCACGAAGTTGTACCGAACATGTCCCTACCTTAGAAATTACTAGGCTTACCTATAGCCCTCTATTTTCCTAAGCTCCTTGTGCCTATCTAAAAGTTTCTTAAAAGACCCTATCGTATCCGCCTCCATCACCATTGCTGGCAGCCCATTCCATGCACTCGCCACTCTCTGAGTAAAAAAACTTACCCTGACATCTCCTCTGTACCTACTCCCCAGCACCGTAAACCTGTGTCCTCTTGTGGCAACCATTTCAGCCCTGGGAAAAAGTCTCTGACTATCCACATGATCAATGCCTCTCGTCATTTTATGCACCTCTATCAGGTCACCTCTCATCCTCCATTGCTCCAAGGAGAAAAGGCCGAGTTCACTCAACCTATTCTCATAAGGCATACTCCCCAATCCAGGCAACATCCTTGTAAATCTCCTCTGCACCCTTCCTATGGCTTCCACATCCTTCCTGTGGTGAGGCGACCAGAACTGAGCACAGTACTCCAAGTGGGGTCTGACCAGGGTCCTATATAGCTGCAACATTACCTCTCGGCTCCTAAATTCAATTCCACGATTGATGAAGGCTAATACACTGTACGCCTTCTTAACCACAGAGTCAACCTGCGCAGCTGCTTTGAGTGTCCTATGGACTCAGACCCCAAGATCCCTGATCCTCCACACTGCCAAGAGTCTTACCATTAATAATGCCATATTTGACCTACCAAAATGAACCACTTCACACTTACCTGGGTTGAACTCCATCTGCCACTTCTCAGCCCTGTTTTGCATCCTATCAATGTCCCGTTGTAACCTCTGATAGCCCTCCACACTATTCACAACACCTCCAACCTTTGTGTCATCAGCAAACTTACTAACCCATCCCTCCACTTCCTCATCCAGGCCATTTTTAAAAATCAAAGAGTAGGGGTCCCAGAACAGATCCCTGAGGCACTCCACTGGTGACCGACCTCCATGCAGAATATGACCCACCTACAATCACTCTTTGCCTCCTCTGGGCAAGCCAGTTCTGAATCCACAAAGCAATATCCCCTTGGATCCCATGCCTCCTTACTTTCTCAATAAGCCTTGCATGGGGTACCTTATCAAATGCCTTGCTGAAATCCATATACACTACATCTACTGCTCTTCCTTCATCAATGTGTTTAGTCACATCCTCAGAAAATTCAATCAGGCTCGTAAGGCATGACCTACCCTTGACAAAGCCATGCTGACTACTCCTAATCATATTATACCTCTCCAAACGTTCATAAATCCTGCCTCTCAGGATCTTCTCCATCAAATTACCAACCATTGAGGTAAGACTCACTGGTCTATTATTTTCTGGGCTATCTCTACTCCCTTTCTTGAATAAAGGAACAACATCCGCAACCCTCCAATCCTTCGGAACCTCTCCCATCCCCATTGATGATGCAAAGATCATTGCCAGAGGCTCAGCAATCTCCTCCCTCGCTTCCCACAGTAGCCTGGGGTACATCTCATCTGGTCCCGGCGACTTATCCAACTTGATGCTTTCCAAAAGCTCTCGTATATCCTTTTTCTTAATATCTACATGCTCAAGCTTTTCAGTCTGCTGCAAGTCATCACTACAATCATCAATATCCTTTTCCATAGTGAATACTGAAGTAAAATATTCATTAAGTACCTTTGCTATTTCCTCCGGTTCCATACACACTCTCCCACAGTCACACTTGATAGGCCCTATTCTTTCACGTCTTATCCTCTTGCTCTTCACATACTTGTAGAATGTCTTGGGATTTTCCTTAATCCTGCCCACCAAGGCCTTCTCATGACCCCTTCTGGCTCTCCTAATTTCCTTCTTAAGCTCCTTCCTATTAGCCTTATAATCTTCTAGATCGCTAACATTACCTAGCTCTCCGAACGTTTTGTAAGCTTTCCTTTTCTTCTTGACTAGATTTATTACAGCCTTTGTACACCACGGTTCTTGTACCCTACCATAACTTCCCTGTCTCATTGGAACATACCTATGCAGAACTCCACACAAATATCCCCTGAATATTTGCCACATTTCTTCTGTACTTTTCCCTGAGAACATCTCTTTCCAATTTAAGCCTCCAATTTCCTGCCTGATAGCCTCATAATTCTCCTTACTCCAATTAAATGCTTTTCTAACTTGTCTGTTCCTATCTCTATTCAATGCTATTGTAAAGGAGATAGAATTATGATCACTATGTCAAAAATGCACTCCCCCTGAGAGATCTGACACCTGACCAGGTTCATTTCCCAATACCAGATCAAGTACAGCCTTTCCTCTTGTAGGCTTATTTACATATTGTGTCAAGAAACCTTCCTGAACACACCTAACAAACTCCACCCTATCTAAACCCCTTGCTCTAGGGAGATACCAGTCGATATTTGAGAAATTAAAATCTCCTATCACGACAACTCTGTTATTATTACACCTTTCCAGGGTCTGTTTCCCTATCTGCTCCTCTATACCCCTGTTACTATTGGACTGCCTACAAGAAACACCCAGTAAAGTTATTGACCCCTTCCTGTTCCGAACCTCCACCACAGAGACTCCGTAGACAATCCCTCCATGGCGTCCACCTTTTCTGCAGCCGTGACACTATCTCTGATCAACAGTGCCATGCCCCCACCTCTTTTGCCTCCTTCCCTCTCCTTTCTGAAACATCTAAAACCCGGCACTTGAAGTAACCATTCCTGTCCCTGAGCCATCCAAGTCTCTGTAATGGTCACCACATCATATCTCCAAGTACTGACCAACGCTCTAAGCTCATCTGCTTTGTTCACAACACTCCTTGCCTTAAAATAGGCACCTCAAACCTTCGGTCTGAGCGCATCCCTTCTCTATCACCTGCCCATCCTCCCTCTCGCACTGTCGACAAGCTTTCTCTATTTGTGAGCCAACCTCCTCTTCCCCAGCCTTCTCAGTTTGGTTCCCACATTCCCCCCCCCCAACAATTCTAGTTTAAACTCTCCCCAGTAGCCTTAGCAAACCTCCCCGCCAGGATATTGGACCCCCTGGGATTCAAGTGCAACCCATCTTTTTTGTATAGGTCACACCTGCCCCAAAAGAGGTCCCAATGATCCAGAAATCTGAATCCTTGCCCCCTGCTCCAATCCCTCAGCCACGCATTTATCCTCCATTCTATTCCTATTCTCACTGTCACGTGGCACAGGCAGTAATCCCGAGATCACTACCTTTGCAGTCCTGCTTCTCAACTTCCTTCCTAACTCCCTGTAGACTTTTTTCAGGACCTCTTCCCTTTTCCTAACTGTATCATTGGTACCAATATGTACCACGACCTCTGGCTGTTCTCCCTCCCACTGCAGGATATCTTGGACGCGATCTGAAACATCCCGGACCCTCGCACCTGGGAGGCAACCTACCATCTGAGTTTCTTTCCTGCATCCACAGAATTGCCTGTCTGACCCCCTCACTATAGAGTCCCCTGTCACTGCTGCCATCCTCTTCCTTTCCCTACACTTCTGAGCCACAGGCCAGAGGTACGGCCACTGTTGCTTTCCCCAGGTAGGCTGTCACCCCAACAGTACTCAAACAGGAATACTTATTGTCAAGGGGTACAGCCACAGGGGTACTCTGTAGTAGCTGACTCTTCCCCTTCCCTATCCTGACTGTGACCCACTTGTCTGTCTCCCATGGCCCCGGTGTGACCACCTGCCTATAACTCCTTTCTATCACCTCCTCGCTCTCCCTGACCAGGCGAAGGTCATCGAGCTGCATCTCCAGTTCCCTAACTCGGTCTCTCAGGAGCTGCAGCTCGACACACCTGGTGCAGATATGGCCGTCCAGGAGTCTGGGAGACTCCAGGACCTCCCACATATGACACTGAGCACAGAAAACTGGCCTCACACACATACTTCCTCCTTTCTGCAAATAACACAGGTAAACCTACCCTGCCTCATCCTGTTACTGCCTAAGCCCATTGAGCCAAAGCCCGATCACTCTGCTGCCCGCTCTGAAACTACCCACTGGATTAGCCGAAGCTGTTTCTATGTTGAGTGTGTGTCCTCAGGCTTCTGTACCCCTTCCTTGATGGTAGCAACGAGAAAAGGGCATGACTGATTGGTGAGGTACCCTTAGTGATAGATGCTGGCTTCTAGAGGCATTAGGTACTGAAGTTGTCCTTGATAATGGAGAGGCTAGTGTCCACGGATGGAGCTGGCTGAGTTTACAATCCTGGGCAGCTTTTTCTGATCCTGTGAACTGGTGCCTCTATACCAGATGGTGATGCAACCAGTCAGAATGCACTCCACAATACATCTGTAGAAATTTTCTAGTGTCTTTGGCAACATACCAAATCTCCTGAAATCTCCTCAAACTCCTCATGAAATATAACTTGTGAAGCCCAGATCCTTTGAATGAATACATAAAAGAAAAACATCCCAAGTCACTTTCCAGTCAATTGATACTTTTAATTGCTTCATGTACAAAATGTGGCAATCGATTTCCTTCTAGCAAGATCTCATATATAGCAATGAGGTAATAAACCATAACAATTAGCCAGGACATTGGGGATATTTGCTCTGTGTAAAGTCCAATAACATCATCCTTGTTCACCATGAATTGGTAGACAGTGTTTCTATTTAAAGTTCCATCTAAAAAATGCAGCCACCCCTCAGTATTGCATTAAATGATCTACTTGGATTATGCACTGAGGTCTCAGGAGTGGAGACACGTCCTCTGCCGTGGAAGCGGAAAGAAGTCCATATGGAATGACACCTACTGAGCTTATGCATCATTCTTACCTGGAAATGACATTGGTTTTACACTTGCCTCAGCAGAGCTGAAGCCAAGGGTTTTCAACCTAAAAGTGTTCTCATCCCCGGTTACTAACCAACAATCTTGTCCGAAAATGCAAATGTAATAACAGTAAGCAAAATCTGAATTTAGTTTAGCATCGTGCCGCCTATAGCTGAATAGTTCGCCATCACTCCACACCTCGAGATTCAATTAAATGAATCTCAGGGTAGGGTGGTATGTGGTGACATATAGTATACATACATAATAAATTTACTTTGGACTTTGAGTACGCCAACATCCGTACCAGCTACAGGGGCAAGGATGAGGTGGATAGGACTTTCAGAAGAAACGAAACAATAGTGACGATGCTACAGACAGACAAATCTTCTGGCTTTGTGAAGAAGCCCCAATGTGAAAAGGTATCACAAAGAAGCAGCATTTGTAAATATTTTAGTTAAAAGGAAAACCTCACATTTGTAAGGATGGCAGTGCATCATTGTACAAATAATCTTGGCTGCATTGTGACGGAACTTCCAACTCTATTCAGCTCATAGTGCGGGTCAAGCACAATTTCTTAGGAAGGGACAGAAGCACTTAAATCATTATTACACTGTAATTTGAATTAAGAGGCTACATTGGACTGGAAGGTAAAGCCTGCTCAGTCTGTTACATTCTGTATGAACTTCCTTCCACCCCTCTCCATCTTATTCTCAATTTAACGACGGATTCCTTTTCCTCTCATGTGTTTGTCCAAGCTGGTGTTAAAAACACATCTGGGAGCAAGTTCCACATTTACAGCACCTACTGTGCAAATAACATTTCAATGAATGACCAATGATACATTATTAATTATTCAAACAATGTACCAATTTTTGTCCCAGTAACAAATAGCCATTGGCAGAGAAAGACCGAAAAGACCTCGATAAAACTTTGGAGTTGTAGAATTACACAGCAGAGAAACAGGCCCTTTGGCCCAACTCCGACAGATCTAAAGGAAATGAGGACAGCACAAATTAATGGAGACTGAAAATTGATAAATTGTCAGAGTTTGATGATGTGGATTCCAAAGTTTTGAAAATTGTGGTTGGCTATCATTCTTCAAAACTCATTTTGAGAATGGTTCCTGCAGTTTGGAAAGTAACAAATGAAATCCACTACTTAAGAAAGGAAAGGATAGGACAGGGAGAGGGAGAAATTGGGGAAATACAGTTAGTTTGACATCAGCCGGAAAAGTGGTAGAATCTAAAAATATGGTAGAGTTTACAGGGCAATTAAGGAAAAACAATAGGGCTGGGAGTTATGGTTCACATATCCATTAGTCTTTTTTGGGTTGCAACAAGTTGGATAGGACTAATTCAGTGGATGTATTGAAAGTAATTCAACTTTCAGCAAGCCTTTGAAGAGACGTCGCATACAAGAGAGATCACTGAACAAAATCAGAACCCATGGGATTTCAGATAATAGACTGGCATCACACAAGAATTGTTTAAGGCACGCCTGGAGGTAGAAAAATGGCACAGTTTCCATTTGGGAGTTCATGACAAGTGAGTGTCCCAGCTAGACACAATCTGTATCATTGAAATGGATGAGATGATCATGTGTATTGTATCCAAGCTTGCTGACCATACAAGCTGGATGATGGTATTCATTGTAAGGAGGATGCAGAGAGGTTTTGAGGAATAAGGACAGATAGAATGAATTGGGAGCAGATGAAATATGTGAGAATTTTGGAAATATCCAGTTTGGCCAACTCCTGTTTCTATTCCTTAGGTTCTTAAAGCTGCCAGTTATCGAGATGAACTATTTTGCACACAGTAAAAATGCCACGCTTACTGGTGCCTCTCTAGTCTCAGGGTCTCTAATGTGGCCTGGCAAACCATACAACAGCTAAAAACATTCCACCAGCAACCTAGCATTTAGAGAGGGCAGAGAAGGCAATACATTGCATCTTGCTGATGATGCCCACTCGCTGAGAAACTTAAAAAATTATCACAGCATGAAACACTATCATGATAAGTAGCAGGAAGGATAGACAGAGGATCAGTAAATAAAAACATACATACAGGTATACATACCATCATGCTCACATTCAAAGAAATACCTACTCCACTTTCATCATACCATAACTGTAAACAAGGCAATGATCTTCAATTATCTAACATCAGCAAAACCCACAAAACAATGAACTTTTATCCATTGAACATTTAACTTCAGTTAACCAAAATCTGTTGAACATATAACAGTTTATGGTCTGAAATTCCACGCAAGTAATTTGTCCAACTCAGACCACATCATGTTTTTAAACTAGTTCAGTCCAAAGGCACGATGATATCCTTTTCTTCCCTCTTTTAGTCTGTTTAAAATTCCACAGCCAGTATTTCAGACTCAAGTTGAGGGCACAAGATACCTTCGGCTGATGACCATCTGCACGGCCATTTTGATACATGGCAGGACCTAAGTAGACAGGAGAGGGAGCGAGATGGCTTGAGCGATGGTTAGACATCTTCTTCCTCAACCTCATCCTGTGAAGACCCAGCCCTGGTGGTTGCTGCTGCAAGCTGGGCCTGCTGAGTAGCCTGTTGCACCCCAAGCCACTCCTGTTGCGCCTGTGCAGCCTGCTGTTCTCGAGCCTGAGGGGAAAATGGACATAATCAGGCCAGGTCAGGAGAAAGCTGCCCCACTACCGCTCGGGGAGCAGTGGTGATTCACGTTCATCAACAGATCAGTTAGCATCTTTAGCCCGATGCATTTTGCTTTCTGGAGGGTAACAGGCCAATCAGAAGGGTATGCAAACGGATGGGAATGTAAATGAAATGCACGCCCATCTGGACAGAGCACTTTTCAAATTAGGGTGACTATACTACTGTAAGATACAAGAGCAGAACTCGGTCATTCAGCCCATCGAGTCTGCTCTGCCAATCCATCATGGCTAATTAATTTTCCTTCTCAATCCCATTCTCCTGCCTTCTACTTGTAACCTGTAATGCCCTGATTAATCAAGACGCTATCAACCTCCACTATAAATGTACCCAATGACGTCTGTGGCAATGAATTCCACAGATTGACCTCCGTGTGAATAAAGAAATTCCTCTTCATCTCTGTTTTAGACGGACATCCTTGTGCCCTGAGGTTGTACCCTTTGGTCCTAAACTCTCGCACTATTTGAAACATCTTCTCTCCATCCTCTCTGTCTGGGCCAATATTCAGTAGGATTGATGGTGGGAGGGGATGGTAAGAAAAGTAAGCATCTACTATTCTAGTAAATGAGTCAGTGAATTTGAATATATCCAATTTTCTTCCTTTTCTGATAGCATTCCACATTGTCCACTGAACATGGCAGGCATGCTATCTTGGCACTGGGCATGTGGGGCGGCACTTGCGAGATACCCCAGTACATCCTTAGTTTTAATGCAAATGACATATTTCTCACTATACATGTGATCAATAAATGAATCTGAATGTGAACCCACTCCACTCATGTTGTCAGCTCTCCATGATTATGTCCAACTGGCAATGCTTCCAGATGGTTAGCACTGAACTGGAAGGATGGAGGGTTCAAATTCCACTCCAGAGACTTGAATACAACACACTGACAGAAGTTCAGTGTCAGACTGAGGAAGTGCTGCACTACTAGAAGTACCATATTCTGGAAAGCTCAGAAAGATCCCTTGGCACTGTTTTGATTCAGTGCAGGAATGCGTTCCCTGGTATCCCACATAGTATTTGTTCAACCAACATCAATGAAGCAGGTTATTTCACCATAAACCCACTGTTATTTGTGAGAGTTTGGTGTGCACAATTTGGCTATTGTACTTCCTAAATTTAATCTTCAGAGGAATTCGGTTAACTATAAAGTATTCTGGGACATCCCCAAATTGTGAAAGATTTCTTTATGAAGTCCATCAGATTCTCACATGATCAAACATCAGCACTTTTTAAATAGGTTAGACAGCACTATAATTAAATCTGATTCCTTCCTTGCCTCGAATTTATTTAGCATCTGATTCCTCGCTACATTTTCAAATATATGAAGTCCATAAGCTTTTCAGCTAATCTGGGGACTTGAACCAAATCTATGGGCAGCATGTAAGTGACCTGAACAGAGAAACGTTTTCATGCTGACCAGACTGAACTCAGGATCCGGTCACTTCACAGCAGCATTTCGTTAAATAATCACCACCTACGTACGAATGTGGTGTCCAGAAATAACTAACTATGCGATACCACCCAAGAATAGGCCATGGATTCGGGAGTCAACATCTGTAGCCAGACCAAAGGAGAAGTGATATTTGTACGGCAACACAGGTATATGCTTTACATCAGGCCACCTCACATCAAAATGGCCGTGTAGCACGTGCTAATCTAAAATGGAGTGGAAATAGATTTTCTTCATCATTTTGTTCCAATCTGAAATAAGTCGGGAAAATATCATTTTCCGGGCCCATGCCACATAGCTGTTGATTTGGCACCAGTAGATCTGTGGCTATAAGGTTATGTGATTGTCTCAATGAGAGGCAGCAGTAGTTTACAGTACAACAATGGTTGCAGACTCAAGAGCCTGGCTGCTAACTGGAAAATAGAGTTGAAGGAAATGCAATCAGCCACAGGACTAATTAGTACCCAAGATATTGAAATTTATTGTTGCAGTATGATTAAATGGAAATGGGAAAAATGTGAAGAGTAGATTTACAAGAATTATGTCAGGAATAGCTGAAGAACTGAGATTTTCTCCATCAACTGAGAAACTAAGACCAAAAGGCTAAAGATTAATCGGTGTTTTGAAGGATCATTACTCCAGTTCAGAAATATAAGGCAAATGACCTTATATCAAGGGTTGACAGGAGACATTTTTTATTTGTCTCGGTGAGATGTAATCAGGAATATTTCAAAAGGTGATGGAAGAAGAGTCAATAAAACATTCAAAAAAGAGAAATGGGGGGGTGTCACGTGATGACGTGGGATTGAGACGTGTAAATCCAGCTCTCCTGCAACAAATCAGTAAAGTACCGTTTAAACAAAACAAAGTTAGTAAATATTTTCTGAAAACTATTTATAAACTTTGTAAGACTACTTTACGATATGCCTCCTAAACCGCAACAAAAGAAGTCTGCTGTTGCGAAGCAGCCGCGAGACGGGAAGGAAAAAGGGCCTACTGCAACGATGGAGCCTCGGACTCAGGTTGGATCTCCTTCGGTAGAACAGGGAGCAATGGCGGTGGTAACGGGTTCTTCGAAGAAGACACCGGAAATGCGCATGCGCAAATCGACACAACGCAAACTACAAGAACCGACAGCCACTGCAATTGAAAATGACTCAGAGTCAGAATTGGATTCTGCAGAGAACACAGATGAAGAAGAGGAGGAAGAATTGGAAGTGATTGGAAGTAAAGGAGATGATAGAGATATGAGAGAGGCTATATTGCAGTTAACAGCTGAATTAAGAAAAGTAAGAGAAGAGCTTAGAGATATGAAGATGTGCTATGATAAAGTTATGGCAAGACAGGACAAAATGGATAAGAAGCTTCAGAAGATGGAAAGAGCAATGGGGCATATGACTGATAGAGTGGAAAAAACAGAAAATGATCTGCTTGTCTGGAATTCGGAAAGAAACCAACTCTTGGAGAAAGTGGACATGTTGGAAAATTTTAGTAGACGTAATAATATTAAAATTGTTGGTCTTAAAGAAGGTACGGAGGAAGATAAACCAATAGAATTTTTTCAAAAATGGATCCCAGATGTTTTGCAAATGGAAGAGGAGGTTCGACCAATTGAAATTGAGCGGGCACATAGAGCTTTAAGACCAAAACCAAAAGATGACCAATATCCACGATCGATTTTAATAAAATTCTTAAGATTTCAAGACAAGGAAAGGATTCTACAGGCAGCTGCTCGAGCTGCAAAAGATAGAAAAGGGCCATTGATAATTAAAGGGAACAAAGTTTTTTTCTACCCTGATATAAGTTACGAACTTTTGAAGAGATGGAAGAAATTTAACCCAGTGAAAAAAACCCTATGGGATCATGGTTATCAATTTACACTGTGTTATCCTGCAACCTTGAAGATTTTTTTGCCTGGTGGAGAAAAAAGATTTTTTGATGAGCAGTTTGTGCGAGATTCTCTGAATATTCACCAGATACAAGAACAAACCCAGGACAGCGAGATAGATTGAAGATGAAGATTGGGTTAAAGAATGGACTTGTTGGATTTTTGAAGCTGGATGAATGTATAAATATATTATTAATTATACGAGGTAGGTAAGAAAGGTTAAAACTGGAGGAATATTAGTTGGGAATAGTAATACTAATTTTGTCTATATATATATAATGTTTTTTTTTGTTGCGGGGGAGCTGGAAGAAGCACTGATCGATTGCTACGCTAGTCATGTGTGCAAGCGTGGCTTTTGCCACGACCCGTAAAATGGAGGGGGGTAGTGTTGTGTATCCTTTCATTCAGAACATTAGTGGGGGGTATTTTGTTTTTTCTTTTTTTGTTTTTTTTTCTATCTTCTTTTTTCTTTCTGCCTGGAAGGTTGGGAGGGAGACACATAGCAACATGGTGAAGTTTAAAGAGATTCCCCAAGGAACTATGAGAGTTGAGAAGATAAATAATGTTTTAGATTGGAGTAACTTTGTTAAGAATAATGACTAATTTATTGAATTTTTTGAGTTTTAATGTTAACGGGCTTAATGGACCAGTGAAAAGAAAAAGAATCTTAACACATATTAAAAAAATGAAGATAGATTTAGCTTTTTTACAGGAAACGCACTTAACGGAAACAGAACATCAGGAACTAAAGAGAGATTGGGTGGGTAGTGTTGTTGCGGCTTCATTTAATTTAAAAGCGAGGGGAGTAGCAATTTTGATCAATAAAACGTTACCAATTAGAATACAAAATGTAATAACTGATTCTGCGGGGAGATATGTGATTATACATTGTCAACTTTTTTCTGAACTATGGACTTTTATGAATATTTATGCACCAAACGAAAATGATGCAAAATTCATACAAGAAGCTTTTCTGAATTTGGCGGATGTGCATGAAAAAATATTAATTGGAGGAGATTTTAATTTTTGCTTAGACCCAGTCTTAGATAGATCAACCAAGGCTGTTATAAAATCGAAGGTAGTAAATTTAACTTTATCATTGATGAAGGATTTAAATCTGATTGATATATGGAGAAGAATCAATCCTAAAGAAAGAGACTATTCGTTCTACTCCCATAGACATAAAACTTTTTCAAGGATAGATTTGTTTCTATTATCAATGCATATTCAACACAGAGTGAAAAATATGGAATATAAAGCAAGAATATTATCAGATCATTCCCCTTTATTAATGACAATAATAATGGCTGATAAGGAAGAAGTGGCTTATAGATGGAGATTTAATTCAACATTAATAAAACGTCAAGATTTTTGTGATTTTATGAAAAAACAGATTCAATTTTTTTTGGATACAAATTTTCATTCAGTGGATGATAAATTTATATTATGGGATGCGATGAAAGCATACCTTAGGGGCCAGATAATAAGTTATACGTCTAAAATTAAGAAAGAATATATGGCAGAACTAGATCAATTGGAAAAAGAGATTACAAAATTAGAAAAAGAATCTCAAAGATATATATCAGAAGAAAAACGAAAACAACTTCTCAATAAGAAGTTACAATATAATACGCTTCAGACATATAGAATGGAAAAAGCAATTATAAGAACTAAACAAAGGTATTATGAGTTAGGTGAGAGAGCACATAAAATTCTTGCCTGGCAGTTGAAAGCAGAACAAGCTTCCAAAACAATAAATGCAATTAGAACAAGGGCAAATAAAATATCTTATAAACCTCTTGAAGTAAATGAAACCTTTAAAAATTTCTATTCTGAATTATATCAATCAGAATCCCAAAATGATGTTAACGGGATAGAAAGGTTTTTATCACAAGTTTCTCTTCCAAAATTGAATTTGGAAGAACAGAAGGGATTAGATATGCCTTTTAAATAAAAGAAGTTGAAGAAGCTTTAGGATCACTCCAAAGTAATAAATCTCCAGGAGAAGATGGTTTTCCACCTGAATTTTATAAAAAATTTAAAGATTTATTATTTCCTCTTTTTATGGAACTAATACATCAAGCAGAAAAAATACATAAACTTCCAGAATCTTTTTCAACAGCAATTGTAATAGTATTGCCAAAAAAAGACAGAGATCCTATGAAACCAACATCATACAGGCCTATTTCTTTATTGAATACGGATTATAAAATAATAGCAAAAATTTTATCGAATAGATTATCTAAATATTTACCAAAATTAATACATATGGATCAAACAGGATTTATTAAAAATAGACAATTGGCAGATAATGTAACCCGGCTACTCAGTATAATTCATTTGGCACAAAAAAGGGATGAGAAGAGTATAGTAGTAGCTTTGGATGCAGAAAAAGCATTTGATAGATTAGAATGGGATTTTTTATTTAAAGTACTAGAAAAATATGGGTTAGGAACATCTTTTATAAATTGGATTAAAACTTTAAATTCTAACCCTAAAGCTAAAGTAGTGACAAACTCTCAAATTTCAACACCATTCCAGTTAAAAAGGTCAACTAGACAAGGTTGTCCACTATCACCTGCTTTATTTGTATTGGCGATAGAGCCATTAGCAGAACTAATTAGAATTGATCCAGATATTATGGGTTTTAGAGTTAATCAGGAGGAATATAAAATTAATCTTTTTACCGATGATGTTTTGATCTATTTAACAAACCCACAACATTCGTTACATAAATTATCTTCTAGATTGGATGAATATGGGAAGGTATCAGGTTACAAAATAAATTGGGATAAAAGTGAAATTTTACCTCTTACTAAAGGAGCCTATAGTCAATGTCGATTAGTAACCCAATTTAGATGGCCGGTAAATGGTATAAAGTATTTAGGTATAAGACTTGATAATGATGTAAAGAATTTATATAAATTTAATTATTTACCACTATTGAAAAAAATTCAAGAAGATCTTGACAAATGGATGATATTACCAATAACATTAGTAGGTAGAGTCAATGTTGTAAAAATGAATATATTTCCTAGATTACAGTATTTGTTTCAAACATTACCACAGAAATTTTTTCAAGAGTTAAATAAATGTGTGAGAAAATTTCTTTGGAAAGGTAAAATGTCAAGAATATCATTGGAAAAATTGACATGTAAATTTGAGTTAGGAGGGTTACAACTTCCAAACTTTAAAAACTATTATAAAGCAAATCAACTTAGATTTATTGCGTCTTTCTTCGATGATCGAAAACCAGCATGGATTAAAATAGAACTAGACAAGATAGGAGAAAATAGACCTGAAGATTTTATATTTAAATGGGAATCTAAATTGATACGAGAAAAGAAAGAATCTCCTATATTAACACATTTGATTGATCTATGGAATAAGATAAATGTTGATAATGAAACACAGAAATCTTTATTAGCAAGGAGGCCTTTGTTCCAAAACAGACTTATTTCTTTTACAATGGACAATCAACTTTTATATAATTGGTACCAAAAAGGGATTAAATTTATAGGAGATTGTTTTGAACGAGGTATATTGATGTCATTTGAACAATTAAAGGATAAATATAAAATATCTAATAATACTTTCTTTTGTTACTTTCAATTAAGGGCTTACTTAAAAGGTAAGCTGGGTCAAACAATGTTTTTGCCAAAACCTAATGAAATTGAAATTTTAATACAAAAAGGGAAAATTAAAAAATTTATTTCTTGTATGTATAATTTGATTCAAGAATAGACAATTAAACAAGGAACCCATAAGTCAAAGCAAAAATGGGAAACAGATCTGAATATTAATATTGATGAAACAAATTGGTCAAGACTTTGTCTTGACAGTATGACAAATACAATAAATGTTCGACTTAGATTAGTACAAAATAATTTTTTACACTAATTATATATTACACCACAAAAATAAGTAGATTAAATTCAAATCTATCTGATAAATGTTTTTGGTGTAATCAAGAAATTGGTACTTTTTTACATTCTACTTGGTCTTGTTTTAAAATTCAACCCTTTTGGATAAATTTAAGAATCTTATTGGAAAAAATTACTGGAACTCAACTTCCACATAACCCTGTATTATTTCTATTAGATGATATTGAAGGGATAAAACCGAAACTTAAATTGAATAAATATCAGAAAGAATTTATAAAAATTGCATTGGCAGTAGCTAAGAAGACTATAGCAGTTACTTGGAAATCTGATTCGTATTTAAGTATGGATCGTTGGAATAATGAAATGGCTAGTTCTATTCCACTCGAAAAAATTACTTATAATTTAAGAGACAAATATGTAACAATTTTGAATATTTGGCGCCCTTATTTACAAAAGATAGGATGGCATATTTAAGTGCTCCGATAAAGACTTTGGTCACTTGGGGAAAGTAACGAATAATTATACCAAATTTATTTTGAATCCCATGGAGCATGTGGAAACCTTCCAATACCCAGGCAGCTCTTTTCTTCTTTTCTTTCTTTTTAGGTAGGACTATATATGGGGGGGGGGGGGGAGGGTTAAGGGGAGGGGGGAGGGTAGATTCTATTTTTTCATGTATTCCTTTTGAAAATTCAATAAAAATTATATTACAAAAAAAAAGAGAAATGGATATATAATTTTAAAATGGAAACATACACCCAATGGCCACTTTATTAAGGTTATTTGTATACTTGTTTGTTAATGCAAATCTTAATCAGCTAATTATGTTGCAGCAACTCAATGCATAAAAGCATGCAGGCGTGGTTAAGAGGTTCAGTTGTTGTTCAGACCAAACAACAGAATGGCAAGGAAATGTGATCTAAGTGACTGACCATGGAATGATTGTTGGTGCCAGACAGGGTGGTTTGAATATCTCAGAAACTGCTGATCTCCTGGGATTTTCACACAAAACACTCTCACAGAGAAAATAGTGCGAGAAACAAAACCATCCAGTGAGCAGCAGTTCTGTGGGCAAAAACACCTTCTTAATGAGAGAGGTCAGAGGAGAACGGCCAGAATGTTTTCAAGCTGACAGAAAGGTGACAGTAATTCAAATAACCACACTTTAGAACCGTGGTATGCAGAAGAGCATTTCTGAACGCACAACACGTTATACCTTGAACTGAATGGGCTACAGGAGCAGAAAGACACAATCATAGACTCAGGCCACGTCCACACGAGACCGGATAATTTTGAAAACACCAGTTTCGTCTAAAAACGATAGGCGTCCACACCAGGTGTTTTTGAAAATGCCTCCATCCACATTAAAACGGGTATTTGGGCGTATCGCCTCCTACTGGGCATGCGCAGGACACATCTACAGAAAACAAGCGAAGAGGAAACGGTATACTTAGAATATAGAACATAGAATAGTACAGCACAGTACAGGCCCTTCAGCCCACAATGTTGTGCCGACCCTCACACCCTGCCTCCCGTATAACCCCCCCACCTTAAATTCCTCCATATACCTGTCTAGTAGTCTCTTAAACTTCACTAGTGTATCTGCCTCCACCAATGACTCAGGCAGTGCATTCCACGCACCAACCACTCTCTGCGTAAAAAACCTTCTAATATCCCCCTTGAACTTCCCACCCCTTACCTTAAAGGCAGTGAGCAGTGGTGCCCTGGGGAAGAGGCGCTGGCTATCCACTCTATCCATTCCTCTTAATATCTTGTACACCTCTATCATGTCTCCTCTCATCCCCTTCTCTCCAAAGAGTAAAGCCCTAGCTCCCTTAATCTCTGATCATAATGCATACGTTCTAAACCAGGCAGCATCCTGGTAAATCTCCTCTGTACCCTTTCCAATGCTTCCACATCCTTCCTATAGTGAGGTGACCAGAACTGGACACAGTACTCCAAGTGTGGCCTAACCAGAGTCTTATAGAGCGGCATCATTACCTCACGATTCTTAAACTCTATCCCTCAATTTATGAAAGCTAACACCCCATAAGCTTTCTTAACTACCCTATCTACCTGTGAGGCAACTTTCAGGGATCTGTGGACATGTACCCCCAGATCCCTCTGCTCCTCCACACTACCAAATATCCTGCCATTTACTTTGTACTCTGCCTTGGAGTTTGTCCTTGCAAAGTGTACCACCTCACACTTCTCCGGGTTGAACTCCATCTGCCACTTCCCAGCCCACTTCTGCAACCTATCAATGTCTCTCTGCAATCTTCGACAATCCTCTACACTATCTACAACACCACCAACCTTTGTGTCGTCTCCAAACTTGCCAACCCACCCTTCTACCCCACATCTATACTTGGTGCGCATTTGTCCAGTTACAGACAAGAAAAACTTAAAAGGAAATTGCCAAATGACGGACAGTTGTTGGCTCTCGCGCAGGAGGACTTGAAACTGAAAAAACTGATACTGGTGCGTATGGAAGCAACTGACAGGGAGTTCACGGACAGTATGACCCAGCTGATGACGAACATTGAAAAACTGACAGCCACTACAATAGCTACACATACGGACACACAGACCCCGCGTGGCCCCACCAACATCTTCCCCACTCCCACAGAGGGGTCACCCTGGAAACATTTCCTATAGCCATAGTCTCTTCACCGATGAAAGGGACGACAGGTTTTTTTTAAAACCTCCAGTTACCCCGTACACACTATAACGCCCAACCGGCGTTTTCAGATTTAAACGCTCTGGAGAGTGTTTTAGAAAAGCTCCGTTTTCGGGGGAGGAAAACCGCCGTTTCAGTGTGGACGGAAGGTCAAAACAAAGAGAAAAAGCTTCGGTTACAGATTTATCCGATCTAGTGTGGACGTAGCCTCATTAGGTACAGGAGCTACCAATATAGTGACCACTGAGTGCAAGTATCGTAAATGAAAAAGACCGAGAGAATGTAAATAATTGGAAAGGTCTTTCACAAGCACTGATGCTATGGCAAATATCCTTCTGAATTATATCATAAAAATAATTTTACTTCACTAATCTTTACTTCCAGAGGAAAACACTGACAAAGCAAGAATGACAAATTGCTTTCATAAATATAGCTCCTAGAAAAACAATTCTGATAAGTAAGTTGTGCTTCCATTGAGAACCATGTAAAGTATTCCGGAGACTTAAGCACATGTTCTATTTTTACAAGGGACCCATGTGCGGAGGGGGGACAGACTACGTTTTTTTAAATTCTGGAAGGAACAACAGTTTCATTCGAACTCTAACGCTAAGATTCGAGGCGTCTCTGTTTTTATAGACTCCTCAGTTACTTTTGTACAACATGATATTATCTCTGATCCGAATGGTAAATTTCTATTGGTTAGTGGTCTACTATTCAATAAAAAGGTAGTTTTGGTTAACGTTTATGCTCCCAATATGGACTGTCCAGAATTTTATAAATCATTATTTAATCGGTTCCCGAATTTGAATGAGTTTTCATTGATCTGGGGCGGAGATCTTAATACTTGCTTATCTCCAGTTTTGGACCATTCAGCTCCTCTACAGACCTTACCCAATAAATCTGCAACTTTGATTAACTCATTCCTCTCTGATTCTGGGTCGACGGACATTTGGTGTTTTTTGCATCCTCAGGAAAAAGGTTTTTCTTTTTTTTCACATGTTCACCATTCCTATTCAAGAATTGATTATTTTTTTATTGACTCTTGGCTTATCTCTTCAGTGATTAAATGTGATTATGATTCTATAACCATTTCGGATTATGCTGCACTTAAGCTTTCTATTAGAATTCAGGTCAATACACAAAATAACAGACAATGGCGTTTTAATTCATTGCTGCTTCAGGACTCGGATTTTGTTAACTTTATGAATGAACAGATTGATTTCTTTTTTACAATCAACTACACAGAGGATATTTCTGTGAACATTCTTTGGGAT
The DNA here is from genome assembly GCF_030028105.1 of Mobula birostris. NCBI lineage: Eukaryota > Metazoa > Chordata > Chondrichthyes > Myliobatiformes > Myliobatidae > Mobula > Mobula birostris. Next base: position 21,046,879 of record NC_092401.1, read on the forward strand.
ACTTTTAAAGTTTATATTCGTGGTCAGATTATCTCGTATTCTGCTGCTTTGAGGAAGAAATTGAAGCAGGAGGAGTTGGTAATTGTGGACAAGATTAAGGAAATTGATAAGAAATATGTTACAGCTCCCTCTGAGGAGCTGTATAAAAAAAGAACTGAACTTCAAATGGAGCACAGCTTATTACTTTCATCCTCGATTGTAAACCAATTAAAGAAAACAAGAAGTGAATTTTATGTACACATTGACAAAGTTGGTAAACTGTTGGCTAACCAACTGGAGTCTAATTATACTACATCTCAAATTAATCAGATTTATAATCAAAATGATCGACTGATATTTGATCATGCGGAGATCAATCAAACCTTCTTTGATTTTTATTCTTCCTTCTATCAATCTGAGTCTTTACGAGACTCTAAATATATGAATGACTTTTTAGATAACCTAGATTTCGCTGAGATTTCACAGGATATGTCTTCTATGCTTGATACTCCCATTACTACTGATGAGATTAAGAATGTTATTTCCTCTATGAAACTGGGGAAAGCTCTTGGCCCTGATGGGTTTACCGTGGAATTTTGTAAGTTTTTTGCACCTTCATTAATCCCTTGGTTCTGTAGGGTTTTGGAGGCTTCATTAAAACTTGGTAAACTTCCCGAATCCTTTTATAGAGCGTCAATCTCTCTAATATTAAAGAAGGATAAAGATCCTGCTCAATGTGCATCTTATAGACCAATATCTTTATTAAATGTTGATTCTAAAATTTTTTCTAAATTATTAGCCAACAGATTAGAAAAAGTACTCCCTTTTATTATTTCGGAAGACCAAACGGGTTTTATTAAAGGTCATTACTCTTTCTATAACATTCGCACACTGTTAAATATTGTTTATACCCCCTCACAAAATGTTCCTGAGTGTGTTATCTCTTTAGATGCTGAAAAAGCTTTTGATAGAGTAGAACGGCCTTACTTATTTAAGGTGTTTGAAATGTTTAATTTTAGCTCGAAATGTATATCCTGGATTAAACTGTTATATCATACTCCTATGGCCTCAGTCCGTACTAACTCTTTAAGCTCACCTTTTTTCCCTCTTTTTCGAGGTACTCGACAAGGTTGTCCTCTTAGTCCTTTATTATTTGATATTGCATTAGAACCTCTTGCAATTGCCATTCGAGAATCTCCAAATATTATTGGGATAACTCAGGGCTTAAAGTCCCATAAAATATCACTCTATGCTGATGACTTAATTTTATATATTTCTAATCCTCAAATATCTATCCCTGCTGCTTTAGATTTATTAGCACAATTTAGTCTTTTTTCAGGTTATAAATTAAACCTTAGTAAGAGTGAACTTTTTCCGATTAATAAACAACTTCCCTTGTATCATAACTTTCCGTTTAAATTGATTAATAATTATTTCTCATATCTTGGGATTAAAATTACTTGTAAATACAAAGATTTATTTAAGACTAATTTTTTTACCCTTAATTGATCATATTACTCAACTTTCATCTAAATGGTTTCCATTATATTTAACTTTGATTGGTCATATTAATGCAGTTAAGATGTTTATTCTGCCAAAATTTTTATATATATTTCAGGCATTACCGATTTTTGTTCCAAGATCTTTTTTTGATAAAGTTGACTCTAAAATTTCTTCATTTATTTGGCAAAATAAAAACCCGAGATTGGGTAAAATACATTTAGAGAAAGCCAAGAGAGACAGAGGTCTAGCATTACCTAACTTTAGATTCTATTATTGGGCAATTAATATTCGACATATGAAATTTTGGTTACTTGACCAAGATACACTATCCATTCCTAAATGGGTAGTATTGGAATTACAATCTGCTCAGGGCTATGCACTTGGCTCTATTTTAGGTTCCTCTCTTCCTTTTGATTTGAAACGCCTCAAACTGGTCTCTAACCCGATAGTTAAGTATACCTTGCGTATTTGGTTTCAATTCAGAAAATTTTTTGATCTCAACCAATTTGGGCTAGCGATCCCTATTTTAGGTAACATATTTTTTCCTCCCTCTTTCACGGATCGTGCGCTTCAAATTTGGAAGACTAAGGGTATTTCACGGTTTTTGGATTTATTTTTAGATGGTTCCCTTATGTCTTTTGAACAATTATCTAATAAATATAATTTACCAAGAATACATTTTTTTAGATATCTCCAAATTAGAAATTTCCTAAGTACTATACTCTCTTCCTTTCCGATGTTACCTCCTACATATATTTTAGATACTATAATTAACCTTAATCCATGTCAGAAAGGTGTAACGGCTATTATTTATAAAATTATTATGAAACTTAGGAAAGCTCCATTTGATAAGATTAGGTCAGATTGGGAACAAGAATTGGGTTCTATTATTTCCGTGGATGACTGGGGGCAGATTTTACAATTAGTCAATACTTCCTCTATCTGTGCTAAACATTCCCTAATTCAATTTAAAGTTGTTCATAGAGCACATATGTCTAAAGATAAATTAGCTCATTTCTATTCTCATATTAATCCTTTTTGTGATAGATGTCCGGGGCAGATAGCCTCTTTAACTCATATGTTTTGGTCTTGCCCTACTCTGGAAACTTTTTGGAGAGACATCTTTAATATTACCTCAAAGGTATTGAATATAGATATTTCTCCTCATCCTATTACTGCTATCTTTGGATTACCTAAAATTTCCAGTAATCTTTCCCCTTCAGCCCGTAGAATGATTGCATTTCTTACTTTAATGGCGAAAAGATGTATCTTACAACATTGGAAAGCGCCTAATGCTCCAACTACCTTTTTTTGGTTTTCCCAGACGATATTATGCTTAAATTTGGAGAAAATTAGAAGTAATCTTTATGATTCCTCACTTAAATTTGAACAGACCTGGAGATCGTTTATTCAATATTTTCATTTAATGTAATTTTTTTTCTCTTTTGTTCCATATTTATATTCCCTTCTTGCCTTTTTTTTTTAAAACTGTTTTTAATGGAGGTCGGGTTTGAGGACGTGATTTTAAGTTCTTTAACTCCACCTGTTTCCAAGTTAGCCCATTGCTTTGCTTTGCTTTTAGGTTAGTTTCACCGTGGGTTTTTTTTTGGGGATTTTTTTTGGTTTTTTTTCCCTTTTCTCTATTGATATACATATATAAAAATCAGTATACTATTATTTTACCATATTATTTTATGTTTAAATTGCACTGTTTGTATCAATTTTTTCTTCTGTATTAATATCTCCTGTAACTTCTAACAGTGTATTAGTGCCTTTATGGTTTACCCTTTGTATACTTATTCAATAAAAAGATTTAAAAAGGAAGAAAGAGAACCATGTATAAACGAACTACATAATACAAGCAAACCAGTTGGAGACAAGGTAACGGGAATAAGGGAAACATTTTTGATGAGAAGTGAAAATGGCAAATAACTCAAGTTTGTGATTTAGATAAAACAGAAGTTAGTGGTGGAGAAACAAATGCCTTATGCTTCAAAATGATATGTACTTACTTTCGCAAACAACTCTTGCTGTTGACGTAACAGTTCTTCCTCAGGGATGCCCAGGTTCTCGAGACGTGAGTTGGCCTTCCTCCTTTCAAGGGCCACTATCTTGCATTCCCGCAGAACCTCCTTTGCTTCAGATAAATATGATCCAAAGCCTAGACTTTCCAAAGCTGTGTTGGAAGATAACACAAACTTTAACATTCCGTGCCAAACAGACTATTAAATTACAGTTGTTTCAAAATATTTCCACTACTGGTATTACGGATTACTGTTTAATAGAGAAGTTCTATGCTCTATTTCATTTCTTCTCTTTCTTTGACATATAATAACCTGCAAGTACTAAATGCAACACTCTGAAGAATCAGCCCCGATTTTTGTACTCTTCCATGGAGTTAGACGGAACCTTGCAAACATCTGAGAGGTGAAATTTCTATCTCGGCATAAGTGCATCATATCAAAAAATATATCCCGTTAGAAACTCAAAATAGATGAAGTCCTTCTTTGCTTACCACTGAGATTCCACCTAAGAATGTTATAAACTATACAGTACGTTGTCGACAATACTGCCTTGTCGGTGCCAGATTATCAGTTTTGTCGTATTTTGATTCGAGACAAATCAATCTTGTAATTTTTTGGGGGGCATTTCAATAGTCTTCTACAGATTACTACATCATAATAAAAGACCTATGCCATCCATAATCCAGAACACTTCACAATGCACAAAACATATGAAGTGCATTTACTGAGGTAACTTGACAGTTAATTTGTATGCAATTTGTTCCTGAAATAAATGGCCAGATGACATGCCAGAAACAGCATTAGTCAGAGAGTAAATACTAGGTAAGAGACCAGGTGGTCCATGGTGCCACAAGGATCTTTAAAATCAACCCAAGGCAGCAGATGTGGCTTCAGTTGGAATCTTATCCTAAGAATGACACCACAGAGAGGGAATTGCTTGCTTGATGCTGAAATTAAATAGCTGTTGAGATCTAATCTTTGAGAAGGGATCTTCTGACCTGAGGATGCTGCCAGTGAGTTATAGCTAAAGAAAGGTCATGCAGTGAGCTACCAGAAAATGCAAGCTACTTTGTTTAAAACAAGATAAAGCTCAAACTGCAGGAAAAGAGTGATTGCATTTGAATCACATACCTTGCATGGTGTGCTCTGGTGAGATGGTTTTCTTTTCGGACTGACTGCAGATTTCATATGCTTCTGAAGATATTAAGTGAATAAACTCGGTGCAGCAGTTCACCACCATCTCCCTGGCATCATTTGCTACCCTGATATTGGGTAGGACCTCTTTGATAATCTTGTTGATGGTAGCTCTTGGAATAGTTAAGTCATCATCATTGTTGCCTGAAGCTGAGGCCATTGTCCTTTATTTCATTCGTTGTCCTTTGAAGTTTCTTTTCAAAGGGTAATTCAAATGTTATTTCTCCCAGTACAGATATGTATGTGGCAAATCACAAGAATGCACATAAAGTTAATTTACTGAACAGTTTGATCCAAAACTAAACACATGGTTTAGGGTTAGGGAAAGGGTTAAAGTATGCTCTTGAAGTCCTGGAGAAAAAGAAGCAAAAGACATTTCAATATGAAAGCTTAACAAATACACAATTGATTAATCATTATTCACAGGCAGGAGAAAAAAAATACAGAAGTCCAAGTAAAGCAGACAGACCTAGAGAAACTCAACGGGCTGCGTCTGTGATTGGTGTCCCCATGTTTAAGACAGGTTTAGCTGAGCCAAAGTAGAGTTTCACAACAGATTGTGGGAGAGGGAGGCAGGCACAGAGGGTGAAGAGAGGCAACAGAAGGAAATAGAGGTGGGTGGATTGAGGGAGGTTTGTAGAAAAGGTGCCAGGGAGGAGGAAGGAAGGGTCTTTCGAGAATGAGCTTTTGGGGGGATGCTTTAGAAAGAGGAATGTTTTCGAGCAGGGGGAGATGTTCAGTAGGAAATGGGAATGTTTGGCGAAGCTGATTGATGGTATGTTAGGAATGCAAATGAGGGACAGTTTGGGAGGAAGGAGGAAGTGGAAGTGTCTACAGAGGAAGGATGAGCCATCTTTGTTGGAGAGGAAGGTCTGGAGAGTCCAGGTGGAGGGAGTAAGGGGGATGCAAGGGATGAAGGATGAGTACTTCGACGTTATTTATTGAGTGAAGGGGCACTGTTGGAGGGAGATGGTGTGGGTGGGGAAGGAGAGCTTGGACAATGAGGATGCCTGAAGTGGAGGTAGATTTGGAGGGAGAGGATGTTTACTGATGGAGATGGAAAGAGGCTGCTTTGAAGGTGAGGGAGAAATTTGGAGGGAGGGGTTGGTGTGGAGAGGGTGTGCACTGAGGACATTGCAGGTGGAGGGACAGAGTTTGGAGGGAGGGGAGTGTGGGGGCAGAGGGGGAGAGCTTGGAGGCAGGGGAGTGTGTGGGGCAGAGGGGAAAAGCTTGGTAGGGGGGGAGTGAGGGGGGCGGAGGGGGACAGCTTGGTACAAGGGGAGTGTGGGGGTGGGGGTGGGGGGTGGAGGAGGGCAGCTTGGAGGGAGAGGAGTGTGGGCAGTGGAGGGAGAAGGGAGGGGAGAGTAGGGGTTGGAAGGGGAGAGCTTGGAGGGAGGGGAGTGTGGGGGATGGAAGGGGAAAGGGAAGCTGGGGAGTGTGGGGGGTGGAGGGGGGGTGCTTGGAGGGAGGGGAGTTTGGGGTGCAGAAGACAATAGCTTGGAGGGAGGGGAGTGTGGGGGTGGAGGGGGACAGATTGGAGGGAGGGGAGTGTGAGAGGCAGAGGGGAGCTTGGTGGGAGGGGAATGAGGGGCGCGGAGGGGGAGATCTGGAAAGGAGGGGAATGTGGGTGGTGGAGGGGGGGAACTGGGAGGGAGATGGCATTGGGATTGCAGGGAAAAGTTTGAAGGGAGGATAGTGGAGTTGGAGAGCGGAGGGAGATGGCGTTGGAGGTGAAGTGGCTGAAGGGAAGGATTGTTGGAGGTGCGGGTAGGGGAGGGAGAGAGTTTGGATGGAGGAGGCGTTGGGGGTGGAGGGGGAGTTGGAGGTGGAGGGGGAGTATTTGGCAGGATGGGGTGCTGGCAGTGCAGAGATGGAGGAGGCGTTGGAGGTGTGGGTGGAGGGGGAGGGAGGGTTTTTGGAGGGAGAGAGTGTTGTACGTGGAGACGTTGTGTTAGCGTGGAGAGAGAGCATTGTGATGACGGGCGAGTGCTGGAGGGAAGGGTTTTGCAAGGAGGACAGGTAGGGGTAGTTTGTAGACATGGTTTGTTTGGGTAGATGAAGATGCTGGATGAGAGTTTGGAGGGAGGGGATTGAATTGGAGCCTGAATGTTTGGAAGGACGGAGAGTTGAGTGGGAGAGGGCGGTTGCTGGGGTGCGGGTGGTGATCTGGGGGAAGGAGTGGGGTACTCGGAGGGAATGCGTGTTGGGGATGGAGGGAGGGTGTGTTGGGGTTGTAGGGGGGTTGTAGGGAGGGAGGACACATTGGAGGCAGTGGGGAAAAGCTTGGGAGGAGGGAGGGGTGGCGGTGGCGTGTTTGGAGGGTGTGGAAGTGCAGTGTCCAAATGTAGGGGAAAGGGGAGTGAGGTTGCAGTGTCTGGAGGTGGGGCAGCCAGAGCGGGGGTGAATTGTTTAAGAGGACAGGGATTGGGAGGGAAGTTGGAGGGATATTGGGAATGTTTAGAAGCAGCAGCAGATCGGGAGGAGGGAATGGGTTTCGAGGGGCGGGCGGTGTTGGGAGAGTGGGGATGGGTGGAGCTGTTGTGTTTGGTGAGAGGGGATTTCGGGAGACAGTTTGGATGAAGGTAATGTTGGGAATGGAGGGGACACATTTCGAGGGAGGGGAGTATTGACGGAGTGAGTGGAGGTGGAGGGGGTGCTGTGGGCGGAGGGGGAGATGCTGGATGGAGGTACTGTTGGGGATGTAGGGGGCATGTCTCGAGGTAAGGATGGAGTGCAGGGGGAGAAGTTAGATGGATGTAGTGCTGGGGGTGGAACGGACACGTTACGAGGGAGGGGAGTACTGAGGGAGTGAGTGGATGGGGATAGGGTGGAGTGGGTGGAGGGGCAGAGGTTGGACAGAGGTAGTACTGGGAGTGGATAGGTAGGTTTTCAAGGGAGGAGAGAGTTGGCGGGACTCGGGAAGGTGACGTTGTGGGTGGAGGGGGAGAGGCTGGATGAAGGAAGTGTTGGGAGTAGAGGGGGTGTGTTTCGAGTGAGGGGAGTGTTAAGGGAGAGATGGGAGGGGGAGGGGGTGTCGTGGGTGGAGGGGGTGTTTTGAAGGTGGGAGTGTTGGAGGGAGGAGGTATTGGGGGTGGAGGGGGAATGGGTGGAGGGAGGGGGTGCTTGGAGTGGAGGGCTAGAGTTTGGAGGGTGGAGGAGCAGAGTTTAGAGGGAGCATGTTGAGTTTGGAGGGAGACAATATTATGGATGGAGGGGGAAGGTTTGGAGGGAGAGGGTTTTGAGGATGGAGAGAGTGGGTGTTGAGGGTCATGGGGGAGTATTTGGCGGGAGGGGCTGTTGTCTGGAAGGGGGGGTGGGGGTGGACTATTTGGCGGTAGGGGGTGTTGGGGAGAGAGAGGCTGCTGGGAGTCGAGATGATGTGTTTGGAGAATGGTATTTTTGAGGGTGGAGGAGCCATCTTTATAGGGAGGCTGCACTGGGGGTGGAGGTGGTGTGCTGGGCGGTTGTTGGGGGAGGGAATGTGCAGAAAAAGAGGGTGAGTTAGGTGTGGAGGAAGGGGGTATTGGGGGTAAAGTATTTGGGGGGAGGGAGAATTCACTGTCTAGGGGTTGCATTAGGAGGGTAGGTTCACCGACTGTGACAAGGGAGAGTTTGGAGGGAAGGATTGTTGGAGATGAAAGGATTGTGTTTGGAGGGTGGGTTTGCTGGGAACGGAGGGATAGTGTTTCGAGGGAGGGGCGCTGGTGTTGCAGAGTGTGCGGGAGTGCTGGAGTCTCCGAGTGTTTATAGGGACGGTAATTTGGTGGGAGAACATTGTGCTCATGAAGCGGGCTGTTTTTGGACAAAGGGACAATGGACAGGGAAGGGTTGTCAGGAGAGTGTTTGGGCTCAGGGGATATAAGGATTATATGGGAGGATTGGATGTTGGGCTTGGAGAAAGGGGGTGTTAGTGGTGTGTTTGGAGGGAAGACCTGAAATGGATAGGGTGCCAGGGGTGGAATGGGAATGCTTGGAGAGACTACTTGAAGGGAGGGATGGAGGGGAAATGTCTGGTGGAAAGTTGTGTTGCAAGGTAGAGGCAACATTTGCAGAGGGAGGGGTTCATTTGAAGATGAGGTAGGATAGTTCTGATATGCATGGGAAGAGTGTTTACTAGGGGAGGAAGGCTGTTTGAGGCTGCATGGCATTACACCGGTGGAATGAGGGTTGTACTGAGGAGTGGAGGTTTCAGAGTGTAGAAGGATTGAGGGTCCATCATTGGTTGGGGGATCAGAAGTACTGACAGTGGGGGAGAAAGAATTGATGTAGGTGAGTGACGGCTGAGGAAGGACAGGAGGAGACATTGGTTTGCAGAAGAGGCTCGTGTGTTGAGGGGAGGGGAGTGCAAGGCTGATCAGTGATGTGGTGCTGTGAGGCCAGATGTTCAAGATGTAGGGTTCTGGAGGAGCAAAAGTGACTGGGGAGGATATTAATAGGTGGTGAGAGGACACACGAGGCTCAGTGTAATGTAGGGAGTATGTGCTAGGAGAGAAAACACAAGAATTGTGCAAGAGACCACAAATGCTGGAGTCTGGAGCAAAAGAAAAAAACAAACTGCTGGAGGAACTCAAGGGGTCTACGGAGGGGTGGGAAATGAATTGTCAACAAGGGGGTATATGTGTTCAAATCCCAATCAGGGCAGAAACATAAGGAATGTAGTCAGGCTTCAGGACGTGGTGACTCTGATGTGTTATTGGGGCAGATTAGGATCAGTGGTTAAGGAACAGGTTAAGTGTGGTAGAAGACATTGAGGAGAGTGGAAAGGAAAAAGGGGATTGATATGCTGGGGAGGTTTTAGGGTAGGAGGAGGAGAAGGGTGGGTTAAGATGGGGAAGGGAGTGGGGTAGGAGGAAGAGGAGGAGGCAAAGAGATTGGAAGTAGGAGAGGATAAGAGGGACTTGGATGGAAGGAGGGTGGCTGTGGAGCTGACGGGGGAGATGGGACTGCTGGAGGAGGAAGAGCAGGAAGGTGCGGCTGATGGAGGGAGGGATAGATGGGGCTGATGGAGGAGGAAGAGGAGGGAGGTGCGGCTGATGGAGGGAAGGATAGATGGGGCTGATGGAGGAGGAACAGGAGGGAGGTGTGGCTGATGGAGGGAGGGATAGATGGGGCTGATGGAGGAGGAAGAGGAGGGAGGTGCGGCTGATGGAGGGAGGGTTAGATGGGGCTGATGGAGGAGGAAGAGGAGGGAGGTGCGGCTGATGGAAGGAGGGATAGATGGGGCTGATGGAGGAGGAAGAGGAGGGAGGTGCGGCTGATGGAGGGAGGGATAGATGGGGCTGATGGAGGGAGGGTTAGATGGGGCTGATGGAGGGAGGGATAGATGGGGCTGATGGAGGAGGAAGAGGAGGGAGGTGCGGCTGATGGAAGGAGGGATAGATGGGGCTGATGGAGGAGGAAGAGGAGGGAGGTGCGGCTGATGGAAGGAGGGATAGATGGGGCTGATGGAGGAGGAAGAGGAGGGAGGTGCGGCTGATGGAAGGAGGGATAGATGGGGCTGATGGAGGAGGAAGAGGAGGGAGGTGCGGCTGATGGAGGGAGGATTAGATGGGGCTGATGGAGGAGGAAGAGGAGGGAGGTGTGGCTGATGGAGGGAGGGATAGATGGGGCTGATGGAGGGAGGGTTAGATGGGGCTGATGGAGGAGGAAGAGGAGGGAGGTGCGGCTGATGGAAGGAGGGATAGATGGGGCTGATGGAGGAGGAAGAGGAGGGAGGTGCGGCTGATGGAGGGAGGATTAGATGGGGCTGATGGAGGAGGAAGAGGAGGGAGGTGCGGCTGATGGAGGGAGGATTAGATGGGGCTGATGGAGGAGGAAGAGGAGGGAGGTGTGGCTGATGGAGGGAGGGATAGATGGGGCTGATGGAGGGAGGGTTAGATGGGGCTGATGGAGGGAGGGATAGATGGGGCTGATGGAGGGAGGGTTAGATGGGGCTGATGGAGGGAGGGATAGATGGGGCTGATGGAGGAGGAAGAGGAGGGAGGTGCGGCTGATGGAGGGAGGGATAGATGGGGCTGATGGAGGAGGAAGAGGAGGGAGGTGCGGCTGATGGAGGAGGAAGAGGAGGGAGGTGCGGCTGATGGAGGGAGGGTTAGATGGGGCTGATGGAGGGAGGGATAGATGGGGCTGATGGAGGGAGGGATAGATGGGGCTGATGGAGGAGGAAGAGGAGGGAGGTGCGGCTGATGGAGGGAGGGATAGATGGGGCTGATGGAGGAGGAAGAGGAGGGAGGTGCGGCTGATGGAGGGAGGGATAGATGGGGCTGATGGAGGAGGAAGAGGAGGGAGGTGCGGCTGATGGAGGGAGGGATAGATGGGGCTGATGGAGGAGGAAGAGGAGGGAGGTGCGGCTGATGGAGGGAGGGATAGATGGGGCTGATGGAGGAGGAAGAGGAGGGAGGTGCGGCTGATGGAGGGAGGGATAGATGGGGCTGATGGAGGAGGAAGAGGAGGGAGGTGCGGCTGATGGAGGGAGGGTTAGATGGGGCTGATGGAGGAGAAGGGTGCAGTTGATGGGGGAGGATGTGATGAGATGCGAGGGTGCTGCGTCGGGGAAGGCTTCCACAGTTACCCGCCTCCCCTGGCGTCACTCCGGCGCTCTCACGGCTCCCTCTCCCGCGATCTTTACCATTTTTTTCAGTCCAGGAGCCGCTCCATCAGCACCGGAAGTCGCTGCCAGCACGACTTCCGTTTCCCGGGGTAACGAATTTTCCTTTAAAATTACCTTTAAATTTTCCAATATTTTTAAACTGCCGCTTTAGTATTTTTTTTTCTTTGGTGAAACGTAATGTTTTTTAAAAAACTGCTTCCACGCGTTGCATTCTGAGAGATGTAGTTTTATTTGCTTGCCGTTTAATTTCTAAATTTATTATTGTTGAATTATATTTATCAAAACTAGAAAAGGTTGAAATTTTAAACATAAATTTAGAAAAAATAATGTAATTGAGATCGCTCCTAATGATCTCTGGGAATTGAAGTCTCCAAGAATTTTTGTTTACATTCGAAGTGAATTATATTCCACTGTTACTTCGTTTATATTAGTTAAATATACCTTATTATAAAATAAAAATAATATGATATTTATTTGTGTGGCGTTCTTAACCTTTTAATACGGTTAACAGACCCGCCTTTTGTAGGCGGGCTGTTACCTGATTGATAAAGTACTAGTCATCGTGTACAAAAATATCATGTTTTTATTGGTTATTTGATACGTTAATCAATTGAAATTCTTGTTGCTGATTGGCTACTTGTGTTGTCCGTCACACGTGACCCTCCGTTGCTTCCGCTAGTGTCACGATGATGGCTGGTGGAGGAGTTAGGATTTTATTTCTACTGCTTGTCGCCGTTGTTGGAACTGCAGGGCGGATTCATCGCCTCACACTTAAGGTGCGTGGTATTTGGTTATTGTAAATGGTCGATTCCGTAGATGTCAATGTGGCTGGAGGCTCGTTTCCTTCCAGTGTCTCTGAAGGACTCCAGTTGTCTTGGGTTTGAGGTTCTTCTTCACCCACTCAGTCCACACCCTCTTCGCTTTTGGACGCAGTGTTGGTGAAAAGTTCCTCTACATCTCCTGTAGTTTGAAATACCACCTCAATGTGTTGTGAATGTGGGTCGGAAAGAGGCGACCATTTGGTGTTGATACTCACAACAGACAGACAATGATGGAGGAAGTCAGCAGGCCAGACAGGCAGCGTCTGTGGAGGGAAATGAACACTCAGGCCGAGACTCTTAATCAGGACTGGAAAGGAAGGGGGCAGTAGCCACAATAAAAATATAGAGGGGGAGCAGAATCTTCATATGAGAGGGTGGATGGGGGAGGGGGGATTGTTAGAGGCTAAGAGGTGATAGGTGCGAGAGGTAGAGGGCAGAAGAGGAGGAATCTGATGGTGAAATAGACCATGGAATAAAGGGAAGGAGGTGAAGGTGGGGGAGACGAAGAGAAGGGGTTGCAGGAATGAGGGAAGATGAAAGGTGTTGGGGGGAGAGGGGGAAGAAACAGCGGAGTGAGTACTGGAAGTTGATGTTGATTCCACCTTGTTGGAGATTACCAGAACAGAATACAAAGCGTTTCCCTTCCAGCCTGTGTATGGCCTCAACATGGCAGTTGAGGCTGTGGACAGACATGACAATGTGGGAATGGAAAGTCGAATTGAAATGGGGTGGCCACAGGGAGAACCAGTATGTTGGTAGATGGAACAAAAGCACTCAATGAAGCGGTCCCCCTATCTCTGTAAGAACTCACCGAAGTAACGGAGGCAGCACCAGGAGCACAAGATGAAACAAGTGATGCTGACAGATTCACAGGTGAAGAACTGCCTCACCTGGAGGAACTGTTTAGGGTTTGATTTCTAACATTATTCCCAAATTCTGACGAAGTGCCACCTCTTAGCGGGTATGCAGACTGTCCTTGCCTGAATCATTCTAAAAACATGATCAAAGAAACTGGGATTTGTTTATTATTGGCACAGGTACCAAGTACAGTGAAAAGCTTGTCTTGATTATTGTTCGTTCAGATCAATATCTTGTATTGTGCATTGAAGTAGTACAGGGTAAAAACAATAGCAGAATAAAGTGTAACAGCTACAGAGAAAGTGCAGTGCTGATAAACAATAAGTTGCAACATCATAAGGAGGTAGATTGTGAGATTATTGTACTATGGAACCATTCAGTAGTTCCATTACATTGGAGTGGAAGTGGTCCTTGAGGCTGGTGGTATACGTTTTCATCCTTCTGATCCTCCCTGTGACTGCATAGGTTTCCTCTCTCATTCCAAGGATGCTCAGGTTAGGGTTAGTAAGTTACAGGTGTGCGATGAAGAACGGCGACAATCATGGGCTGCCCTGAGCACGTCCTCAGACTGTGTTGGTCTCTAACGCAAGTGACACTTTTCACTGTACATTTCAATGTGCATGTGACAAGAAGCTAATCTTGTTTACACATCAGATCTGTCCTGCTTTTATCAGATTCTTGAGTAGACCTCTTTTACATTAAGATGGACTCTTGACTTCACAATCCACCTCGTTACGAGCTTGCACTTTATTTACCTGCTCTGCACTTTATACGTAGATGTTATACTTTATTCTGCATTGTTTTTACTTTGTTCTAGCTTAGTCCATTGTGTAATGACCTGATCTGTGAGAACAATGTGCAAGACGAGCATTTCACTGTATCTTTATCTTGTATCTAATGATGCCACGTGTTCAGTCAGTTTCTGCATATGCTGCCCAGCAAACTGAATCTCCCTGAAGTGGTTGACTGGAGGTTTGCTGCCTCGAGCTTGCTGGGAAGCTTACTCGCTCTGAGCTGGAAGATCTCTTAAGACATCACACTGAAAATGCTGGTGTCAGGGGGTTTTATTGTTGCAATAATCCTCCTTGTTCCACTTTCTCTGCTTCTTGCCTCCAGCTGTTGCTTCCTTCATGGGACTGCTGCCTCCTCTTCATACAGTTTCACCCTCCATTTCAAACTAGGTGACCTTTTCCTTCATTCTATTCAAGGAATCTTAGAAGTCAAGGTCAAAATAAAATTTATCAAAGTCAAAGTACAATTAATTATCGACGTATGTATATGTTACTGATAAAGTTTAAGGGAATGGGGGATTCTCAGGTCCCTGTAAACAATGGAATAAGTACTGACTATGTCTGTGACTGCAGTGTGTTTGAATAATGTCTCACAGCTGCCTTCTTTGGAGCAAGATAAGAGTTAAAGTTCGCCCAGATCCACATAAGATGTCTCTGGGCTTTTCACACCTTTTGATTTTGACACAAAGCAGTACCTGATGGAAATTAGACAGAACATTCCTTTCTTAATCAAAGCATAAATTTGACGGATGTTCTTATCTTTGTCATTAAGTTGTGACTCCAGCAAACCAGGTAGGACATTCCTTTCTTTAATTCAGGTTGCTGGAGTGTCTAACAAATTGATTGTACTTTTGTATCAATAGTCCATTGACTTGGCCAGAATAGTTATCAAACTGATTGTTCTCTGTATCAATAGTCCATTGACTTGAACGGAATGGTTATCAAACTGATTGTTCTTTTGTATCGGTGGCCTTATAACGTCTGAGAATTCTGACATCAGGCAGTGAACTTGTAGAACCGCCGGGGAGATGAGAAAGATTCTCTCCCTGATGTCGGGTCCAAGTTCACTCGCCGGCTGAGCTCGAAGAAATAAACGTGTGGAAAGGTAAGTAACGATCTTTTTGTGCTGTCGTTATTCGATCCAGCAAAGTTACGTTTACATTAGCACAGTAAAACAGACCAGATGCAGGCGGAGCTCAGCAGGTCACACAGCATCTGTGGAAATAAATGCTTGGCATCTCGGGCTAAGAACCTTCATCGGGACTAGCCGTCTGTTCCTTTCCACAGAACCTGCCGAGTTCCTCGGGCACTTTGTGTTTTACTCTGAATTTCTAGGGTCTCCAGCATCTCGTGTTTACTTTAGCATATACTGTAAGCTTCATGATCTTGCAGGCATTTACAGGAAAATAAAGAAATACAATAGAATTTATGAAAAACTATGCATAAAATAGTAAAATTTATTAAAATATCTGCATGTTACCATATACTATTTTGAGATTCAGGTGTTTACAGGAAAATAAAGAAATACATTAGAATTTTTAATAGAAAACTGATTATAAACAAAAACTATACCCAAACAAAAATGCCAAAACAATATTTGAAATGTGATGAATTTGGCATGAAGAGAGATTTGCAAGGGTGTTAAATGTAATCTCACTCTCACTGTTAAGGTGAAAAGGCTAGGTTTTTTTTCCTTTGAAAGGATGACATTGAGGGATCATATAATACGGGGATTGTGAGTAGACAAAGACAGATTGTTACCATCTGCAGAGACAGTACATGCTGTACTTTTGACTTTATTTCGAAACATGAATTACATTTACCCGCTCGGATGATTCTGACAGCACCTCCCAACCTGCTACTTCTACCACCAACAACAAGCAGGATTTCCCAGAGGTCAACAATAATTCCAACCCCTATTTCCATTCTGACATATCAGTCCATGGCCTCCACTACTGCCGTGATGAGGCCACTCTCTGGTTGAAGGAACAACACTTCATATTCTGTCTTGGAAGCCTCCAACCTTACAGAATGAACATTGATTTCTTTAACTTCAGCTAATTTCTCCCCCTTCCTCCTCCTCCATCCGTTCTTCACTTTAGCCCCCCTCTTACCCCTTCTCTTCTCCTCACCTGCCTATCACTTCCCTTTGCTGGCCCTCCTCCTTGCCTTTCTCCATTGATCCGCTCTCCTGTCCTGTCAGATTTGCTCTTCTTCAGCCCATGACATTTTCCACCTATCATCACCCAGCTTCTCTCTTCATCCCTTCCTCCTCCAACCCCACCCACTGACAATCCCCATTCCTGATTTCCCCTATCATCTCCCAGCTTCTCCCTTCATCCCCCTCCCCCTCCAACCCCACCCACCAACAATCCCCATTCCTGGTTTCACCTATCCTCTCCCAGCTTGTACCCATTCCCCCTCCCCCACCTTCTCATTCTGTCTAAATTCCCCTTCCTGTCTAGTCCTGATGAAGAGTCTCAGCCTGAAACATTGGCTCTTCATTCCTCACCTGACCTGTGGAGTTCTTCCAGCATTTTGTGTGTGTTACTCTGGAGTTCTGCAGAATTTCTTCTGTGTATGACATGTACAAGGCAGCAGGTACATGGGAAGACCAGGCTGCAGCTTCCCCTCTTAAGTCACTCATCATATGATTTAGAAACATGTTATCATTTCTATGTTGGATCTAAATCCTCGAATTCCTTGCCAAACACTGATTAACAGGACTCTGAAGACTGGTACTTGTTCCTCAATCACACTTCATTTGCGATTGCACAAGGAGAACTTGGCCCGTGTCTCCACACTGTTCTGAAGTTTGAACAAAGAAATCAACTTCAAGTTCATTGTCACCTGACTGTACGTTTATACAGACAGACGAAACAACGTTCCCTCAGACCACCGTGCACCCACAATACACATATCACACACAGCACAAAAACAAAATATTACCGCAAATGAGTTTTCTTAAACAGAAATGATATTTTTATACAGAATTGAGTAGTAGAGTCAGATATTGACCAATTGGTAACCTTGTGTCTGTTCAAATTATCCGCATGTTCAATCACCAATAGCACTGCAGTAATACAGGCATTGCCAATAAAATTACACATTAAAGGCCAATAAAAGCATCCGTTAGTCTTGCGAGTCCATGGATCTGTGCCTGGAAAGTCTTCACTCTCCAGGGTGCAGGCCTGGGCAAGGTTGTATGGAAGACCAGCAGTTGCCCATGCTGCAAGTCTCCCCTCTCCACAACACCGATGTTGTCCAAGGGAAGGGCATTAGGACCCATACAGCTTGGCACCAGTGTCGTCGCAGAGCAATGTGTGATTAAGTGCCTTGCTCGAACTCACGACCTTCAGGTGCTAGTCCAATGCCTTAACCACCTGGCCACGTGCCACAATAAATATAGTCCAATGCCTTAACCACTTGGTCGCATGCCCAAAGGCCGATAATACTTCAGAATTAGTAAAGTAACTGACCAATAGTGTCACACAAGAATCCTGTATTTGCATTCTTATCTTGGTATGCAAGATGGCTAAGGACTCCTGCTGTGTGTGCTCTTCAAAGACCTCCCTCCCCTGGGTTGACTGCACTCCATTTGTAAGCTAACTTTGCCTGGACATTATCATCCTAACCCTTGCTCTACTGAAATTTTGGTGGTACCTTCACTTCAAAGGCAACTTGGCATGGGGAGTAAAAGCTGTTCTTTAAAATGCACCTAGCTCCTGGAAGTTATTGAAAGCTGTCAAGAATTTAAGTTGGGAAATCAGAAGTTCTTTTTGAGGGTGTTGAGGATATGGAACTTCAAAATGAGAATCAGGTTTATTATCACTTTGGCCCCTCCATACCAGAGAGTGATACAACCAAAGGAATAAGTCAGATAAAGAAGGAGGGCAGCAATTCGAGAGGAGCACACGCTGGTTGGGCTGAATATCATTCAGAGCATAGAAATAAACTATCAGTAACTTCCTGTACATCAACAATCTCGGCACTCCTCTAAATTCTATTTTGTTTTGCATCTCTGGTTAGAATGACTTAATTGTTTTCAATTCCTGGGCCCACAATACCTTCCTCAACTTGCCTATGCCTGGCTTCCTTTGTTGCCTTGCTCATCATCTCCTTGTTTTATCCTGGTAATAAAGATTTATGAAATGAATATTAAAAGAAATCCAAAAACCTGTGGAATTCATTGCCACAAATGACTGTGGAGGTCTCGGGAGAGAAGGCGGTATAATGGGGTTGAGAAGAATAATAAATCAGCCAGATGGAATAGCGGAGCAGACTGCTCCTATATCTTATGGTCTGATCTCTTCAAACACTGCTTCATCGTGATGACTTGTTGAAACTTATTGGGGGTGTCTGGTTTAATTTGATGTTTGTGGTGAAATTTAACAGACGTTGAAAGCAAAAGGCTTTTGATTGGAGAGTTAGATTATGAAGACACGTAGTCCTCTTTTATTGTCATTTAGTCATAGTCATACTTTATTGATCCCAGGGGAAATTGGTTTTCGTGACAGTTGCACCATAAATAATAAATAGTAATAGAAAAATAGTAATAAATAGTTAAATAGTAATATGTAAATTATGCCAGTAAATTATGAAATAAGTCCAGGACCAGCCTGTCGGCTCAAGGTGTCTGACCCTCCAAGGGAGGAGTTGTAAAGTTTGATGGCCACAGGCAGGAATGACTTCCTATGACGCTCTGTGCTGCATCTCGGTGGAGTGAGTCTCTGGCTGAATGTACTCCTGTGCCCACCCAGTACATTATGTAGTGGATGGGAGACATTGACCAAGATGGCATGTAACTTAGACAGCACCCTCTTTTCAGACACCATCGTCAGAGAGTCCAGTTCCATCCCCACAACATCACTAGCCTTACGAATGAGTTTGTTGATTCTGTTGGTGTCTGCTACCCTCAGCCTGCTGCCCCAGCATACAACAGCAAACATGATAGCACTGGCCACCACAGACTCATAGAACGTCCTCAGCATCGTCCGGCAGATGTTAAAGGACTTCAGTCTCCTCAGGAAATAGAGACAGCTCTGACCCTTCTTGTAGACAGCCTCAGTGTTCTTTGACCAGTCCAGTTTATTGTCAATTTGTATCCCCAGGTATTTGTAATCCTCCACCATGTCCACACTGACCCCCTGGATGGAAACAGGGGTCACCGTAGCTCTCCTCAGGTCTACCACCAGCTCCTTAGTCTTTTTCACATTAAGCTGCAGATAATTCTGCTCACACCATGTGACAAAGTTTCCTACTGTAGCCCTGTACTCAGCCTCATCTCCCTTGCTGATGCATCCATCTATGGCAGAGTCATCGGAAAACTTCTGAAGATGACAAGACTCTGTGCAGTAGTTGAAGTCCAAGGTGTAAATCGTGAAGAGAAAGGGAGACAAGACAGTCCCCTGTGGAGCCCGAGTGCTGCTGATCACTGTGTCGGACACACAGGGTTGCAAGCACACGTACTGTGGTCTGCCAGTCAGGTAATCAAGAATCCATGACACCAGGGAAGCATCCACCTGCATCGCTGTCAGCTTCTCCCCCAGCAGAGCAGGGCGGATGGTGTTGAACGCACTGGAGAAGTCAAAAAACATGACCCTCACAGTGCTCGCTGGCTTGTCCAGGTGGGCGTAGACACGGTTCAGCAGGTAGACGATGGCATTCTCAACTCCTAGTCGGGGCTGGTAGGCGAACAGGAGGGGATCTAAGTGTGGCCTGACCATAGGCCGGAGCAGCTCCAGAACAAATCTCTCCTGGGTCTTCATGATGTGGGAGGTCAATGCCACCGGTCTGTAGTCATTGAGTCCGCTGGGGCGCGGCATCTTCGGCACAGGGACGAGGCAGGACGTCTTCCACAGTACAGGAACCCTCCGGAGCCTCAGGCTCAGGTTGAATACATGGCGAAGTACTCCACATAGCTGAGGGGCACAGGCTTTGAGCACCCTGGTACTGACACCATCCAGTCCTGCAGCCTTGCTTGGGTTGAGACGTTTCAGCTGTCTTCTCACCTGTTCAGCCGTAAAGCCCACCATGGTGGTTTTGTGTGGGGGAGGGGTTTAGTCATGAGAGCAGGGTGGGGGACTGTGAGGAGGGGTAGGAGGGGAGAGTGGAATATGTGTTCGTTGGGGGCCGACAACAGATGGCTTATGTGGTAATGTATGCAATAAGAAATGATACATTATTTCCTCTGGTGTGATAGCACAAAACACAGGACAAACCAAGACTGAAAAAACTGACAAGCCCACATAATTATAACATATAGTTACAAACAGTGTAACAATACCATAACTTGATGAAGAAGTCCGTGAGCACAGTAAAGTTCAAAGTTTCTCAAATGTCCCACATCTCACGCAGACGGGAGAAGGAAGAAAAACTCTCCCTGCCATGCCAACCACAATCTGACTCTGAGTCATCCGAAAACTTTGAGCTCTGATCAGCTCTCCGACACCGAGTACCGAGCGCCATCTCTGTCCGAACGATTCGACCTCCTTCTCGGTCGCCAAAAGCAGGCAAGGCCGGGGATTTTGAGGACTACCCTCCGAAAGATTCCCGACCACACGGTAACGGGGTTAGCCTTTTGAATTCAAATTTTAAAAAGCTACTTCCTCATAGGATAAAGAAATTTGGCAAGGTCCAGCAAACCCTTAACAATTTTCACAGATTCATCACTGAAAGCTTCCTGTGTGCACAATGGCTTGGTATGGCAGCTGCTCTTCACATGACCACAAGAAACAGCAGAGTTATGGACACAGCTCGGCACATCACAGCAACCAGCTTCCTCTCTGCAGACTCTGTCTAAACTTCTTGCTGCCTCAGTAAAGCAGCCAGTGTTATCAAGGACCCCACCCAACCCAGACATTCTGTCTTTTCTCCTCTCCCATCAGGAAGAAGATACAAAAGCCTTAAAAGCACATACCACCAGGCTCAAGAACACCTTCTGTCCCTCTGTTATCAGACTCTTGATTGGACCTCTTGTCTGATAAGATGGATTCTTGGCCCAGCAGTCTACCTCATTATGGTCTTGCACTTTATCATTTACCTGCACTGCACTTTTTTTTGGTAGGTTTTACACTTCATTCTACATTGTTACTGTTTTACCTATTCCAGCTCAGTGCTCTGATCTGTATGAACAGTATGTAAGGCAAGATTTTCACTGTATCTTGGTATATGTGACAATAGTAGTAAACCAAAAACCAATATTTCCTATCTGGAAGAAGATGGGCATTGGAATGTTTGGTCAGCTCACAGAGTGTTCACACCTAAATCACCATTATTCTATGTCATTTTCTGAGGGTAGGAGCAATGATCTCCGCCACAGATTGAGTTAAAACAAAGTAATTGGTCAATCTTATGTTCATGTCCTTTTTCTTTGTGGCTCTGCAAACTTTTTCCTTTGAATTTATTCTGTTCACCTTTGAAAGTCTCATCAAAAAAGTAAAATATTGCCATAATGTCGTGTGCTTTCTAATCTGTCTGTGTTTGGAAAGGTCAGATATATTGCAATGCTGCCATAAAATAGTTGTTAATCTGCTTTAAAGCTCCATTGTTCTCTGGGAAGGATGGGTTTATTCAGTTCAGGGGTTTGTAAGCTGATGTATGCAAGAAAGCGTCTGTGAGATTCAGGATAAGTATTCGATAACTGACTTTGAAAATTCATAGGCAAATTTATTGTCATATGTACAGGTGGCTCATCGGCATATGGCATTTGAATTGAATTGACTATTACTTGCATCCTTCACGAGTAAAAATCTTTGCACATTTAGACAGAGACATAATAGAAACATAGAAAATAGGTGCAGGAGTAGGCCATTCGGCCCTTCGAGCCTGCACCGCCATTTATTATGATCATGGCTGATCATCCAACTCAGAACCCCGCCCCAGCCTTCCCTCCATACCCCCTGACCCCCGTAGCCACAAGGGCCATATCTAACTCCCTCTTAAATATAGCCAATGAACTGGCCTCAACTGTTTCCTGTGGCAGAGAATTCCACAGATTCACCACTCTCTGTGTGAAGAAGTTTTTCCTAATCTCGGTCCTAAAAGGCTTCCCCTCTATCCTCAAACTGTGGCCCCTCGTTCTGGACTTCGCCAACATCGGGAACAATCTTCCTGCATCTAGCCTGTCCAATCCCTTTAGGATCTTATACGTTTCAATCAGATCCCCCCTCAATCTTCTAAATTCCAACGAGTACAAGCCCAGTTCATCCAGTCTTTCTTCATATGAAAGTCCTGCCATCCCAGGAATCAATCTGGTGAACCTTCTTTGTACTCCCTCTATGGCAAGGATGTCTTTCCTCAGATTAGGGGACCAAAACTGCACACAATACTCCAGGTGTGGTCTCACCAAGACCTTGTACAACTGCAGTAGTACCTCCCTGCTCCTGTACTCGAATCCTCGCTATAAATGCCAGCATACCATTCGCCTTTTTCACCGCCTGCTGTACCTGCATGCCCACTTTCAATGACTGGTGTATAATGACACCCAGGTCTCGTTGCACCTCTCCTTTTCCTAATCGGCCACCATTCAAATAATAATCTGTTTCCCTATTTTTGCCACCAAAGTGGACAACTTCACATTTATCCACATTAAATTGCATCTGCCATGAATTTGCCCACTCACCCAACCTATCCAAGTCACCCTGCATCCTCGTAGCATCCTCCTCACAGCTAACACTGCCACCCAGCTTCGTGTCATCCGCAAACTTGGAGATGCTGCATTTAATTCCCTCATCCAAGTCATTAATATATATTGTAAACAACTGGGGTCCCAGCACTGAGCCTTGCGGTACCCCACTAGTCACCGCCTGCCATTCTGAAAAGGTCCCCTTTATTCCCACTCTTTGCTTCCTGTCTGCTAACCAATTCTCCACCCACACCAATACCTTACCCCCAATACCGTGTGCTTTAAGTTTGCACACTAACCTCCTGTGTAGGACCTTGTCAAAAGCCTTTTGAAAATCCAAATATACCACATCCACTGGTTCTCCCCTATCCACTCTACTAGTTACATCCTCCAAAAATTCTATGAGATTCGTCAGACATGATTTTCCTTTCACAAATCCATGCTGACTTTGTCCAATCATTTCACCGCTTTCCAAATGTGCTGTTATCACATCCTTGATAACTGACTCCAGCAGTTTCCCCACCACCGACGTTAGGCTAACCGGTCTATAATTCCCCGGTTTCTCTCTCCCTCCTTTTTTAAAAAGTGGAGTTACATTAGCCACCCTCCAATCCTCAGGAACTAGTCCAGAATCTAACGAGTTTTGAAAAATTATCACTAATGCATCCGCTATTTCTTGGGCTACTTCCTTAAGCACTCTAGGATGCAGACCATCTGGCCCTGGGGATTTATCTGCCTTCAATCCCTTCAATTTACCTAACACCACTTCCCTACTAACATGTATTTCGCTCAGTTCCTCCATCTCACTGGACCCTCTGTCCCCTACTATTTCTGGAAGATTATTTATGTCCTCCTTAGTGAAGACAGAACCAAAGTAATTATTCAATTGGTCTGCCATGTCCTTGCTCCCCATAATCAATTCACCCGTTTCTGTCTGCAGGGGACCTACATTTGTCTTTACCAGTCTTTTCCTTTTTACATATCTATAAAAGCTTTTACAGTCCGTTTTTTATGTTCCCTGCCAGTTTTCTCTCATAATCTTTTTTCCCCTTCCTAATTAAGCCCTTTGTCCTCCTCTGCTGAACTCTGAATTTCTCCCAGTCCTCAGGTGAGCCACTTTCTCTGGCTAATTTGTATGCTTCTTCCTTGGAATTGATACTATCCCTAATTTCTCTTGTCAGCCACGGGTGCACTACCTTCCTTGATTGATTCTTTTGCCAAACTGGGATGAACAATTGTTGTAGTTCATCCATGCAACCTTTAAATGCTTGCCATTGCATATCCACCGTCAATCCTTTAAGTGTCATTTGCCAGTCTATCTTAGCTAATTCACGTCTCATACCTTCAAAGTTACCCCTCTTTTAGTTCAGAACCTTTGTTTCTGAATTAACTATGTCACTCTCCATCTTAATGAAGAATTCCACCATATTATGGTCACTCTTACCCAAGGGACCTCTCACGACATGATTGCTACTTAACCCTTCCTCATTGCTCAAAACCCAGTCCAGAATAGCCTGCTCTCTAGTTGGTTCCTCGACATGTTGGTTTAAAAAACCATCCCGCATACATTCCAAGAAATCCTCTTCCTCGGCACCTTTACCAATTTGGTTCACCCAATCTACATGTAGATTGAAGTCACCCATTATAACTGCTGTTCCTTTATTGCACACATTTCTAATTTCCTGCTTAATACCATCTCCGACCTCACTACTACTGTTAGGTGGCCTGTACACAACTCCCACCAGCGTCTTCTGCCCCTTAGTGTTACGCAGCTCTACCCATATCGATTCCACATCTTCCCGGCTTATGTCCTTCCTTTCTATTGCGTTAATATCTTCTTTAACCAGCAACGCCACCCCACCTCCCCTTCCTTCATGTCTATCCCTCCTGAATATTGAATATCCCTGAACGTTGAGCTCCCATCCCTGGATACCCTGGAGCCATATCTCTGTGATCCCAACTATATCATAATCATTAATAACAATCTGCACTTTCAATTCATCCACCTTATTACGAATGCTCCTTGCATTGACACACAAAGCCTTCAGGCGCTCTTTTACAACTCTCTTAGCCCTTATACAATTAAAAAGTGGCCCTTTTTAATGCTTGCCTTGGATTTGTCGGCCTGCCACTTTTACTTTTCTCCTTAGTACTTTTTGTTTCTACCCTCACTTTACACCCCTCTGTCTCTCTGCACTGGTTCCCATCCCCCTGTTGTGAACTAACCTCCTCACGCCTAGCCTCTTTAATTTGATTCCCACCCCCCAACCATTCTAGTTTAACATGCACGTCATACATGCATGACTGGCTAAAAGTAAAACTAAGGCTATGTCCACACTACACCGGATAATTTTGAAAATGCAGCCTTTTCGTTTTGCCCCTCCGTCCACACTGAAACGGCGTTTTCATCCCCCGAAAACAGAGATTTTCTAGAACACTCTCCAGAGTGTGTAAATTTGAAAACGATTGTTTCGCGTTGTAGTGTGGGCGGGGTAAACGGAGATATTTAAAAATGCTGTCATGACAACACCACAACAACAATGCTTTTTCTGCTTCTGCTTGGTACTGCGCAAGCACTGCCAGACGGCTGTTATAACGCGCAGTCAGTGTGAACGGCGTGAGAGTTGAATTGTAACGTGAGCTTTTTTGACTAGATCCCCTAAATTGATTTGATTGAGTCTATCTTTAATAATATTAATGCCAGAAATACAGTGCAGGTCTGGCGGCAGAAGATTCCAATCTCTTGGGTAGAGAACAGCTTCATGCATGTGTTGCTTACTTTATTATCTATGTTAATAGTTTGTTTGGAATTAAACATCCCTACTGCTTTGCTGACTTTGTAGTCGTTTGTATCTCGCAGAAACAGCTTGACTTCATTGTCCGTCTGAACGAGAAGTCCGGTCTGATTTTTCCAGCGGAGGTTTTCTTTGTATTCCTCGAAGACATTGTTGAAAACTTTCTTTCGCTGTTGTTGTTGGTACTCTAGTTTTATTCTATGGAAATAGCACAACACCGCCACGGAAACGTGAATATTATACCGTTTCCTCTTCGCTTGTTTTTCTGTAGATGTGTCTACGCATGCCCAGTAGGAGTAGATTTGCCCAAATATCAGTTTTGGTGTGGACAGAGATATTTTGAAAAATGCGTTGTGTGAACACCTGTCATTTTTACTCGAAACCGGCGTTTTCGAAATTATCCGCTCTAGTGTGGACGTAGCCTAAGAATGTATATGATTTATCAGAGTTCCATATTTCCTTTCAATTATTTTTTATGCATGAAGTTACAAAACATAACAGATACGAACAGATGGTCACAGGTAAAGCCATTGAACACTTCCATACAGAGAATTGTTGCGGTAAAGCCATATCCATAATCAATAACACCACCATATAAGACATGCTCTCTTCTAACTGCTTACATCAGGAAGGAGGTAAAGAAACCTCAGTACCACCAGGTTCAGGAACAGTTGCTACCCCTCAACCATTAGGCTCTTGAACCAGAGAGGATAATTTCACTCGCCCCCATCACTGAACTGTTTCCACAACCTATGGACTCACTTTCAAGGACTCTCCATCTCATGTTCACAATATTTATTGCTTATTTATTATTATTATTATAATTCTTCTTTATTTTTACTTTGTACTTGCAGAGCTTGTTGTCTTTTGCACTCTGGTTGTTTGCCCATCCTGTTGGGTGTAGTCTTTCATTGATTCTCTTGAATTTCTTGTTTTGACTGTGAACGCCCACAAGAAAATGTACTTCAGGGTAATATATGGTGACATACAGTTGCAAGAAAAAGTTTGTACACCCTTTGCAATTACCAGGTTTTCCGCATTAAATATTCATAAAATGTAGTCTGATCTTCATCTAAGTCACAGTAATAGACAAACTCAATCTGCCTAAACTAATCACTATTATAATAATAAAATAATAAACTAAACTAATAACACGCAAACAGTTGTACACCATTTAAACAATCACAGTCCAAGTTCAAAAAAAGTATGTGAACTTCTCAGGCAGGGTTTCTCAACTGGGGTTTCCAGGAACCCTAGAGTTCCGTGAGAGATCGTGATTAAAAAAAAAATTAAACATCATGTTTTGAAATTTTGCACATTCTGGAATGCTGACAATGCTAGCCAGTGGTGGGCAATGGCTGAGCAGGCCCGTGAGCCATCTCGTTCAATGTTTCTCAGTCTAGTATGGCACTGCGCAGTGGGACTGTGTTTATTTGCTTGAGTCCATTCTCAGTTTTTGGCATGAGATGGTGGGGGGGGGGGACTGCAGGCTGATAATTGGTGAGCAATGTATTGCATAGAGTAGAGGATGGCAGGCTGATGAGTGCTGTATTACACTGAGGGGAGGACGGTGGGCTAGTGGTGACCATGTGTTGCAAGGGGGGAGGACGGTAGGTCATTGAGGAGTGATGTATTGCATGAAGGAGAGGACCGTAGGCTGACAAGGGATGTGAAGGGAGTTTTCCATGCATTGAATGGACTCTCCCAACTTTGGCTGTGATGTTAGCCTCTCCCTCCTGAATTACCTCCCAATTTCCCCTTGTGCGCCACTGACTGACTTGTGGGAGCAAGCAAACTCTACTGGTGTAGAAGAAAATTAGAGAAATTTTCATTCAAAAGATGGGTTTTATAGCACCGGGACTCAGCTACTGGCCTTCCACTTTGCTGTTGTTGTAAAAGTTGCAAAAGGTCATTTGTGTGGGTTAGAAGTGAATTGTGAAGTTTTTTGTATTTTCTGTGGTTTTCTCATGTAGTTATTAATTATACCATTCTTATCATGCAACAATGGACACAGAAAAATTCAGCCTTTACAATGAAAGCTATATCAATGGATTTTGGCCTGTCATGGACATCCCGCTCTGGTCTTCTGCCTGCTCTGGATCTCTTTATCGCTAACTGCCGCCGGGACATCAACTGCCTCGACTTCACCGCACCTTGTTCCCATTCCAACCTCACTCCTTCTGAACTCTCTGCTCTCCACTCCCTCCGCACTAATCCTAACCTTACTATGAAACCCGCCGATAAGGGGGGCTGCTGTTGTAGTCTGGCGTACTGACCTCTACCTTGCCGAGGCACAGCGACACCTCACAGATACCTCCTCTTATTTACCCCTCGATAGTGACCCCACTAAGGAGTACCAGTCCATTGTCTCCCACACCATCACTGACTTTATCTGCTCAGGGGATCTCCCATCCACTGCTACCAACCTTATAGTTCCCTCACCTCGCACTTCCCGTTTCTACCTCCTACCCAAGATCCACAAACCTGCCTGTCCTGGCAGACCTATTGTCTCAGCTTGCTCCTGCCCCACTGAACTCATTTCTGCATACCTCGACACGGTTTTATCCCCCCTTGTTCAATCCCTTCCTACCTATGTCCATGACACTTCTCACGCTCTTAAACTTTTTGATGATTTTAAGTTCCCTGGCCCCCACTGCTTTATTTTCATCATGGATGTCCAGTCCCTATATACTTCCATTCCCCAACAGGAAGGTCTCAAAGCTCTCCGCTTCTTTTTGGATTCCAGACCTAATCAGTTCCCCTCTACCATCACTCTGCTCCGTCTAGCGGAATTAGTCCTTACTCTTAATAATTTCTCCTTTGGCACCTCCCACTTCCTTCAAATTAAAGATGTAGCTATGGGCACCCGTATGGGTCCTAGCTATGCCTGTCTTTTTGTTGGCTTTGTGGAACGATCTATGTTCCAAACCTATTCTGGTATCTGTCCCCCACATTTCCTTTGCTACATCGACGACTGCATTAGCGCTGCTTCCTACACGCATGCTGAGCTCGTTGACTTCACTAACTTTGCTTCCAACTTTCACCCTGCCCTCAAGTTTACCTGGTCCATTCCCGACACCTCCCTCCCCTTTCTAGATCTTTCTGTCTCTATCTCTGGAGACAGCTTAGCTACTGATGTCTACTATAAGCCTACTGACTCTCACAGCTATCTGGACTATTCCTCTTCTCACCCTGTCTCTTGCAAAAATGCCATCCCCTTCTTGCAATTCCTCCATCTCCGCCGCATCTGCTCTCAGGATGAGGCTTTTCATTCCAGGACGAGGGAGATGTCCTCCTTTTTTAAAGAAAGGGGCTTCCCTTCCTCCACCATCAACTCTGCTCTCAAACGCATCTCCCCCATTTCACGCACATCTGCTCTCACTCCATCCTCCCGCCACCCCACTAGGAATAGGGTTCCCCTGGTCCTCACCTACCACCCTACCAGCCTCCGGGTCCAACATATTATTCTTCGTAACTTCCACCACCTCCAATGTGATCCCACCACTAAGCACATTTTTCCCCCTCTCCCCCCCCCCCGCTTTCCTCAGGGATCGCTCCCTACGCGACTCCCTTGTCTATTCGTTCCCCCCCCACCCCTCCCCACTGATCTCCCTCCCGGCACTTATCCGTGTAAGCGGAACAAGTGCTACACATGCCCTTACACTTCCTCCCTTACCACCATTCAGGGCCCCAGACAGTCCTTCCAGGTGAGGCGACACTTCACCTGTGAGTCGGCTGGGGTGATATACTGCATCCGGTGCTCCTGATGTGTCCTTCTATATATTGGCGAGACCCGACGCAGACTGGGAGATCGTTTTGCTGAACGCCTACACTCTGTCCGCCAGGGAAAGCAGGATCTCCCAGTGGCCACACATTTTAATTCCACATCCCATTCCCATTCTGACATGTCTATCCATGGCCTCCTCTACTGTAAAGATGAAGCCACACTCAGGTTGGAGGAACAACACCTTATATTCTGTCTGGGTAGCCTCCAACCTGATGGCATGAACATTGACTTCTCCAACTTCCACTAATTTCCCCCACCTCCCCCTCGTACCCCATCCGTTATTTCTTTATGTGCACACATTCTCTCTCTCTCTCTCTCTCTCTCTCTCTCTCTCTCTCTCTCTCTCTCTCTCTCTCTCTCTCCCCCTGTGTCCCTCTGACTATACCCCTTGCCCATCCTCTGGGTTTTCCCCCCCTCCCCCTTTTCCTTCTCCCTGGGCCTCCTGTCCCACGATCCTCTCATATCCCCTTTGCCAATCACCTGTCCAGCTGTTGGTTCCATCCCTCCCCCTCCTGTCTTCTCCTATCATTTTGGATCTCACTCTCCCCCTCCCACTTTCAAATCTCTTACTAGCTCTTCCTTCAGTTAGTCCTGAGGAAGAGTCTCGGGCCGAAACGTCGGCTGTACCTCTTCCTAGGGATGCTGCCTGGCCTGCTGCGTTCACCAGCAACTTTGATGTGTGTTGCTTGAAATTCCAGCACCTGCAGAATTCCTTGTATCAATAGATGTTATGGACTGGTGATCCAAGTTGTCCTATTCCAGTGTGGCTGGTCTGTAGCAGACAACTTACATATGCAGCAATGGCTCCAGCAAAATTGACTTAACTACAAATTACAGCCATGTGACAGTAAAAGTGCTGATTATTTTAAACGGCTATTGAATCTGAAAACAAATGGATTAAAGCTTTTGTTAATAAGGTCACAGTAAAAAGGCTTGGAAGCAAGTTATTTAGTAGCAGAACATTTACCCAGAAAAGGAAAATTCATACAGTTAGTGACAACCTAATGATGCCAGCACGTATGATAGTGGGTAAAATGCTTGGACAAATGCAGTACAGGTTTCCCCCGCTATCCAAAGGTAGAGCATTCCTATGAAACAGTTTGTAAGCCGGAATGTCGTAAAGTGAATAAGCAATTACCATTTATTAATATAGGAAGAAGTTTTGAGCGTTCCCAGACCCAAAAAATAACCTACAAAATCATGCCAAATAACACACAAAACCTAAAATAACAGTAACATATAGTAAAAGCAGGAATGATATGATAAATACACAGCCTATATAAAGTAGAAATACTTTTCTGCAGCACTGTCTAGAGCAATGAAAGTCTCGCGGAAGCACTGTCAGCAGAAACATTCTCTCCAGTAACCTTTAAGCTATGAAGCTGCCAAATCATACCAAATAACACATAAAAATACACAGCTTATATAAAGTAGAAATAATGTATGTACAGTGTAGTTTCACTTACCAGAATCGGGAAGACTCCAATAAATTGCAGATTCGTCACAGTTAAACACTTGCTTTTACGAGTAACCACCTGACACAATCGGCAATCGCCTCTGATCTGGGCCAACTTTTACGTGCTGGGCAGCAACTAATTAATTAGCTTGTTTATTTCGGCTTTTTTCTTAAAGATGTGCTGGGTGCGTTCCGACTACCACTGCAGTACTGCATTCTTCGCGGATCGGGATCTGTCCGCGGTCTGGAGGTTGGGACCACTGCTTAAACGATGAAGCTGCCCTCGCCTCGGAAACCGATCATACCACCCATGACTACCTTTAAATTCCACTTTCGCAACACTTTCATCACCATCGTCCAGTGCTTTCTGTTTCAGCTTATTAAAAAGACTGACTGATTTCTCCTTAAGTACAAGAAAATTTAACGAACACCACACTTTGTACACCCATCAATCCACTCAAGCAATAGACTTTCCATTTTATCCATTATTGGATGCTGACTAAGAAAGACCACCTTGCTACGAGCAGAACCAACAGTAACATCGGCAGCTTTCAGAATTCTTTCTCTCTGCGTATAAATAGTGCAAATGGTGTACGCAGGCAAGTTCAACGTGCGGACAATGTCCTTACTTCGTTCACCATGATTGAAACGCTTAGTTATGTCTAGTTTTACGCTAAGTGTAACACCCTTACGAGCTCTTTTATGCTTTTCCGATACCTTAGAACTCATCTTGCTAACGGATGCCCAAAATAAATCGAGATAAAGCGCGTGTTTAAGCAATGCCGGCTAGAATGCAGTTCCGGGGGAGGAGCTTGGCTGTTCGGGCAGGCGCTGCCTTTT
The DNA here is from genome assembly GCF_030028105.1 of Mobula birostris. NCBI lineage: Eukaryota > Metazoa > Chordata > Chondrichthyes > Myliobatiformes > Myliobatidae > Mobula > Mobula birostris. The sequence continues at coordinate 21,078,163 of NC_092401.1, forward strand.
TTTTTGTAACAGTGAAAACACCTTCTGTTAGCGAAAACAGGTAACTAATGTAGGTCTTTTATAACAGCAAGGTGTTGTAGAGCGAATGTTCAGAAAACGGGGGACACCTCTATGAGAAACTGAAAAAGTAAGTTGACAGGTTAATGACATGTCACAAGATGCTGAAAGCGTTTTGCGTAATGAACCAAAAAACAGCTTCTCTATCCAGGTTGATGAGTCAACAGATTTCACCAACAAATGTCATGTTGTAGCATTTGTAAGATTTGTAAATGATGGTGAAATTCAAGAAAACTTTTTCTGTTGCAAAGAGGTGCTCGAAACAAGCAAAAAGTCCGAGATATATTTAATGTTTTGTCTTCCTACCTGGAAACAAAAGGTCTGTCTTGGAGGAACTGTGTTGGCATCTGTACTGATGGTGCCCCATCAATGGATGACTCCATGAGAGGTTTCATTTCTCTTGTAAAACAAAATTCTGACATTGTCACAACACACTGCTTCAACATTGCAAAATAAATTTTCATGTTGTAAGTAGCATTAATTAAAATCAATTTGCATCCTTTATTCAAGTTAAATCTACTGAGCCTACCTTTAGAAAAATTAAATCCCATTTTGGCTTAAGCCAGTTATTTAACAGAAATTTGTTATGTTTGCCTTGTGAGTTTTTAAAATTTATGGAAGGTAAAGAAAGTAGCTACAGGAAACATTTGGTTAGGGTTATTGCTGCTAAGGGAGGTTCTGCCAGTTATTAAATACAAAGTTTCACATACTTTTAGCAATGATTAAACAGTGTGTTCAATAAAGACTTGAAAAGTATAATTGCTTGTGTGGTATTAGTTAAGCAGATTGTGTTTGTCTATTATTGTGACTTGGATGAAGATCAGACCACATTTTGAGTGAATTAATACAGAAAAACAGTTAATTACAAAGGTTCACAAATACCTTCTTGCAACTGTTTATGTACTTTGATAATAAACTTTGAATAGGTATATTTAATAAGTCTTTCGATGAGGAGAAGGCCTTTGATATTTCAGTTGAAGAGGCTGTTAGAAGTGAACAGTGGGTGTAGTAAGCTACTTGAGAGAAAGCATCTTATGCAAACCCAGTGCTGACTTTGCCTGCTGCTGAGGCATAACTGAGTTGGATTTCTCTGAACTCACTATCCTTTTCACCTTTTGTTTTAGGATGATACAAGATCAACAATTTACTTGAACACGTTTGGTTTCTACACTAATGGAACTTTGTTAGTAAACCTCACAAGTCTTAAGTTAAGAAAAGACATAGTCTTGGAGAAGATTTTGGTAAGTACTTTGAATGAAATGTTGCATATCATGGAAATGACACAATTTCAATGATCCCTACTGTATTATAGAGTACAAGGATTAGTTTGATAATACTCCTTTTCAATAAAGTTTTTTTTTCTCTCTTTCACAGATATGCAAATTAGATAGCCCCATCCACTTGGGAAAAATTAGCGCCAGCACTTTATGCCCCATTAAACTGCTTAGCTTAAATGTTCTGCTTATTGAAGCCCAAGTTTGATAATGTCAGATCAGTGGCTTTGCAGTTCTTCCAAAACTGTGAAGTATTGACGGAGGCTGTCTGGCTCAGAGAAGACGAGAGATCAAGTTTAAGCCTCTAATGACCCAAACCCATTTGCTTGATCTCGCCATTCCCCATCATCCTATGCCTCCCCCTCCATCATCACGAGGATCTCCTCATCTCGCTCCAAATCTTACTGATGTGCTGCTCCTTTGAAACATACCAATTTCTACATGTGTTCTTATCCCTAGTTTTACTTCTCCATCTTCTCCCTTGATCCCTCTGCTATCTTCAGATTATCAGGCTGTTTGATAGCCAAGTTGGATTGGAATGTGGAACAATATAGGTCATTCTCCAAGATCATTCTAACCCTTTCCTCCCATGTTCCCCTCCATTTTTCTTTCATCCAAGTGCCTACCCAACAGTCTCTTAATTGTGTGTATGTATACACAGAGACAGACACAGTCTCCTTGACATTCACCTTGAAATTATGCCCACTGGCCTTTTTGGCCCTTTGAGCTGTGCAGCTCAGCAACCCTCGGTGAATAAGAAGTATTGAATATGTCAGAAGGGCAGCTGAAAAATACAAGCAATTTTTTTCCACCAAGTACTTAAGAATTCTTGCATATTTATGCAGTTTATTGTTCAATGAATCTTTGTTAATACATTTTTTTTTTCCTCCTTCACCCCCCACCCCCACCCCACCAGATTGGGTTCAGCATTTCAAAAACAAAGACTGATACGCCATATACAGTGAGTACTGTTAAAGAAATTTTTACATCTCTCATGCAGAATGTCCTGAAGTATGTTACTGCCAAAGGCATCCTTTGGAAACATGGGCATGGGTATAAAGTGGGAAATGTGTTGGCCTATTTTTGTATAAACTCCCATAAGCATTTTGAATTAATTGTTGCAGAGAAATTTTTGTATTTCGTTAATGTAACATGTTAAGTAATAACCAATTTTCAAATTAAAAACTTGATTACATTGTCGGTCTATAACCCAGTACGTGATTAAACAAAGATAACGAACAGGATGCTGATGATTGATGACATAATGAGCTGAATGAACTAAACTGATTATCTGAAACAGGTTTAGAAAGAATCAAACTGGGCAAAGTACAACCAAACTGAAAGGTGCAGGTGTAGCGGATGTGACAGTTTAATCTTCAAATCATCAATTCGTACTCCAGAGAAAGAGTGAGCATAGCAACAAGACACGAGCTGCTTGTCCTGTATCAGCACAGTCTCTCCCAAGCAGAAATTTTGCAGTAGGCAGAAGTTTGAAGATGTGCTGCCTGAAGAAGCACAAAGAAACGGGCAAGTTTGAAGACTGGAAATGGGGTGCAGCAGATGAGAGAGACATCAAACTGACTCCCTTCGAAATCGGAAGAAGTCCAGCACTGCCATCAGCTCAGAACGCTCAGAAATCACTGTACACCCCTGTACAGTCCAGAGGAGTCTTGTCAGAAGTGGTCTCCATGGAAGAGATGCTGCCAAAAACCCATTCCTCTGAAATAGAAACAACACTAAGAGATCCACCTACACACAAAAACACACAGGCTGGGGTGCTGAACAATGGCAGCAAGTGCTCTGAACTGACAAGTCAAAATTTGGAATTTTTGTCTCAAACAGGAGGCAGTTTGTCTGCAGAAGAGCTGGGGAGTGCTGCATGGATGAGTGTCTGCTGACTTCCCTGCAGGCTTGGGACTGCATTTCTGCAAATAGAGTTGGTAATCCTCAATGTTGAGAAGTACAAGCAGATTCTCTTCCATCATACAATACCATCAGGGAGGCGTCTGATTGTTCTGACTTCATTCTGCAGCAGCCAAGATCATAAAGAACTATCTTCAGTGAGAAGAAGAACAGGGAGTTCTGCAACAGATGGTGTGGTCTCCACAGAGCCATTGATCTCAACCTCATCAAGGCTGTCTGGGTTTACCTGTAGAAACAGAAGCAAGTGAGACAACCAGTCTGCAGAAGAACTGTGACAGATTCTCCAAGATGCTTGGAACAACCTCCCAGCTGATTTTCTTATAAAACTGCACGGCAGTGTCCCTCAGAGAACTGATACTGCTTTAAAGGCAAAGGAAGGTTGCACCAAAAACTGATTTGATTTAATTTTTTTAAAGTTCAAGTTTAATTGTTATTCAACCATACGCTTCAATAGCCATGAATATAGCCAAACGAAAGAGTATTACTCTGGGGCCAAGGTGCAAAATACAGAATCAACAGTCACGCACAGCACAAGACACATACAGCACATAAGAAATCGGTAAAATATAGTCACAGAAAAAATATAGTCCAGGACCCTGACTCCACGAATGTTGCAGAAATCTACAGTTTACCACAATACTGCTTACACACACACATTGCTGGAGGAATTCAGCAGGTCAGGCAGCATCTATGGAAATGAACAGATAGTCAACGTTTCGGGCCGAGACCCTTCTTCAATACATCTTTCCTTTTGCCGTGCAAACACTAGGAGGCAGCACCAACTCCAGCTTGGACGCCACTCCACACTACCTCCAGAAGTGCACAGCGACTCTGCCTCTCTCCTGTGCGGCTGTAAACAGGCGACACCGCAGCTGGAGACCTAGTCTTCGCCACAGCCAAGGCCACGAAGCTCCCCTGCCTTCTGCTAATAAATCAATGAATCGAGCTTGTAGCATTCCACATCAATAATGCCCAACAGTGTCTTGTGATCACAATAAGTGACGAAGACAACTACTCACTGTTAGACTGCACACTGCTTTCGCACACCAACTCCTCCAAGCACTCTCTGATGCACGATCCACACCAAGCCCAGCTCCTTCACTTTCTCTGCCAATGAGCCACTCGCTGACGGGGTTCAACTGCAGTTCTTTAAGTTCTTAATGTGCAGTGGGGTCTAGTAATCAGATACACATTTTAAAAAGGACAGTAAACTTATTGTTGACCCTGTAGAAGCCATTACGATCAATCGCATTGCCATCTTAATGGAAAGATGTTTACTGTTCTTTATAGTAAATTTTCTGATATCTAGGTACTTCGCATTATTTTTGAAAGCATCTTCACTTTACAGAATAATTGTACATATGCCTAAGACTTTTGCACAGTACTGGGCGTGCTGAGGTTTGATCACCCAGTCTTCTGCCACCTTCGGGTGGTGGTGAAGAAGAAAGTCTGTGTTTATCCACTGAGTCATAACTGGCACCAAACTGTTGAAACTGTTTAAAAATGTATTGCCATCAATGTAAAGTCACGTCCACATCTCTGGTGCTCACCCCCTTCACTTACCAGCCACGGAGAGTTTTACCTTTTTACTTAAGCCTGATATAAATGTGGGTTCTCTCGCCCTATCACTTCTCTCTGTTCGTTCCCAACACTTTCTCTAAGTTATTGTCATTCCAGTTAGAACGATAAGACCGTAGAGAGAAAGGGTATGGAACCAGGGCATTGGGCTGACAGTCTGTGCTGATTTTCAGCTAACTGATTACACTAATCTTACATTAAACCCATTTATTATCCCTCCACGTTCTCACCGCTACCCTCCACCACCACCTTTACCACTTGCCTACACATCAGGGGCTAATTAACCAACCATCACATTTCTGGATCTCAGAATCAGGTTTGTTGTTATAACGTATGTTAGGAAATCTATTACATCAATTATGCTGCCCGACCTGCTGAGTTCCTCCAGCGTGTTGTGAGTGTTGCTTTGACCCCAGCATCTGCAGAGTATTTTGTGTTTATGGAATCTATTGTTTTGTGGCAGCAGTACAGTGCAATACATTACAAATTACTATTGGTTATATTAAGAAATATAGAAAAGATAGTGCACGAAGAAAGTAAAATAGTGAGGTAGTTCACTGTTCATGTACCATTCAGAAATACGATGGCAGAGAGGTAGATGCTGTTGTTAAGTGTTGAGTGCATCCTCAGGCTCCTCTGCCACCTCCCTGCCGGATACAGTGAGAAAAGGACATGTCCTGGAGGGTGAGGATCCTCAGTGATGGATCTTGCCTTTTTGAGGCACCTTCTTTTGAAGATATCCTCAATGCTTAACTGGTGAGGAGGCTCGTGATGGAGCATGATAGAGTTGAGTCTACAACCCTCTCGTTTTTGTTTCAATCCTGTACGTGGGAGCCCCTACACACAGAGGTGATGCAGTCTGTCTCTCCATGATACATCTATAGATATTTGCTAGTCTGTGATGTACCAAATCTCCTCATACTAATGAATCGGAGCCGCGGGCATGCTGCCTTTGTGGTGGCATCAATGTGTTGGTCCTAGAACAAATCTGATGAGATGTTGCTGCTCAGGAACTTGAAGCTGCTGACCCCCCAGTGAGAACTGGTGTGTGTTCCACATAGTTGCACGGAGAACATGCAAATTCCGTAAGATCAGGATTGAACTTGGCGCTTTGGTACCATGAGGCAGCAACTCTACCAACTGCACCAGTGCACCACTACCACCCTGGCTGCAATGCTGTGCTGCTTTTCCATTTACGGTGATCACATGCAGTGCACACCCGCCCTCTTTCTCTGCCCCCCTCCCATTAATCCCTGACTATTCTGACTAAAAAAAATCAAGGTTTAAAGTAAATTTATTATTAAAAATATGTATTTGTTGCCATATACTACCTTGAGATTCATTTTCATGCGGGTATTCTTGGGGGGGGGGTAAGAAAAGCAATAGAATTTACATAAAACTATACACAAAGACTGACAAACAAATGTTCAAAAGAAGACAAGCTATACAAATAAATAAAAAGCAAAGAGCCCTTGAAAGTGAGTCTGTAAAATCAATTTAGTGTAGTCATGATTGATGTTATCCATACTGGTTCAGGAGCCTGATGATTGTAGGGCAATAACTGTTTCTAAAACTGGTGATCTGGGACCAATTATATCAACGCAAACGTGAGGAAATCTGCAGATGCTGGAAATTCAAGCAACACACACAAGATGCTGGTGGAACGCAGCAGGCCAGGCAGCATCCATAGGAAGAGGTACAGTCGATGTTTCGGGCCGAGACCCTTCGTCAGGACTAACTGAAAGAAGAGGTAGAAAGAGATTTGAGAGGGGGAGGGGGAGATCCGAAATGATAGGAGAAGACAGGAGGAGGAGGGATGGAGCTAAGAGCTGGAAAGTTGATTGGGAAAGGGGATACCAGGCTGAAGAAGGGAGAGGATCATGGGACAGGAGGCCCAGGGAGAAAGAAAGGGGGAGGGGAACATCAGAGGAAGATATAGTGAGAGGGACAGAGGGAGAGAAAAAGAGGGGAAAAAATAAATAAGGGATGGGGTAAGAAGAGGAGGAGGGGTATTAACGGAAATTAGAGAGGTCAGTGTTCATGCCATCAGGTTGGAGGCTACCCAGACGGAATATAAGACATTGTTCCTCCAATCTGAGTGTGGCTTCATCTTGACAGCAGAAGAGGCCATGGATGGACATATCAGAATGGGATGTGGGAGATCCTGCTTTCCCTGGTGGACAGAGCATAGGTGTTCAGCGAAATGATCTCCCAGCCTGCGTCGAGCCTTGCCAATATATAGAAGGCTGCGTCGGGAGCACCGGACGCAGTATATCACCCCAGCCGACTCACAGGTGAAGTGTCGCCTCACCTGGAAGGACTGTCTGGGGCTCTGAATGGTGGTGAGGGAGGAAGTGTAAGGGCATGTGTAGCACTTATTCCGCTTACAAGGATAAGTGCCAGGAGGGAGATCGGTGGGGAGGGATGGGGGGGACAAATGGACAAGAGGGATGCGTAGGGAGCGATCTCTGGAAAGCAGAGGGAGGGGGAGGGAAAGACGTGCTTGGTGGTGGGATCCCATTGGAGGTAACGGAAGTTACAGAGAATTATGCGTTGGATATAATTCTCCGTAATATATCAATCTGAAAAATATCCAATTAAATCGATCTGTTTTTAAAAGTAATATTTTAAGTAAGTTTATGTCTCAGCTAACATCACAAATACGGTACATACACTTGAGGAAATTTCCAAATTTACACAGCCTTCTGACTCAGACTTTTAGAACATACCCAACTAGTGTAAATAGTTTCTATCTATCTACTCATTCAACTTGCCAAATAACTGAACCTAGGTTCCAGGAGACACTGTTCTGCTAAAAGATGCCATTGAATAGTGGCAAGCTTTGCAGCAGCTTATTTTGTTATTTTTAGGCCTTTTTTCCCTCATGTTTCTCCTGGTAACGAGATTTTGTTTCTAACACAGATGGACAACTCTGATACATGTTTGCTGAGGAAGTACACCAATTCTTCAGATGAATCCCTCACCCTCTTTAAGTTTGACTTAAAGAACAAAACGTAAGTATTCTAATGTGGAAAATCCTATTCTCTGTGGAAGGGTAAGAGGGGAATTGATTTTTTAAGAAATTAGCCATTTTGTCCTTGTAACTGTAATGAATTACTGAGTTTTAGATCTTGTGGGCAAAAGATTCTTGTTGGAGCTGGCAAATTGCTGTGACGTACTAATCTAATTCCAAAGTCACCTCAATATTGATTGAAATTCTGAAGATGTATGGTTAGTAAGGAAAGAGTGGGATTCCTGGAATGTGAAATGGGAATTAATATCAGACAATGTGGCAGATAATTTAAACCAATGCTTTGCATCAGTCTATATGGCGGTGGAAACTACAAGTATTCCAAAGTCAATGTTTAAAAGGCATGGAAGAACCAGGGACGCAGTATTACGAAAACTGAGGTGACTAAAGGCAGAGAAGTCGTTGGGACCTATTGCCGGCATCCAAGAATTTTCAAACAAAGTGGCTGCAGAGATGGTGAAATTCTCCGCAGAGGAGTGGCACAATAGCAGGGTGGCTTGTCCAGTGCTGTTGCAGTGCCACTGACCTACGTTCAATACCTCCACATACATTCCCTCTATGACCGCGTGGGTTTCCAACCACGTCCCACGCGTGTACGGGTCAGTAGGTTAACTGATCACATGGGTGTGATTGGGCAGTGCGGTCTTGTTGGGCTGGAAGGGCCTGTAGCTGTGCTGGATCTCTAAATAAATATAAAATCGGATGTGACCATGGAATTGGAGGGTTTGTGCAACTAGCACTGCAGCAACTTGGGGCAGATCATCTATGATCATGTTGAATAGTGGGGCAGGTTTGAGAGGCTAGCTGGGCTATTACTCTTTTCTTGTGTGCTTTGCCTGGATGTTGTAATTTTAACTGGAGGATTGTGTGTGTTCCGGAAGCTGAGGAAATTCGCTGATAACCAAATGAAGGGAAGTTTTGATATGCTTTTTAAGGTGTTAATGTGAAATCCTGTACTCTGTGCTACCTCACCTCACCTTTGCATCGTGGCCCTGTGCATTTACTACATTTCCCACGGTGCTTCGTGGTCTTGTCTCTTTGCTGTCTGCTCTGCCGCTGCTCTCCTGAGGCATGCTGGGAACTCTGGTTTGCTGTGCTCTGAGATTACTGATAAGGCTAATGTGGGAATTACAGACCTTTCCACAGATGAGGCTGGAGCAGGTGGATGGGTAATACTCCTTTCAAAAGACATAGGAGCAGCATTAGACCATTCGGCCCATCAAGTCTTCCCCACCATTCCGTCATGGCCGACTTATTATCCTTCTCAACCCCAGTCTCCTGCCTGCTGTCCAGAATGTTTGACACCCTTAGCAATCAAAACTATAACCCAATGACTTAGTCTCTACAGCCATCTGTGGCAATGAATTCTACAGATTCACCACCCTCTGGCAAAAGAAATTCCTCATCTCTGTTCTAAAGGAACGGCCTTGTATTCTGACACTTTGCCCTCTGGTCGTAAACTTCCCCCACCACAGGAAACATCCTGTCCACGTCCACGTTATCTAAACCTTTTCAGTATTTAGGTAGGATCCCCTCATTCTTCTAAGCGCTAGCGAGTACAGGCCCAGAACCATCAAATTCTCCTCATTTATTAACCTTTTGTTCCGGAGGTCATTCTCCTGAACCTCTCCAATGCCAGCACATCATTTCTTAGATCCTCAAAAATACTCTCAATACTCCCAAGTGTGGTCATTTATGTAGCTTGGATATGTATCATGTAAAGTTCAGGAACCTCTCTGCTGCAGTTCTTATGCCTACAGGAGCTTTCATCTTGTATCACATACTGTAACTGTTGCTAGTCTGTGAAACCTATAGCTGACCCTTAATGCTATATACTCTATATATCCTTTGTGTCTTTTACATAAATCTGTGTAGGGTGTAGAAAAAATAGGTTTGAAGGTTGGTGCTTTATTATATTTTCAACATTTCACAGAGTACATGTATCCCTGTCTACTCGGTGTGCTGTATGTTGGCTTAGTCAATCAATATCTGTCCTTGTGCCTTCTATGAGCATGGATGACAATATCCACCTATTCCTCTTGTATTTTAACATTTATCTTTTATAATGTAACACACATCAAAGTTGCTGGTGAACGCAGCAGGCCAGGCAGCATCTCTAGGAAGAGGTACAGTCGACGTTTTGGGCTGAGACACTTCGTCAGGACTAACTGAAGGAAGAGCTAGTAAGAGATTTGAAAGGGGGAGGGGGAGGGAGAGATCCAAAATGATAGGAGAAGACAGGAGGGGGAGGGATGGAGCCAAGAGCTGGACAGGTGATTGGCAAAAGGGATATGAGAGGATCATGGGACAGGAGACCAAGGAAGAAAGAAAAGGGGGAGGGAGAGGAAACCCAGAGGATGGGCAAGGGATATAGTGAGAGGGACAAAGGGAGAAAAAAGGAGAGAGAGAGAAAGAATGTGTGTATAAAAATAAATAACAGATGGGGTACGAGAGGGAGGTGGGGCATTAGCGGAAGTTTGAGCAGTAAATTTTCATGCCATCAGGTTGGAGGCTACCCGGGCGGAATATAAGTTGTTGTTCCTCCAACCTGAGTATGGCTTCATCTTTACAATAGAGGAGGCCGTGGATAGACATGTCAGAACGGGAATGGGACGTGGAATTAAAATGTGTGGCCACTGGAAGATCCTGCTTTCTCTAGCGGACAGAGCGTAGGTGTTCAGTGAAATGATTTCCCAGTCTGCGTCGGGTCTCGCCAATATATAGAAGGCCACATCGGGAGCACCGGACGCAGTATATCACCCCAGCCGACTCACAGGTGAAGTGTTGCCTCACCTGGAAGGACTGTCTGGGGCCCTGAATGGTGGTGAGGGAGGAAGTGTAAGGGCATGTGTAGCACTTGTTCCGCTTACAAGGATAAGTGCCAGGAGGAAGATCAGTGGGGAGGGATGGGGGGTACGAATGGACAAGGGAGTCGCGTAGGGAGCGATCTCTGCGGAAAGCAGTGGGGGGGGGGAGGGAAAGATGTGCTTGGTGGTGGGATCCAGTTGGAGGTGGCAGAAGTTATGGAGAATAATATGTTGGACCCGGAGGCTGGTGGGGTGGTAGGTGAGGACAAGGGGGAACCCTATTCCTCGTGGGGTGGCGGGAGGATGGAGTGAGAGCAGATGTGCATGAAATGGGGGAGATGCGCTTGAGAGCAGAGTTGATGGTGGAGGAAGGGAAGCCGCTTTCTTCAAAAAGGGAGGACATCTCCCTCGTCCTGGAATGAAAAGCCTCATCCTGAGAGCAGATGCGGCGGAGACGGAGGAATTGCAAGAAGGGGATGGCATTTTTGCAAGAGACAGGATGAGAAGAGGAATAGTCCATATAGCTGTGAGTCAGTAGGTTTATAGTAGACATCAGTAGATAAGCTGTCTCCAGAAATAGAGACAGAAAGATCTAGAAAGGGGAGGAAGGTGTCAGCAATGGACCAGGTAAACTTGAGGGCAGGGTGAAAGTTGGAGGCAAAGTTAATGAAGTCAACAAGCTCAGCATGCGTGCAGGAAGCAGCGCCAATGCAGTTGTCGATGTATTTTCTTGCTAACTCGCCTGACCCCAAATGCATCGCCCTACACTTTTCCAGGTTGAAGTGCATTGATAAATTCTTCACCAACAAGACAAAATCTGCAGATGCTGGAAATCCAAGAAACGCACACAAAATGCTGGAAGAGCTCAGCAGGCCAGGCAGCATCTATGGGAAAACCCATTTTGGGCTGAGCACCTTCGGCAGGACTGGAGAAAAAAAGTTGTGAAGATTTAAAAGGGTGGGGGGCGGGGAAGAGAGACAAACACAAGATGGTAGATGAAACCTGAAGGGGGAGGAATAAAGTAAAGAGCTGGGAAGTTGATTGGTGAAAGAGATACAGGCTGGAAAAGCAGGAGTCTGATAGAAGATGACATAAGGCATGGAAGAAAGAAAAGTGGGGAGGAGCACCAGAGGGAGGCGATGGGCAGTCATGGAGATGAGTGAGTCAGGGAAAAGGGGACAGGAAATGGTGAAGGTAGGGAGGAGGGGGCAGTGTGGAATTACCAGAAGTTCAAGAAATCAATGTTCGTGCCTTCATGTTGAGGGCTACCAAGACAGAACATAAGATGTTGTTCCTCCAAACTAAGTGTAGTCTAATTGCGACAGTGGAGGAGGCCATGGATGGATATACCGTAATGGGAATGGGAAGTGGAATCACAATGGGTGGCTGCTGGGAGGTCCTGCTTTTTCTGGCAGATGGAGTATAGGTGCTCGGTGAAGCAGTCTCCCAATCTACATTGGGTCTCACTAATATACAGGATGCCACACTGGGAGCACTGGGCACAGAATATGACTCCAAAAGAATCACAGGTGAAGTGTCACCTCACCTGGAAGGACTGATTGGGGCCCTGAATGGTAATGAGCGAGGAGGTGTGGGGCAGGTGTAGCACTTGTTCCACTTGCAAGGGTAAGTGCCAGGAGGGAGATCGGTGGGAGGGAGACGAATGGACAAGGGAGTCGTGCAAGGAGCTATCCCTGTGGAAAACGGGGGAAGAAAAGATGTTTCACCTATCACCTTGTGTTTCTCTTTCCCCTCCTCCTTTTAACTCTACTCCTCAGCTTTTTATCTCCAGTCCTGCCAAAGGGTCTCGGCTCAAAACGTTGAATGTACTCTTTTCCATAGATGCTGCCTAGCCTGCTGAGTTCCTCCAGCATTTGTGTAATAAATTCCTCATGTAGCTTCTGAGTTTCTTCACTGATAACCAATGGCCTATTTTGAGATAGTGTACAAACTACTGGCCCATAGCTAGTGTGCTTAAATTGAAATATTGAAAGCTCTGCTGTCAGTGAGGTAGATGTTCTCTGCATCCAAATGGCATTAACTTTCTGATCATGTGAGAACAGCATGGTTTCTATTGCTATTTGGGTAGAACTGACTGCTTTAGTTTCTATTCTACTCTCACTGTACATGATCAACTCCTGTGTCCATTACAAAGGCAAGCTGGATTGGCCCAACACAAGTCGAGGAGCTGCTGCGTGCTTGTTCTTGCAGAAACATGGCTCAAGGACAGCATCCCATGCACCATCAATCTTCAGTATGCCACTCGAGGACTTGTGCTAATATTATTTTGTGACTGCATCTTCTATCATAACTATATTGCTGTGTACATACGGTCGAGTAACAATTAAACTTGAACATTGTGTACCTGGGCTGGATGATGGTTAGCTATGCGAATTTCATCTGAGAACAGAAAGGTGTGAACAGGTCGATTCACTTTACAGCCACTTCCTTGTTTCACGGATGAAAATGATCTGAGTTCAACTTCTACGACAGTATCTCATGTGGATCACCACTTAAATTTAAGAAAATTGCGTTAAATTGAAAGTAAAGTTGAAATTCTGCATCCACAGAGTCTCTATGAAGAAATTTGGTCAACAAAGCAGGTTGTTAATAACAGAACTGAGTGATGGGAAGGAGCTGGATAATGGTGATGCAGCAAGTGTAAAGAAAGAAAGCAAACCAGCTCAGAGCAAAGAGCCAAAAGGAGGTGCTCAGAAGGTGCCAACTTCAGGTAATGAGCTGCATTTTTTTCCTCTCTCTTTAACTTAGTCACAAATCAAACTACTTAGAACTGTCATTTAAGATCTTAGCTCTCATTTGAGAGCAGTACTGAACTATCAGAATCAGGTTTGTTATCGCTGACAGATGTCATGAGGTTTGTTGTTTTGCAGCAACAGTACAGTGAAAGGCAGAAACATATATTTTAAGTTGTATTAAAAATAAGGAGAGCATAATAGGTGGTTTTCATGGGTTCATGGACCATTCAGAAATCTGATGGTGGAGGGGAAGAAGCTGTTCATAAAATGCTGAGTGTGTGTCTTCAAGCTCCTGTACCTCCTCACCAGTGGTAGAGGACACGTCCTGGATAATAAGGATCCTTAATTATGAATGCTGCCACCTTGAGGCATTTCCTTTTGAAGGTGTCCCCACTGGTGGGCAGGCTAGTGCCCATGATGGAATTGGCTCCCTTTAAAACCCTCTCCAGCTTTTACTGATAAACTGTAGAAGAATTTGGAGACCTTTTTTAAAAAATTTCATCCTGATTTGAAATGGAGCTGCTGTGCTGATATTTGAATTTCAATTACATTAGCTTTTCTTGGAACTACTCAACACAATCAGCTTTTTAGAAAGCCTTCAGTACCAAAACAATATCTGGTTGATTGAGCTATTTAAACCCTTGCCAGCCCAATACATAACATGCAGTTGTCAGAGCTGGTAATAACATTGCTTCCAATGTTGGGACATCAGTATTAAATGGATTAGGTTAAGGTACATCGTTGGACTTCTGTGGATCCAGGAAATATCATGGCTTACACTCTCAAAATGAGGAGTTAGGCAATCAGAGTAAAAATTAGAAGAAACATTTGCCCAGAAGCATTAACTTTTGTGCAGCAAAGCTTTTCATGTTGAAATTGACTTATTAGGTAAAACCAGAAGAAAAAGAGGAACGGATGATAAAAAGAGCAAGGAACCAATCAAAGGAAACGCGAAGCCCGTTCAAGAGGTTAGTGTTGCATGAGATGGGCTCTTAACTAAAATTGATCATGTGGTAAAATAACTTCATGATGGCTTAACATGATACAGTAGTACATATCAAACAAGAATAAGCAGAAAGTCATGATTTCATTAGTCCTGGGGATTAGTTGGCAGAAATCAGATTTGTGAAATGACTTCAAACAACAGGAATTCTGCAGATGCTGGAAATTTAAGCAACACACATTAAAGTTGCTGGTGAACACAGCAGGCCAGGCAGCATCTCTAGGAAGAGATACAGTCGACATTTCAGGCCGAGACCCTTCGTCAGCACTAACTAAAGGAAGAGTTAGTAAGAGATTTGAAAGTGGGAGGGGGAGATCCAAAATGATAGGAGAAGACAGGAGGGGGAGGAATGGAGCCAAGAGCTGGACAGGTGATTGGCAAAAGGGATATGAGAGGATCATGGGACAGGAGGCCCAGGGAGAAGGAAAAGGGGGAGGGGGGAAAAAAGCCCAGAGGATGGGCAAGGGGTATAGTCAGAGGGACAGAGGGAGAAAAAGGAGAGTGAGAGAAAGAATGTATAAGAATAAATAACGGATGGGGTACGAGGGGGAGGTGGGGCATTAACGGAAGTTAGAGAAGTCGATGTTCATGCCATCAGGTTGGAGGCTACCCAGACGGAATATAAGGTGTTGTTCCTCCAGCCTGAGTGTGGCTTCATCGTGACAGTAGAGGAGGCCGTGGATAGACATGTCAGAATGGGACGTGGAATTAAAATGTGTGGCCACTGGGAGATCCTGCTTTCTCTGGTGGACAGAGCGTAGGTGTTCAGCAAAGCGGTCTCCCAGTCTGCGTCGGGTCTTGCCAATATATAGAAGGCCACATCGGGAGCACCGGACGCAGTATATCACCCCAGCCGACTCACAGGTGAAGTGTCGCCTCACCTGGAAGGACTGTCTGGGGCCCTGAATGGTGGTAAGGGAGGAAGTGTAAGGGAATGTGTAGCACTTGTTCCGCTTACAAGGATAGGTGCCAGGAGAGAGAATGAAATGACTTTTCAGGTCTGGTTCTCAGTAAGCCTGAGATGGTGTTGCTATTTTTCTGCTTTAATATGCAATGTGGCATATTGGTGCTTTATTCCAGACAAGTCAGGTGTTTATTATTGAAGCTTGGAAGGATTTTGAAAGGCCCAGAATACGTTTATCATCCAAGATTCAGTTGCTCACTTCTGTGATCTGGATGCCAATTGTCCTTCCCCCTAACATGATCTTAAAATAAATTTCATAATATCTGACCAGCTGAGTTCCCCCAGCGTTTTGTGTGTGAATGTTGGTTTACATTTCATAAACATGCACCAGTCTGTAAAGTGAGAACATTGGATACCTGCAACACACACAAAATCCTGGTGGAACACAGCAGGCCAGGCAGCATCTATAGGGAGAAGGACAGTTGATATTTTGGGTCGAGACCCTTCGTCAGGACTAACGGAAAAAAGAGATAGTAAGAGATTTGAAAGGGGGAGGGGGAGATCCGAAATGATAGGAGAAGACAGGAGGGGGAAGGATGAAGCCAAGAGCTGGGAAGTTGATTGACAAAAGAGATAAAAAGCTGGAGAAGGGGAGTATCATAGGATGGAGGGCCTTGGAAGAAAGAAGGGGGGAGGGAAGCACCAGAAGAAGATGGAGAACAGGCAAGGAGTTATTGTGAGAGGGGAAAGAAAGTTTGTATAAAGGCTAGACTTGAGTTACACGGGTCTACACATGAATGCACACAAAGATAATGCTGCTTTTTTTGGTTTTCTCTCTCAACTTAAGCGTTGGGTGAATGGTGAGGAGAAGAATCTGGAGAACTAGAAACTAATTCGTCCCTGATCAGGAATGGAACATAGGGGCTGTATAATCCAAAATACTGCCTCTGTCTGAAACAAGACAAGCATAGGTAGAGCTTGGTACAGCAGCTGATTAACAATGCAGAGAATTGAAATGCCAACTGGCTTAAATTGTACTTTACCTGTTGCCATGTCTTACAATTGCAGGAGAAGTGGTAGCTGATGTGAGTGAATCCCAGTGACCACAATATAATCCGCATGGCCCTACACGCAACAACAGGATAATTAATGGTTAATGAGTTTTTATGCCTGTCAAGTGAGAATTGTTAACAATCCATGTTCATTTCATTTGTCAGTACACAAGAGTAAAGGAGAAGAAAATCGCTGTTAGTCCAAATCAGATGCAGCATTAAAAAGCATAAAGAACACAATAAATTCAGCAGATTATCTTGTATACATAGACTGCGCTAATCTATGTATTTGTATAAAGGGAACTGAAGTGCATGACACACTGAGAAGTTGTGTTTTTAGTGCAGGCTACCTTTTGGTGCCTTTGGTAGCGGCCTGTGAATGACTGACAGATCCGTCAGCAGTTTGCCTGTTCACTGGAGTTCAGTCTTCTGGTTTCAATGATTTCTTTTCTTCCCTTGCAGGCAAAACCACAAATACAAGAAAAAGTTTTTAAACTGCTAAAAGCGAATGATTCCTACAACTTCAAGGTAAGCATCTTCATTTTAAAGCTTTGTTGCCCTGTTTTGTTCTCTTCCTCCACGCACTCCATCTGCCCATTGCACAGACACTCTTCCCCTTGGTTACCATCTCCCTGTACTCCCACCTCCTCTGTTCGGTTCCATGCTCCACCTTCCTGTTCTATCAGATTCCATCATTATCAACTCCTTGTCACCTCCACCTCTCACCTCAGCCTTTGTCACTATTTCCTCACTCCTCCTCCTCACCTGGTGTCATGAAAATATTCTTAAAAATGGTTCCTTGTTCTTTTCTGATTTAGCAGCAAGTGGTATCTAGACAAAGGAGGCAGTGTACATTTGTAAAAGGTTATAAAAATTACTTACGTAATTGTGTAAAGAATAAAACAAAGAAAAATGGTTAGATACTCATATGATCTCATATAGCGCTCTTTGGATTAGCACAGCTGACTTTTTTTGTTATTTATTTTTTATTGAAGTTCATCATCAAACAAACATTTCCATAAGATGTATTTCAGATGCTGTATATATCATATAATCATATTTGTCATAAATCTCCACATAATATTTATCTGAGGTGTACACTTGTAGAAAGGAGAGGAAAGAACAATTGAAAGAAGGAAACTATGTACAGAGTAGGGAGTGTTTTTTTTTTTACAACATATTCATTGACTTGTGAGAATAAAATCAGGCCTATGAGGTGTTATGTAGTTAAACCATTTTTCCCAGTATGAATCAAATTGTTCCAACTTATGATTAACAGATGCTGTTATCTTCTCCATTTTGTAAATGTCCATTGTAATTTCCATCCATACATTTAAAGCAGGGCTCTCCTGTGATAACCATTTCCTGGTAAGGGTCTTTTTACCAGCCACCAGCAGTACATTCATTAAATATTTATCTCTTTTCAACCGTTCTTGAGGTATATACCCAAAATATATGGTCTTACTCTCTAAGGGTGTTTCACATTTAAAGATATCTTGTAGGGCATTATGTATCCCACTCCAATAGTCTTTGATAATGGGGCATTCCCAGAAAATATGATAATGGTTTGCATTTTGACTTCCACAATTTCTCCAGCAAACTGGGAGGTTACTATCATAATGGGATTTCTGAGAAGGTGTAATAAAACATCTTATCAAGTTTTTCCATCCAAACTCTCTCCATTTCTGTGAACTGGTACACTTCCATTGATACCTCCATATTATTGTCCATTCTTCCTCAGATATAATTATCCCTCCTTCCTTCTCCCATTTTGCTTTAATGTATGAAGTGGAATGTGTTTTAAGATTTGACAAACCCTTATACACACTTGAAATGATTCTACTACTACTGTTGTCTGAATTATATGCTTTTCTAAATAGCTCTATCAGACATGTACTTGCCTTGGTTACATTTTTAACCGTCCTATTAACATACTGTCACATCTGTAAATACCGGTAAAAGTCTTGTTTTTCTAATAAGTGTTTCTCTTTGAGCATTTCAAAACTGAACAGTGTTCCTTCCTTCATTATATTGCATTATTCCTTTAGCTGTCCAGTCCTTAAATCTAGCATCCAGTTTAGCGCAGCTGTCTTAGTCTATTACTAAAAGAGCTCCTCTGTTCAGCCATGGTGGCATGCAGAGGGTAAGAATTGCCAGGATTTTCCGTAGGGACCTTTGTCCTACTACAGCCTCCGGAGTGTCCAGTCTGATTCCTTTGAAAGTCCAGCCAGCCTTTCTAATCAGATTATTGAGCCTGTTGGCATCACCTGTGTTGATGCCATTGTCCCAGCACACCATTGCATAGAAGATTATACTGGTGACTACAGACTGGTAGAGCATGTTAGTAAATTAGTAAAAGAGACAAAATGATATTTATCAATCAATCACTAAGCCATGCCACACAATGTGCTGCCAGAGGGATCCACCAATATCTGACAGCTTTTCCAGTCTCTCTCCCTCTTGATGTCCTTGTCTCTATTTCTGGTTCTGGGCACTAGTAACGGCCCACCCTTATGAAGATTCCCACTTGCTCAAAAAGTTGCCACTTTTTGATACCTTTCAAGACCCTTTACACGAATACTTTACCAGACAAGTGTTGTTTTTTTTTTTTACAGTAGCTACTCAAGGTTGTACACTGGACTGGTTCTCTTGTACTTTCTCAAAATGTTCCCACATCCCAGACTAACGCCATTTTATCTTACAAACTTTTTAGATTATGAGAACACTCAGTCCTCTTTTATTGTCATTTAGAAATGCATACATGCATTAAACTTCCATTTTGTGTTACATATTTTAGCATATACCAAGGAGGAATCAAATTCAACTCTTTCCTTACCTCTGGACCTACCTATCGTTAGACAGCTCGTGCTCTTCTCCCTCCCTCTTTTTAGACTCCCTACTATCTTTTAATCCATATGAAGAGTCTTGACCTGAAATGTCTACTCTGTCTTTTTCCCTCAATATATGCTGCCTGACCTCCTGAGTTCCTCCACCATCTTGTGTCTATTTTAATCTATTTCAAACATCTATTTGAAAATTAAAAGTTAAATTTAAATGTTGGCTTTATTACAATAATTTTTTTTTATTTTGCAGTTCTTTATGAAAATTCCATCCCAAACTGAGGAGGGGCTTTATACCCTCAGCTTTCACAACTGTCATGACATGGTTTCGGGGAATCAGATGGCTTCATTCGATATGACTGTAAGTACATTAGAGGAAGGGGCAGAGGTTAGGATAGAAAGCTTTTAACTCTTCATTTAAAAAAAAAACTCAAAAGCGTATCCAGATGAAGGGTGTCAGCCTAACATGTCAACTGCTTATTCCCCTCCTAAGATGCTGCTGTACTTGCTGAATTCCTCCTGCATTTTATCAGAACCAAAGCAGAGCTAAGAAAACTCGTGATTTAATAGTGGACTCAAGGGTCTAAGTACCTTAGCTGCTTCTATACCAACAAATCTATGTCTCTTCCCCTATTTCTGGCCTCCAAAGGAGTAGTTCTCTTCACAATTGGTACTACTTAACTGCTTAGTTTAAATAAGTTCAAGTTTATTTTCAGTCAACCATATACATGTGTTCAGCTAATCAAATCACTGTTCCTAAGGAGCTGAAGTTCAATGTAAATTTATTATCAAAGTCACCATGTACAAACTGAGATTTGTTTTCCTGCAAGCATACACAGTAACTCCAAGAAACACAAATAGAGTCTGTGAAAGACCACACCCAGCAGGATGGACATGCAAACGTAACTTTGCTGGATCAAATCACAACAGCACAAAAAGATCGTTACTTATCTTTTCACCAGTTTATTTCTTCGAGCTCAGCCGGCGAGTGAACTTGGACCCGACATCAGAGAGAGAATCTTTCTCATCTCCCCGGCGGTTCTACAAGTTCACTGCCCGATGTCAGAATTGTTAGAAGTTATAAGGCCACCGGTACAAAAGAACAGTCAGTTTGATAACCATTCTGGTCAAGAAAATGGACTATTGATACAGAGAACAATCAGTTTGATAACTATTCCGGCCAGGTCAATGGACTATTGATACAATCAATTTGTCAGACAGTCCAGTCACCTTAATTAAAGAAAAGAATGTCCTACCTGGTTTGCTGGAGCCACAACTTAATGACAAAGATAAGAACATCCGTCAAATTTATGCTTTAAATAAAAAGGAATGTTCTGTCTAATTTCCATCAGGTACTGCTTTGTGTCAAAATCAAAAGGTGTGAAAAGCCCAGAGACATCTTATGTGGATCTGGGCGAACTTTAACTCTTATCTTGCTCCAAAGAAAGCAGCTGTGAGACATTATTCAAACCCACTGCAGTCACAGACATAGTACTTAATCCATTGTTTACAGGGATCTGAGAATCCCCCATTCCCTTAAACTTTATCAGACAAATAGCCAATGTGCAAAAGACCACAAACGGCAAGTGCAAAAGACCACAAACGGCAAATACAAAAGAAATAAAATAATAAATATCGAGAACGTCAGTTGAATTGTCCTTGAAAGTGAGCCCATAGGTTGTAGGAACAGTTTATTGATGGGGCAAGGGAAGTTGAATAAAGTTATCCCCTTTGCTTCAAAGAGGTAATAACTGTTCCTGAACCTGATGGTGTAAGTACTAAGGCTCCTGTACGTTATTCCTGATGGCAGCAGCGAGAAGAGAGCATGTCCTGGGTGGGGGGGCTCCCTGATGATGATTGTTGTCTTCCTGCGACAGTGCTCTATTTCGATGTGCTTAATGGTGGGGAGCACTTTACCTGTGATGGATTGGGCTGTATCCATTACTTTTTGTAGGAGTGTTGGTGTTTCCATACCAGGCCGTAATGCAGCCAGTCATTGCACTCTCCACTACACATCTGTGGAAGTTTGTTAAAGTTTTAGATGTCATGATAAATCTTTGTAAACTTCCAAGGAAGTAGTGGCACTACTCTGCTTTCTTCACAATGCCACTTGCATGCTGGACCCAGGACAGATCCTCTGAAACTATAATACTGAGGAACTTAAGTTTGTTGACCTCTGATTCCTCCGATGAGGACTGGCTCATGAACCTCTGGTTTCATCTTCCTGAAGCAATAATCGGCTCCTTGGCCTAGATGACATTGAGTGAGGGGTTGGTGTTGTGGCACCATTCAGCCAACGGCAGTGGCTTTGTCAGCAAACTTAAATATGGCATTGGAGCCATGCTAAGCCATGTTGTGTTTTGTAACTCCAAAATATTAAATTACTGTAAAGGAAAAGATGGAGAGCCTGAAATGCAAGTCTTAGTGTTTTTTCACTTTGAACGAGTCACGTATGTACCATGTATGCAATTCAAGTATTTTTACATATAACCCGTAATGAATTATATAAATGAACCAGAATCTTAATCACACAATATATTTACAATATTACTTAAATACTACTGAAATAATAAATACACAACAAGCTTCACAGGCACAAGTATAAAGGGAGTCGAGCAGGGGGCTAAACACAGGCTTGTGGTTCATCTGTGCTGATAGAGATTGTGGGCAGCCGATCCAAACTGACTGGGGTCTGCAAGTGAGGAAATTGAGGATCCAATTGCACAAGGAGATATTGAGGCCAAAGTCTTGAAGCTTACTGATTAGTTTTGAGGGACGATAGTACCGAATGCTGAGATGTTGTCGATAAAGAGCATCCTGATGTATATATCTGCACTGTCCTGATGTTCCAAGATTGAGTGAAAAGCCAACAAAATGGCATCTGCCGTTGACCTGTTGTAATGGTAGGCAAAATGGAGCAAATCCAAGTCGCTTCTCTGGCCGGAGTGGATACTTTTCATCACCAACCGCTTGGAACACTTTTACTGTGGATGTAAGTGCTTTTGGACAACAGTCATTGAGGCAGGTTGCCATATTCTTAGGCACTGGTATAATTGAAGCCTGCTTGAAATGGGTGGGTCCCTCAGATTGTACAAGCAAGATGTTAAAGATATCAGTGAATACTCCAGCCAGTTGACCAGCATGGGTCTTTGATACTTGGCTGCGTACCCCATCTGGGCTGAATGATTTCTGTGAGTTCACCCTACTGAAAGATGTTCTCATGTCACCCTCAGAGATTGAAATCACAAGGACGTCAGGGGCTGTGGGAGTTTGTGAAGGTTCCCCCATGTTTTGATGGTCAAAACTTGCATAGAAGACATTGAGCTGATCTGGGAGCAAAGGCCTGTTGTCGCCTAGTTGCTTGGTTTCACTTTGTAAGAGGTAATAGCATTCAAGCCTTGCCACAGTTGTCGAGCATCCTTCAATGACTCAAGTTTGGTACAGAGTTGTCATTTTTTAATAGCTTTCCAGAGATCATACCTGGACCTCTCGTATCTTTCTTAGTCACCACACCTGAATACCACCCTTCTGATCCTCGGCAAATTGCGGATCTCGTGGTTGATCTAGGGTTTCTGGTCGGGGAAGTCTGTGAATGATTTTGTGGAGACACACCTGTCTATAATTTTTTTTGTTAATACTGTCCAAAGTCCCTGACAACTGTGGGGTATTCACTCAGGTCCTCTGAGTACTTGTACATGGCTTAGTGAACAGTCTCAAAGCAATCTCATAGCCGCTGTTCTGTCTCCTGCAACCACCTCTTTGTTGTCCTTGTCTCTGGAGCTTTGCTCCTTATCCTCTGCCTGTACAGGTTGGAGGAGGACGGCCAAGTGATCACATTTTCCCAAAATGTGGCCCAGACGTTGAATGGTAGGCATTCCTAATCATAGTATAGCAGTGTTGAGTGTGTTGGGACCCCTGGTGCTGCAGGTTATATGCTGATAATAATCAGGCAGAAATTTCTTCAAACAAACCTGACTTGAAGTCCCCAACTATGATTTGAAAAGCTTCAGGGTAGGCTGTTTCTTGTTTGATGATGGCAGTATTCAATATTTCGAGTGCCTGATTAACGTCGGCTTTTGGTGGTGTGTAAACTGTGGTCACGGTCATGGAGGTAAGTAGACCGGTCGGCACGTAATCACTAGAAGTTTCAGGTTGGGCAACAAGAGTGCAACAGGACTGCTGTGTCTGAGCACCACAGAATTTATCATGAAACACAGACCCCCGCCTTTTGCATTCTCTGGATCAGCAGTCTGGTTCATCTGGTCCACCCTGTGTATCGAGAACTTTTGGGTCTTACTGGTGTGCCCAGAGTGAGCCATGTTTCTGTGAAACACAGAACACAGCAATTTTTTTTTGTAAGGTGCAAAATGTAGAGTCACACACAGCACATGTAGTTACGATTCAGCACATACAGTTCCAAAATTATGTTAGCACAAGCCCTTGACTGACATGGCTTGAAGAATGAGAGGTTAACACATCCTATACAGTCAAGACTGCTCACCAATGCCTCTATTTTCTGAGGAGCCCGAAGAGAGCAGGACTTAGTACATCCATACTCGCGTCAATCTACAGATGCCCAGTAGAGAGCATCCTGACAAGTTGCATAACTGCTTGGTACAGAAACTGTACTGCACGGGCAGGAACGATCTACAAAGGGTTGTCAAAACTTCCCTGTGGATCACTGGCACCAGCGTACCTGCCATCAAGGACATCTACAGAAAGGTGCCAGAAAAGGGCCAGTAATATCATGAAGGATCCCATACATCTTGCTCATGGACTATTTGTCCCCCTTCTTTCATGCCAGAACGCACCAGACTCAAAAACAGTTATTTTCCCCAAGTAGTAAGGCTGATCAACACCTTCACCCACTAACTCCACCACTACTTTGTTATTTCCTTTCAGTCACTTTATGTACAACTTAATGAACATACAGCCAATCTATGTTAAGTATTGTTAAGTATTTATATGTATGTATGTGTTTTTTAAATTATTATCGTGTTCTTTTATGGTTTTTTTTGTGCATCATCGGATCAAGGATAACAATTATTTTGTTGTCCTTACACTTCTGTATAGGAAATAACATTAAGCAGTCTCAGCATAAAGTGTGAGGTGCATGTTTATGTAAGACTGTATAAAGTTACTGGCACTATTATAATAAAAAAAGTTGTATAAATATGTGAAACAGGAGCAATAAATGGAAACTTTAACTAGGGTATAATAGTTTGTGCATTCTCTCCCTCTGTAGTAACCCCACTATTTTTCCTAATTTATTGGATTATTTGTTATAAATTGACTTTGATCATTTTAAAATGTAGATTTTTATAATGTTTGAGCCTCAGCCTGCAATTGACTTCATGGTTCCCAATAGACAATACCAAGTTTTCATTTGTACAACAATTTTGATAAAACATCCTGAGGTATGACTGAAAGCTAATTTTAATTACCCATTTCTTTTAATCCTTGATTGGCCCAACACTTGAGCACACATTTGAGTTATAGTTGCCATTGTAAATGTACCCTTATGTTTTAAATCTTGCTTCTTAGGTTGAGATTACAGCAAGAAATCCTCAGAACTACCTTTCTGCTGGGGAAATGCCGTTGCCTCTGCTGTACTTGGTTATGGCTGGGTTTTTCTTTACTGCAGCCTTGTTCTGGGTTTACCTCCTCCTGAAGCACAGGTAAAGCTTCTTTGCTGCCTAGTATTTAAAGTGGCACATGTGTCTGTGTGTGTAAAAGGTCGTACTGTAGTATGTCTCTTCATTGAGATGTTATTCTCTCTAAGGAGGTCAGTATTAGCTGACCCAGCTGTACTGTTTCAGAAGGAACTTAAGAAATAGCTACATTGCTGCGGGTTTGTGGACGTATACAAGCCAAATTAGAGAAGGAGACCAAACTTGCTTCCTGATTGATGTATACATTCTGAATTAAATGTATTTTTGCTGCAATCCTTTTTTCTGAGAACCACATCTAATACCAGCTATTTAAATCTCAGATTTACTTTGGGAGTTGGGGTTTAATTCCTGAGCCGCTGACAAGAGACTTTAATTTGTGTCAGAGGGTAATTAAGCAAGTTAGTAACATGGCCACTACTTCACTACCGAACCCTTAAATTCCCATGAGAAATCAATTTATAAACATCATACAAAATGCAGGTTGGGTAATTGAAGAGTTTATTTGCAGCACATTTATGTTAGTGGCCCCTCTGCCTTTGTTACGAGGTTGGAACTATTATAAAGAAACTAGTTAGCTTTGGCTAATCTATTGTTCAAATCCACATAAAATCTTTTTGACAACTGAAGTATGTTTAATAATTTCTCTTTTAAACTTCAAAACATTTCTTAATCGTGTTTCATTTTACTGATTTTAATAATACAGAACTGAACAAGGATTACAGCTTATGTTTTAATCAATGCTCTCGTTCTAGAATCAGGTTTTAATTTATTGATTTTATTTAGAGATACAGCACGGCTATTCTGGCCCAACGAGCCACACCACCCAGCAAACCCCCCTATTTAACCCTAGCATAATCACAGGACAATTTCAAGTGACCAACTAACGCACTGACTGGTATGTCTTTGGAATGTGGGAGGAAACTGGAGCACTTGGAGGAAATCCATGCAGTCATTATAGGTGGTGCTGGAACTGAACTCCAAACTCTGGTGCCCTGAGCTTCCATGGCACCCCCATTATCACAACATGCCATGAAATTCATTGTTTTGCAGCAGCAGTACAGTGCAATACATAAAATACACTTAAAGTTATAATAAGAAATGTATTTTAAAAATTAAGTAAGTAGTGTTTTTTAAAAAATGAGGTTGTGTTCATGGGTTCATTGTCCGATGAGAAGTCTGATGGCAGAGGAAAAGAAGCTGTTCCTAAGACATTGAGTGCCTTCAGGATCATGTACCACTGCTCTGATGGTAACAATGGAAAGAGGGCATATCCTGGGTGGTGGGGGTCTTTATTGATGCCTGCTTTTTTTTTGTCTTTTTTTTTTTTTTTTTTGAAGCATTGCCTTTTAAAGATGCCCTAGATGGTGTGGAGGCTAGTGCACATGATGGAGCTGGCTGAGTTTATAACCCTGTGCGGCCTTTTCCTGATCCTGTGCAGTGGCCAATCCATACCAGTTGGTGATGCACCCTGTTAGAATGTAATTGAAACATTGAATAGTAAGCTTGAAGTTTGGGTGCTGCTGAGTCACAAGTTTACAGGGGGGGAGGGGGAATTGTGTGACTTTTTACAAAAAACACTTCCAAGAATACCAATTCCAGATATCCACGCAAGTATTGCTTGTTTAAGAGTTCTCTGGAACAGGGACTTAATAAAGGAAGGGAGGAATATTTGCAGTGTTGCTCTTGGAAAAAAAAGTTTTTAGTCTTTATGCCTAAAAGTAATGGACAAGATGCTTAGTGGTCACTTTATTAGGTACAGGAATGAAACCCTGCGTGGTCTTCTGCTTCGGTAGCCCATCCGCTTCAAGTTTCGATGTGTTGTGCATAGAGAGATACTGTTCTGCTCACCACTGTTATAATGTTATTTGAGTAACTGTTGCCTTCCTGTCAGCTTGAATCAGTCTGGCCATTCTCCTCCGACCTCTTTCAGTAATAAGGCATTTTCACTCACAGAACTGCCACCTACTGGATGTTTTTTGTTTGTCGCATCAATCTCAGTAAACTCTGTGTGTGAAAACCCCAGAGGATCAGCAGTTTCTGAGATATTGAAACCACCTCGTTTGGGAACAACAGTCATTCCATGGTCTAAGTCACTTGGATCACATTTCTTTCCCATTCTGATGTTTGGTCTGAACAACAACCGAACCTTGTTGACCATGTTTTCATGATTGAGCTGCTCCCACGTGAGTGGGTGATTAGATGTTTGCATTATTGAGCAGGTTACCTGATAAAGTGGTCACTGAGTGTGTATGTATGTTATCTCCTCTCTGCTGTCTGTATCTAAAGTCATTGTTGTTGTTAAATGAGTTTGAGTTATTGTTACAAAATTACTATGCAGCATAATGTGTCTTTTAGGTACAATGTGTTTAAAATCCACTGGCTGATGGCTGCCCTGGCATTTACCAAGTCTATCTCCATACTCTTCCATGCTGTAAGTACAAGGCTACATTATGAAAGCATTTATTTCTTTTTTTTTTGTAATTTATTTTTTTATTGAAGTTCATCATTAAACAAACATTTCTGTAAGATGTATTTCAGATACTGTACATATATATCATATCATATTTGTCACAAATCTCCACATAATACTTATCTGATGTATACACTTATAGAAAGGAGAAGAAAGAAAGAACAATCAAAAGAAGAAACCTATGTACAAAATAGGGAGTGATTTTTTTTTACAACATATTCATTGACTTGTGAGAATAAAATCAGGCCTATGAGGTGTTATGTAGTTAAACCATTTTTTCCCAGTATGAATCAAATTGTTCCAACTTATGATTAACAGATGCTGTTACCCTCTCCATTTTGTAAATGTCCATTATAATTGAAAGCATTTATTTCAAACAGGTTCCTGTTCCCACTAGCAGCACTTTGATTAGCTATTTTATTGGCCTAGATCTGAAAACTGGTGTGCCAAAAATCATACAGGAACGAGCAAGCCAGAAGGTCTCAGAAGTTCAGTCAAATTAATTGAGTTTAGGCATGTAGCAGTTGTCCATCGCTGGATGAATTGGGGAAGGATGTAAGTGAAGAGCATTTCTTTTCCTTTTCAAATCACTGTCCGCTTGCCCATACTGGAAATATTGGTCCAGTTCCACTGCAGCACCTTCATTTACACAGTTTACCATTGCTCACTGTATGCTCAGATATACAGATCTAAAACTTGGATTAGGTGGGAAGGGGTTTATGATTCCTTTTAGTGGAGGTAAAAATTTGCTCTTTGCGCAAAGTCAGAGTCATAGCAAGGAAACAGTCTCTTGAGCCCAACCAGTCCATACTGACCAAGATCCCAAAACTTTTCCTATCCATGTACCTGTCCACCTTTTAAATGTTGTTAATGTACCTGCCTGAATCACTTCCTCTGGCAGCTCACTCCTTATACAGACCACCGTCTGGGTGTGAAAAGTGTCGTCCCTCGGGTTCCTATTAACTCACTCCTCTCTCGTTCTTGATTCCACCCACCCCGCCCCCCCGACAAAGACTGTATGCATTCCCCCACCACCACCCCCATCTAGGCCCCTCATGATCTTAGACACCTCTATAAGATCATCACTTGGTTTCCTACACGCAGATGAAGGAGTTTCTAGACTGCTCATCCTCGCTCTATTCATTTAGCCCGTTGAGTCATGGCAATATCCTTCCTGCATTCCTTCCAACTTAATGGCATCTTTCCTATAGCAGGCTGACTAACACAGAACACAATTTTCAAGATGAAACCTCATCAGCATTTTGCACAACAATACCGTAACAACAACACTATACCCCTTGCCCATCCTCTGGGCTTCACCTCTCCCCCTTTCTTTCTCCCTAGGCCTCCCGTCCCATGATCCTCTCATATCCCTTTTGCCAATCACCTGTCCAGCTCTTGGCTCCATCCCTCCCCCTCCTGTCTTCTCCTATCATTTTGGATCTCCCCCTCCCCCTCCCACTTTCAAATCTCTTACTAGCTCTTCTTTCAGTTAGTCCTGACGAAGGGTCTCAGCCTGAAACGTGGACTGTACCTCTTCCTATAGATGTTGCCTGGCCTGCTGCGTTCACCAGCTATGTTTATGTGTGTTGCTTGAAATTCCAGCATCTGCAGATTTCCTCGTGTCTACCTGTTTGTACTGTGTTCAATTCCTCAGCAGGTGAAGTGTAGGCAGCAAGTCCTGAATAGTTTCCTGACAATTAGATCATTAGGACCAAAGAGAAAAAGCATTCACACATCATAAATGCCAGGCAATGGTTATCTAACAAGAGAAAAGCTAACCACCTACCTGTGGCAGTAGTAGCGGTACTGAACGTCACATTTTTTTCTCTCATCCAAATCATAGGTTGGGTGAGGTGGGGAGGGGAGGTTCAGCTGAACTGTGACTATATCAGTAGGTCAGAGGCTTGGTGCTGGGCAGTGAGTATCTCTCAGCTTGGTGCCTCAAGCCCTTTCCTCCACCACTGACCCTGGAGCACGATAATGTATGCTCTACTTGCCTGGCTGAGTGCAGCAGCAACATCTCTCTCAAGGAGTCAGTACTATGTAGGACCAAGGAGTTGCTTCATTGACACCCCATCAATCATGCTAACAATTTTCTACTTGTGCACTTTGGTTGCAATGTACGTTGTTTACCACGTGCTGCAGGTTCTTGTTGATGCTTTCCCTACGATAGCTTCCTAACATGCAGCTTCTATTACCAAGAAGAATAAGGGTGGCAGGGACATAGTGGCACCACCGCCTCTGGGTTCCCCTAAAGTCTCACACCATCCTGACTTTGAAATCTGTCACCAGACCTTCATTTAGCCGCAGGCTGTGGGAGCACCTAACATTTGGTTCGGCTTGCTAAGTCGTACATCGTTATCCACGAATCCATGTACTGCTGAGATTGAGCATGGCTAGGTGTGCAGCTGAAACCAGGTTCCAGTACTTGTCTGCTTCATCTTCCTTCCCACAGGCATTAAACTCACTGGGCTCATGGGAACAGTTATAATGGAATTGAAAGTGTATTGTGGTAAAGCAAGTAATATCCATTATTACAGAAAATGTACCAGCCCAGCTCCACCAACATCACAGCTTTACAGGTGACTTTGCCAGTGATGAGAATCAGGTTTATTATCACTGACAGATATCATGGAATTTGTTGTTTCATGGCAGCAGTATAGTACAAGATGTTTAAAAATAATACTTCTACAATATTAAAGTGTAAGAGAGAAACAGTGAGGTAGTGTTCAGAAATATAATGAGTGTGGAAAAGAAGCTATTCCTAAAATGTTGAGTGTAGGTCTTCAAGATCCTGCACCTCTTTCCTGATGGTTGTAATAAGAAGAGGGCACGTCCCAGATGGTAAGGGTTCTTAATGATGTGTGCGGCTGCCTTGAGGCATGATCTACTAAAGATGTCCTCGATGGTAGAGAGGGTTGTGCCTATGATGGAGCTGGCTGAGTCAACAGGCTGCTCGCCACCACTTATCAAGGGTAATCATGGAGTATATTGGTTACCATGGTAGCACTGGAGCTCAGAGTTCAATTCCAACATCATCTGTACTTCCTCCCCGTAGAACGTGAGGGTTTTCTCCGGTTCCTGCAGTTTCCTCCCACAGACCAGAGAAGTACCAGTTGGCAGATTAATTGGTCATTGTAAATTGTCCTGTGATTAGGCGAGGGTTAAATTTGGGGCTTGCAGCTCGAAGGGCTGAAGAGGCCTATTCCACACTGTATTTCAAAACAAATTAGGTGCTATCTTTGCTGGTATCTTGAAAATATCGAAAATGCTGACGAGAGGAGGTTAAGTGATAATACAATCTGTGTTTCAGTAGTCTCTGTCAAACTCACCTCTGACCATTTGAAACTTGTACAACTGGATGAATTAAAATGAATGCCTGCTGACAACGATGCCATCCCGAGTGGGAGGGGGCAGGGTGTGTGTGCCTGGGCTTACTACAGTCTTTTAATAGAGCAAGCCAAAATCGTAAAACATAGAGTGAAGGAAAGAGATGGAAGCTGTTACTAATTCTCTAAATGAAAGCAGGGTGATTTCACAAGGAAGTGTGGTAAGATCACCAGACGAATTAGAAGTGTGAAGTCGGTCTCTGTCATTTTCAACATTTCTTACCACCAGCCTTGACTGATGGGAATTACCCAGTTATTTACTCTATTTATAGCTTTAGCAGATGCCTGGATTAAAAGTTTGTAAAGCCCCAAGTGTTGACGTACTTAATATATAATTGATTTATACATGTAACTTGATTCCAACCCTCTGTCCTATAACACCTGGATGGATGAGAGGTAAAATACGAGTATCCTTTCTGCACCATGACCCAGCTGAATACCAAGACTCGAGTTGAAGTAATACAGCCCAGAAATGAATTTTGGCCCGCTGGGTCTGCACCCACCTTCAATTACCCAATCACAACAATCCCATTTCAATGACCCCACATCCCCATCAATTCCACCCCCCCCCCCTGATTCTGTCACTGGCCTACACACTGGAGGCATCTTACTGTGGCTAATTAACCTACTGATCCCTATTTTGTGGGGATGATGTGTGGGGATATGGTGGGGGGTGGGGGAGGGCTGGCAGAGGGGACACATGCAGTCACAAAGAGAGTGTGCAGATTCCACGCAGGATTGAACCCGGGTTGGTGGAACTGTGAGGCACCACATCGTGGGAGCACTGTGAACCGTTCCCCCACCCCAGCCCATCTTACCTGAAGTTCCATGAGATATTTGAATCTATTATAATAATGTGTTTATTTCCAGATAAACTACTATTTCATTGCTGTTAAAGGATCAGCAATTGAAGGCTGGGCCGTGATGTACTACATTACCCATCTGTAAGTATTTTTTTTGGCACAAGCCTTGTTTGCCCAAATGAAATGAAGTTCCAGCAGCGTTAAAATGTCCATCTGAGGGCTTGAGTCCAGCCCAGGGCAAAGACTGAACTGAACACTTTATCAAGTACTGGGTGATCACACTAAACATTCATTCCCACTGTGTATGAAGGTACTTCCATCAGAAACCATTAATTTAATTTCTGCTTTCAAAAGAATTCAAGGCTGGGGTGGATATGTCTCAAGGATACTAAATAAGATTTAAATGGTTATCCCTCCATACTAAAGCAAAGTTGTCTAGGATTCGTTTTTTTGATGTATTTATCGAGTTTGACTTTGCAATGATTCCCTCTTTTGTTCATGTAGCCCTCCAGAACATGATGTTGAAACTTGTATAAAGTTCAAAGTAAATTTATCATCAAAGTACAATATGTCATCATTTACTACCTTGAAATTCGTTTTTACAGGCATTTACAGGAGAATTAAGAAATACATTAGAATTTATGGAAAGTTATACTAATAAACACTGACAAACAGCCAATGTGCAAAAGAAGACAAATCATGCAAATAATAAAAAAGTGAATAAATAATACTGAGAAAGGATGAGGACTTAAAAAATACTTCCATACCTTCTGTGCACCGGAAGCCCAAGTGCCTTTTTTGGTTTTGGCATGGGAAGTTGATCTGGATTTTATAAGCATTGCTCTAAAGTTCTCAGCATTGTACCAGTTCTCTCACTCGTACGTGTTAGGACAAGCTGGTTCCAGCGCAGCTAAGATTTTCCCTGTGGGAATTCTAGTACTGTCTTCTGTCGGACAATGAGAACCGGACAGCCACATGTTTACTATCCTGCTGAAATCCTACAGTGCTTGAGACAGCAGTGGGCAACATTTTGTCCTAGTTTAAAAGGTCTGTGTCCAACCCCATTCCATAAGCTTCACAAGTTCTGGACTAATTCAAATGCGGCACTGAATGCATTTGGTATTATCAGAGATGTTGTATTTCACTTGTGACCTTTGTGAAATAGGACGTGCCCTCTCCAATTTTTCAGATGGACGGCTTAGAAGAAGATTGGTATGTTTCTCCTTGGTGCTCATTTATCCATTAATTATCATTGTTCAATTTGTTGTGATTAGTATTTATGGGAGTTTATAAACAGAATGACTAAACTCTTTCATATATATTAACAGTGATAATGCTCTAAAAGTTTTTCAGTTGCTGTAAAATACTTTGAGACATCTTGAGTCCTGAGCTTAAAACTAATGTGTAACTCAGAATCAATTTTATTATTATTATTATTTGTTATTTTGCAACGTCCAATACATTAAAAAAATACTCAAGTTACAATAAGAACTATATGAAAGTAACTAGTGCAAAAAGACAGCAGGAAGTGCAGTCAACGTACACACAAAACGCTGGAGGAACTCAGCAGGCCAGGCAGCATCTATGGTAAAGAGCAAACAGTCAACATTTCAGGTCGGGAGTCTAGGGTCTCGACCTGAAATGTTGACTGCTTACTCTTTAAATGCTGCCTGGCCTGCTGCGCTCCTCTAGCATTTTGTGTTTGTCGCTTGGATTTCCAGCTTCTGCAGATTTGCACTTGTTTGAGAAAGTACGGTAGTGTTTGTGGGTTAATGGTTCATTCAGAAACCTTATGGCAGCTGTTCCTAAAATGTTAAATTTGTGCCTTCAAGCTCCTATACCTCCTCCCTGATTTGTCCACTGAAAGAACTTTCATCTTAAAGACATCGTGACAATTTAGCCTGAACATTCCCAGATTCAAGTTTAAGTTTATTGTCATTCAACCATATACATGTATACCGCCAAACAAAACCATATTTCTCCAGACCAAGGTGCACAACACAATGCAATAACTCAAACACAACACATAAAGTAATAATTTCACAAATAAATTAACACATAATAAAATATATTCTAGAAGATTGACATTTATCATAAGGTGCATTTACGATAAAAGTTTAAAAAGTAAACATTGTAATGCTTCTGGTGCTTTGTACGTGGTAAGACCTGGATGATTGTTCAGTAGTCTCATGGCCTGGGGGAGCAAGCTGTTTCTCATCTTAACAGTCCTTATCCTGACTTGTTCCATAGGTTGAAAGGTGCCTTACTGTTCATTACTTTGGCTCTGATCGGCACAGGCTGGGCATTTGTGAAGTACATTTTGTCAGACAAAGACAAAAAGATATTCATGATTGTGATCCCCCTCCAGGTAATGAAAGAGTGAAAATTAGTATTACTTTTATTTGTACATGCTTCTGAAGACTGCACTGACTTTTAATAATACATGTTGGTAAAACTAATTCATGACTTAATTTAGAATTATTAAATGCCACAAGAGTAATTAATTCCCACCTCTATGATGCAGCTAGTCGAACTGCTGTCTCATAGTACCTGGGCACTATGTGGTTTGCCAGTTTACTGGCCACTGTGTTTGGGGGGCGGGGGGGGCGGGCGATTGATAAGAATGTATGGAGAATGTTAAATAAAAATGGGAGTAATGTAGGACTAGTGTGAAATTGGTGGTTGATGGTCAGCACAAAATCGATGGGCTAAAGAGCCTATTTCTATGCTGTATCCCTTTGACTGAATTTCATGAAGCCTCAAGATATAGGACCAGAGTTAGGCCATTTGGTCCATTGTGTCTGCTCCACAATTAAATCATAGCAACTCCATTAACCTGCCTATTCTCTGTAACCCTTAACCCCTTTACCCCTTTTGAAAATTGATTTTCAAAATTCTTCCTTGGCACGTCCTTGGTGTAGATTATCCATTAATTATCATTAATCTATTCGTTAAGTGATTGCTATTTATGGGAGCTTATAAGCAAACTAGCTAAACTCTTTCATATATTCTCATTTGTTCCACATACGCTTGAGTGCTTTATCAAAATGGCACTCGATGTCACAGATTGACATGGCAATGGGCCATTCAGCCCAACTAATCAATGCTGGCATTTGTATTTCACTTGAGCTTCCTTCCATCTTTCCTTATATAAATCTATCAGGATAACCTTGCATTCACTTCTTCAAGTTCATTGAAACTCCCCTTAAGAGCATCTGCATTATTCACCTCAACCACTCCCTGTGGGCACAAGTTTGTCAATTCCAACATGTATTCCTTTGATATAGAGGTTCCTTAAGTTGCTTCAGATTTCTTGATGACTGTCTTACATTGATGGCCTCCAGTTATGCTGATACTAGGCAGAAACATTCTCTCTCTATCCACGCAATCAGTACTTTTCGTAATTATAAAAACCGCTAAGCCATCCCTGCTATCTTTTCTCAAGAGTTCTGTTTGTCATTTGGTAATATTTGCACCCTTGTATTTCTAGCTGTAAATTCTCCCTTCAGTAATCTAGACACACAACATCAGCGGACCATTGCCAAGAGGATATCAGATGCTGCCTGTCTTACTAGGACCTGTGAGATGGAGGACTGCAGGACTTGCTGACCTCAATTTCCTCCCATTACTTTTTTTTCCCCTGTCATCCTCTCTGTACACTGCGTAGTGTTGAGTTCAAAACCCACCATGGTGTTTTGAAGCAGCATGGTAGTGTTGTGGATAGTGTATCGCTATCTCAGCACTAGCGGCCTGGACTCAATTCCCACCGCTGTATGTAAGGAATTTGTCCATTCTCCCCATGACCGCAGGGGGTTCCTCTTGGTGCTTTGGTTTCCTCCCACATTCCAGAGACATTGAGATTAGTGGATCACAAGGGTGTAATTGAATGGTACAGCCTGGGACCTGAAGGGCCTGTTCTCGTGCTGTATCTCTCTGGGACATTGAAGCATCCAAAACCTCTGTCCTTCCTGTCTCCACAACTCAAAAGACAGGAGAGAGTCTGTAGATGCTGGAAATCTTGTGCAACACACACAAAATGCTGGAGGAACTCAGCATCTATGAAGAGAAGTGAACAGTCAACATTTTGGGCTGGTATCCTTCATCTGATAAAGAGCCTTGGCCCGAAACATCGACTGTTTATTTTCCCTCTGTGGATCCTACCTGACCTGCTGAGTTCCTCCAGTATTTTGTGCACGTTGCTCAAGATTGCCAGCATCTGCAGAATCTCTGGTGTGTCTGATTTATGGTAAGAATAATGGCAAGTTTGCAAATGGGGGTAAAAGATGTGGTCTAACATGGGAAAAGTCCCCCTAGCAAGGAAGGATTTCAGTCTTGTGAGTAACTGAGCCAGTAGTCAGCAGATAAAGTGTAAATCAAGGCTTTTGGATGAACTGCACGTGACGGGAGAGGCGCTCAAATTAAAATTGTATTCCTCAAATTAAATAATGACTTCTATTCCATAAATGAAAAAATATTATTGAGGGACAAAAAATGGAAGATATGGGAAAGTTAAACGCCTTTTTTAAATGTCTTTTTGAGGTGCTAGCAAACACAGCATATATCATCATTGAGTCAACAGAAGAGGGAACGACTGACTACGCATTGTGGAAGGAAGTCCTGTTCCTTGTAGATCTTATTTGCTGCGGGGCGATCCTGTTTCCAGTTGTTTGGTAAGGGTACTTACCGTTGGAATGTGTCACCTGTTTTCATGCAATGCTTTTTTAGGACACACACAAGTGCTTTGTCAAGGGATGTGAAAGACTGCGTATTGTAACAGTTTTGCAGCTGCAATGCTGAATGTGTGCAAACCTGAGCTCTCTTCTGAACAACTACTTTTTCACATGGATTTAATTTGTAAAGCAAACTCCAAAGCTTTCAAATTTCTTAGTCAACCATTTATGTACTTTCTTATCAAAGTTGTCTTCCTCCTCGTAATATATTTTACAAATTTCTCCAGTTTGATGGAAAGAGATGTAGTACTTCTAGATTTTCACTTTCAGACAACGGAAGATCCCTACATGAGGAAAATTGGTAGGTGTGTACATACATTTCCTACCTTGGAACTCAACATCATTTGTGCCCAAGTGTACAGTGATTGAGACAACAAATCTTCCTTCAGCTTAAGAAACACCCTGAAGAAACAAAAGATCATCGGTGTAATATAGAATGTAGAAATTACACCCCAGAAATTCTATTCAAATAATTTGGTCCAACATATTGTATTTAAATTCACATTTGTATTCTAAACAAGGTGTTTTGTGCCATCTTATCATTCTACACAAATAATATCCCTGATCTGCATTTCTACTCATCATAAACGCAAGATTCTGCAGATGCTGGAAATCCACAGCAGCAACATACAAAATACTGAAGGAACTCAGCAGGTCAGGCAGCATCTATGGAGAGTAATAAACAGTTCGATGTTTTGGGCCAAGACCCTGATGAAGGGTCTACTTATCACTTTGATCTACCTTTTAAAGCAGAGTTTCACATTCTCTGGGTAAAGATGTTTCATTGAAAATCTCTTTTGGACTTACTGGTGATTCTTAACTGAAACGCAAACACTTTTGTATATACTGTAATAATCAATGATTATCAGAAGCTGATTTTATTAAGAAATGTGTTCTAGAGAAAGTTGACCTTGGAATCCTCCCCTTTATACACTAATTGTCTTTGTGCTTTAAACAGAACCTGAAGTAAAGGCAAAGCAGACATGCAGCTGGTTGAGCCACTGCCTTGTCTCCAGTCACCCAGGTTCAGTCCTGACCTTCAGTGCAGTCTATCTGGAGCTCGCATGTGCTCCTTGTGACTGCATGAGTTTCCTGCAGGTGCTCTGCTTTCCACCCTGGCTGGAGGCTGAAGAGGACATGTCCTGGGGTTAGAGGACTATGTGGGCGGGTGGGACGGAGGAATGGGGCTTGTTTGGTACGTTCTGCTTTGTTGTGTTCTGTTTTGATCTGCCGAGCACTGGGGGCATGCTATACTAGCACTGGAATGTTTGATTTCAATTGTAGGCTGCCCCCAGCACATCCTTGGGTTGTGTTGATTGGTAACTCAAATGATGCATTTCGCCGTAAACAATGCAGTGCTTGCACAGCCCACAACTATTCATAAAATTTGATGCAGTTGTGTTACTGGAGTACAAGGGGGTAAGGGCTGAGGGTTTATCTGAGATATTATGGGACCCTGCTCCGGAGCTCATTTTTGTGGCCAGTGCTTGGTACTGAAACGGAGCTGGCCATCGATCTTTCATTTCAAAGTCAGGTTTTATCACCTGAACAGTGAAGTGTATCATTTGCACCCGAAGATGTGCTGGAGGCAGCCCACAAGTGTTGTCATGTGTTCTGGCACCATCATAGCATGCTCACAATGTTCCACAGAGCAACACAGGACAGGACAACAGCAAAGTCAGCCCCTTTCCCATCTCACCACCCGCACAGAAACACAAGACCTCCAACCTCAGGACAACTTTCCTCCAGACCTTGTCCCCAGATTCACAGACATCAGACCCCAAACTTCCTGTGTTGGAGACGGTTGACATGGACATTTCACAGAGAGTTTGTGGATTTGTGTGCGTCCAGGTTCTTTGGCGGCAAGTCCTCACCCATCTGTGAATTATTAAGGGGATAGGTGATGTTCTAGTAACATCCTGACCTTGTCTGAAGTTAGCTCAAGTTAGCTTTTTAAAACAAGTCTGATTTATTTGGTGTTTGCATAGAAGGTTATTTGAAATTCTGATTGCTTCAATAAAAGAAATGAAATTCACCAGTTTAAAATTTCCTTTCTGTTCCTCCTTCTGTTATACAGGTCAATCAGGCACTTGCAGGAGGCCTCAAGCACAGATGGTAAAGGTACGCCTGATGAAAGTTGACAGTAAAACTGGAAAGTGGGTCCTCCTCTACACTGGTGAATGACTCTGTCCATTCTTGGGCAACACAAAAATAATCAGAATCCATTGGAGGGAAATGGGTGGTCCATGTTTCAAGTCGAGACCCTTCATCTGATGCATGACAGCCATAAGTAGGTGTAGGAGGAGGCATATGGTCTCATGGCCATACCAGCATTCAATGCCTTTTTCTGACATGACTCCCTTTTCCCAGAATGTACTCTTGCACTTAAGATTGAAAGTTTTGGACTCTTGAGGTACCACAGTCACTAAGTATCCACAGTCTCCTGATGTAACTACAGTGCATTCCTGTTAATTGGGCCATTGATTAATCAGGGCAGCCATTTATTTGGGACAACTCTTAAAGAACAAACTCTAAATTGAGAAGATAGCCGGGATTCCTTCATTTATTTGGGACACTATCCTACTTAATTGAGGCAGGAGACTGTTGCTGAG
This sequence comes from Mobula birostris, assembly GCF_030028105.1. Taxonomy (NCBI): domain Eukaryota; kingdom Metazoa; phylum Chordata; class Chondrichthyes; order Myliobatiformes; family Myliobatidae; genus Mobula; species Mobula birostris. The sequence continues at coordinate 21,117,067 of NC_092401.1, forward strand.
CTTTTTTTTTAAACTAGCATCAGTCAAGTCAAGTTTATTGTCATTTAACTATATACACGTATACCGTCAAACAAGACAATGTTTCTCCAAAACAAAGTTGCATGGACTTGCATAACCATTAGATACTACACCAAGCATAAAGTGATCAGTTTTTAAATAGCTGCATGTGTTTGTGTTCAAAAAGCAGGGCTTTTTGGCACTGATACTTGGCAAGAAATATGCGGTAAGACTATTTGGAACTGTCTTGTTTTGGTTTCAAGTATTCAGGCTTGGAGATGCTAGAAACAACTGGGAGTGAAAATGAAATGATTTCACTACTTCAAATTAGGAGTTACCAAGAATTTGAAGGTATTGACAGTCATCTTGAATGATATAATGAAAATGAAGATTTGGGGGATGCAATCTAAAGCATTGTATAAAGGCAGTCCATTACCTGCACTGGGTGTGTGCACTGATTTTGTTCAATTACAGTCAATCAAAATAACACGGCAAATAAATTCCTCCGTCAATAACTATGAGGAACTATAGTACTGTAGAGGTTTCGGTAGTGTTCTAATTTGATCTGTATTTTATTTAAATACTTTGTTTCTTGGTTAAACAGTAGTTGCCTTTTTAATACCTTTTAACTATTTCCATGAAACTGGCTAATTGAGGCAGCCACTTAATTGGGTCAAAATGTACTGGTCTTGATGGGTCCCAATTAGCTGGAATCCACTGTACTTTAAATGTCTGACAAGATCTGTCTTCTCATCTGTGCTAAATGCCCAGCTTCATTCCTTTAAGTGAAAATCCAAAACAAAAAGGAAAATGCTAGAAATATAAATTTTTTTTAATGTCCCTAGCCGGTGGCACTTGGTCGAGCTATCAGCCTCCCTGTGTCTGTTTTACCAATAGCACAGAAACAGGCCCTTTGACCCACGAATTGTGCCAGACTAATTAATCCAGTAATTGGAAGTCTATTAAACTAATTCCTTCTGCCGATACAAGTCTATATCCCTCCATTCTCTGGGTTTTCTTGAGCCTATTTACAAACATCTTGAATTCTTCCATTGTATTTGCCTCCACTGTCACCTCAGCTGCAAATTTCAGGCACCTACTGTGTGTATCCTGGACATTTTCCTCGTGTTCAAACAGGCTTTTATCAGGTCCCTTGGTCTCCACTGCCCCAGAGAAAACACCCTGTCCTCATAACACATGCCCTCTAATCCTGGTAAACTTGAATGAGTCTGTCAGTCAGATAATTATACTTCATTATAATTTGTATTCAGAAACTTAATGTCCCTACAAGGGAGATCCACCCCACCCCTAGCAGCTTCCCTTCCGCCCCACTGTCACTATTATTACTCAGTCCAGGCCATATTGGGGAAAAAACAGGTTCTGTTTTTATAAATGTCCACAAATTGATTTTGTCCAAAAGTCAGAAAATGCACAAACATCACCCCAATATTTTAAATATCTTCACAATATTAGAATGAATGGAATCAGAAGCACATAATACAGTTAAGAAAGAACAATTGCTAAAAGTGGAGAGAGGAAAGAGTCCATAAATTGGATTTTGGTTACTGTTACTAATAATATAAGGCAAGCTTGCTCATCTGTTGGTGTAAGTCAGGCATTCATAACCCGGGACTGGACTGTAAGTGCTAGATGTTGATGTTAAATATTGTTGACGGGTCCTGTGCCCCACCCACCATGTTTGGTCAACGTAATGGGACTGTCAGTCGCTGGGCGTGCTCATGGTCTGACCCTCTGTGTTTAAATAAGAAACAGATGAGCAGGAACTCAGTGGGTCAGGCATAAACAGTTGAATTTTGGAGCTGAGACCCTTCATCAGGACTAGAAAGATGCCCCCCTCCTTTCCAGTCCTGATGAACGAGCTCTGCCTGAAACATCAACTGTTTATTCCCCTCTACAGATGTTGCCTGACTTGCTGAATTCTTTCAGCATTGTGTGCGTGTGTTGCTCAAGATCTTCAGCACCTGCAGGGTCTGTTGTGTTTAAGAAACAAATGAGAATATCTTGCTGAAAAAAGAACTTGTGTGCGCTAATTTTAATTTTTTTTTGTATCTGCAGCTGCAATGAATTTGGCAAAGCTGAAACTCTTCAGACACTTTTATGTCATGGTAGGTCTGTATATTGTCTGCTGCTAGGTAGCAATCAGGTTTGCCTCTTGAGCCGGGCTCCAGCAGAACAGAAGGCTGTTCCCAGAAACAGGAAGCCGGTATTTTATACGCAGCTTGGGCAACTTTTGGTTTGGAATGTGAGCAGAAGTAATTGGTGTTGGGAGAAGGGTTATGGCAATGTCGGAGGCAGTGTTTGGACCTGGTGTTGTAGCTCTCTGCAGAGGTTGGTGAGATGTAGCTTCAGATGCAGCTTTAACCTCTTTTCACCAGTACCTCCACCCAATGACCTACCTCGTCCTCCCCACATGCACATCCCTCAGAGTCACTTTATGTACACACAGTCAGTTGATGTATGTACAGTTACTTCCACATTGTGATTTATGGGATTGCTATTATATTATGTTTTTCTTTTATGCTGCATCAGATCCAGAGTAATGATCATTTCATTCTCTTTTATACATGTGTATTGGAGAATGACAACAAACAATCGTGAAAAGGCTGCACGTTCTCGAGCCTTGTCCGCTCTCCGCCATCGTGTGTCAGCCAGTACTTATCCAATATCCTGGGTGATTTCACCATTCCATAAATCCAGAGATCTATTGAAACTATGTTTGTGGCTGAATACCTACAGTCCTGAGAAATTTCCAGTCTTCAGATTTATTCAGAGAAATGACTGGTTTATTTTTTAATCCTGAACCTGTACCTCTGGTTCTTTCCTTTCCTGCCAGACAACACAGTATTAGGGTTAGCATAACTATTTACAGACCTATTTTAAGATCAGGGTTCAATTCCCACGATTGTCTGTAAGGAGTTTCTACATTCTCCCCATGATTGCGTGGGTTTCCTCCAAGTGTTCCGGTTTCCTCCCACAGTCCAAAGACGTACTGGTCGGTAGGTTAGTGAGGTTTGGGCATGTTGGCACCGGAAGCATGGCAACACTTGTGGGCTGCCCCAGGACGTCCCTGGAGTGTGGTCATTGACATAATGCATTTCACTGTATGTTTTGATATACAAATGAAGCTCATCTATATCTTTAACCAGGTCAGTATAAATAACTAAGTATCTAAAGGTAATTGATAATTAGTTGTCACTGCCCAGTTCTCCCTTCCTCCTGTAGTTGTTGGTGTTTTCCAGTGTTGAAAGGATGAGAAGTGACCAGTTGAAACACGGAGGTCATGGATGAGTTGATGAGGCTGAAGGCAGACCAAACTGGTTTTCCTAGTTGGAATTGGGGGCAACTTAGGGCAGCCATTTAGTACTGGGATGAGGAAAACTTCCTTCATCTACATCAGGAAGCTTTGGATACTTGGATGCTGGGTGTTTAAGGATAAGACTGATTATTTTTTAGAAATGAGAAATTGGGGATGAAATAAGGAAAATGGAAGCAAAAGATGAGACAAGAGGCCAGCAGGGTAGTGTAGCTTTTAGCGTGATGCTTGACAGCACTAATGATTCGAAGATTGGGGTTGAATTTCTGCTGCTGTCTGTAAGGTACGTTCTCCCGTAACTGCGTAAGTTTAAAGGTTATGTCTATTTGTCATATGTACATCAAAACACTGTGAAGTACATCAATTTGCGTCAACGACCAAAACAGTCTGAGAAAGTGCTGGGGGTTGTGGGGGTGAGGAATCCCATAACTGTCCATGCTTCCAGCAGCAGTGTAGCATGCCCACAACTCCCTTACCCAGCCTGAACTGTGCATCTTCAGAATGTGGGAATAAACTGGAGCGCCCAGAGGAAACCCACACGATCATGGGAGAACATACAAACTCCTATGGGTTTTCTCCAGATGCTTTGCTTTCCTCCCACATTCGAAAAGGAGATGTATGGGTGAGGACTAGTAAGTTGTGGGCATGCTGTGTTGCCACCGGAAGCACAGCAACACTTGCAACAGTCTCTCACACATCTTGTAGTGTGGCCATTTAAGCAAATGGCGTATTTCACTGTATATGTTGGTGTACATGTGACAAGTAAAGCTAATCTCCCTCTGACCTTGGTGGAGCAGTCATTAGGTATTACATAGAATACTCCGTTTCTATTGTGTGTTTAAGTACCCTTGTGTAGTGAGCCGACTAGACCAGTGAGGAGCACCAGTCTACAGTGTACCATTTGGCATGTTCTAGATTTTGTTTCTAATAATTCTAATGCTTCTAATAATATCTCAAATATTTTTCCTTGCTCAGATTGTCTGCTACATATATTTCACCAGGATCATCGCAATTCTTCTGAAGTTCACTGTCCCGTTTCAGTGGCAGTGGATGTATAATGTAAGTAAGTGCTGATGGTTTAATGGGTGCTCTTTATTGGCTTTTGGGTCTTTAATTACTGGTAACAGGAGAATAACTCCAAGACGTATTGAAAGGAGTTGTAATGACAGAGCATTGAAAAGATAGACTCAGATCCATGTTCTTCCTCCTCCTCTTGGACCATCTCTCTGGCCACTGGAAATTGTGATATTTGGTTGAACTGACCAAATGTAAAACGATTACAGTAGCATAGTAATCATCCAAAGATCTAGAAACACAATCCCACTGTGACCGCCTAGGAAGTCATTTAAAATTATTTGATTACCAACAGTTTGGTTACCAAAAAACTGCAAGAATAATGTATTACTTTAAAAAAATTACAGAAGAAATTACAAAATTAATTTAAAAAAATTACAAGAGAGCATAATTTTAAGGTGACTGGAGGAAAGTATAGGGAGATGTCGAAGGTAGGTTTTTTTTGTACAGAGAATGTTAACACACTGTTGGGTGGTGGTGGAGACAGATAAATTAAGGATATTTAAGAGACTGCTTGATGGGCGCACGGATGAATGGAAATGTGGAGCTATGCAGAAAGAAAAGGTTAGATTGATCTTGGAGTAGGCTGAAAGGTCAGCACAACATCACATAGCTGTGTGTTGTTGTACTGTTGTATGTTCTATATTAATTTCCACTCAAGAAGAAAATCTGTCAGTTCTTAACCAGCCAGAGTTGTGAGACTGCACCCCCCATTAAGATGTGTTCAACTCATAACTGCATGTTAAATTGACCCACTTTAGTCAGGGGCAGTTAGTAATGGGCAATAAATGGTTAAACTGCTCCATTACTGACTCACGTTCTGAGTAGTATATTTGAAAACATCAAACTTCTAATTTTCTTTAAATTCCATCAGTTTTTTTTCTAAGCTACTTGGTTCAAAATAAAGCTTGTCATTATATTTATCAAAGAAATTAATGAGTGCCAATATAAAGAGGATGTAATTTTGAGGATTAGATTTATTTTTCCCTCATTCTATACTTTAGATAAAGGTAGTTTATAATAACAGATTTGTAATAATCTAAATGACATCTTAAACAAGAACTCAGAAAACATGATGAATAATGTTGAGTTTGTGATACTGTATTTGTAAAATTGATATCTACTATTGAAACAGTTGGTGCAAGTTTGTGAAAGAGTTGAGTAGTGCATCCTGGGGCTAGAGGCCTTCTCTGGGTGGGTGGGTGGATGAGAAAGGAGCTTATTTTACTGTTGTTGTCTAGTTTAGATTTGTTCTTGCAGCTCGTGTTGTTCTGTGGAACATTGTAGGCATGTTGGCGCTGGCATTTGTGGCTTGCACATCCTTGGGTGTGTTGGTTTTTAATAAAAATGATACATTTCGCTGCATGTTTCCATGTACATGTGATAAATCAGTTAAAAATGAGAAGATTATAGTAAGAGATAGCAAGCATATAATCTAGTAAGACATTAAAATACCAAAATAGCTAAGCATAGACGGGAATAAACAAAGGCAAACATTACAGTTGAAATCAACAGAAAGTACAGAAAATAAACAAGTTGCACCCATCAATGTTTTGGTTTTGTTAGAACTGACACAAACCTTTTGGTGTAATCTGGGTCAAAGAGTATTTAGATGAACCAGCTAGGAGAGTAAGTAGAGGGTCAGTTGTTCTTGTGTACGTTATATTTTGTTCATTGATAAACCTGATACTTTCCAAATGGATACTGCATAGCTACACCCAAATATTTGTAGTTGAAGTTACCACCTTGGGTAACTAGAGCTAAAACCATAGGATAGAATTAGGACATTCAGCCCATTAAGTTTCCTCTGCCATTCAATCAGAGAGATTTATTATCCCTATCAACCCCACTCTCCTGCCTTCTTCCCTGTGGCACCTTGACTAGTCAAGAACCTACCAACCTCTTTTTTTAAATGTACCCAATGACTTGGCCTCCACAGCCATCTGTGGCAAGGAATTCCACAGATTCACCACTGGGTAAAGAAATTCTTCCTCATCCCTTCTAAAGGGACATCCTTCTATTCTGAGGCTGTGCCCTCTGTCCTATACTCCCCTACTATATGTCTTAAGTCTTTTCGTTCTCGCCATAAATCTGCGCCCACTAGTTTTAGATTATTCCATCTTGGGATAAAGACTGCGACATTCACCTCATCTATACCTCTGTAAGTTCACTCCTCAGTCTCCTACACTCCAGATCATTCAGAATCAGCTGCTTTATCACTGACATAGATTTCTGGGCAACTGTATTCAAATCTGCATGAAAGACCACAAAAATTGGATTTGCACTCTGTGTAACTTGCTCCTGAATACATCAGCACAGGTTTTGCCTGTTTATTTGGCAATTGAGGTTAACGATGAATCTTCTGCCTTTTCGGCTGCTTACTATTTATTTCATTCTATTAGTTTCTAGTGGAGGTGTCAACACTGGTGTTCTTTGTACTGACGGGTTTCAAGTTTCGACCAGCCTCCAACAACCCCTACCTACAGCTGCCACAAGACGAGGAGGATGTCACAATGGATGAAGTGTGAGTATCTGCCAAAGTTAATCTGCTTGTCATTGTGTCTCCCTGCTATACTCATTTTGACAGTCTTGGTGGATGCCTTCACTGCTACCCACCCCCTTAGTTCATCTATCCCAACAAACCAGGTCTTCTAAAACCATCCCTGAGCTCCTCTCGGGCTACTTCACCCACCCAAGTACACAGCAATGCAATAAAACTCGGATAATCCTGCATCCAATTGTTCAGATATCCTGATGGATGGCATCTAATACACTCATTTGTCCGAATATGAGCTGGAGAATGATGCATCTCAACATGGACCCACACGATCTGGGCCACGTCCTCTTCTCAATGCTACCATCAGGCAGGAGGTACAGAAGCCTCAGGACCCCACCTCAAGGTCCAACAGTAGCTTCTTCCTCACCACCATCAGTTTCTTGAACTGACCTGAAAATTCTCTACACCACACTGGACTCTTTCTTTTCCTCTCTCTGAACTTGCAGTACTGCCGATTATGTTTATTTTGTCATGTAAATTTTTGTATTATTTGTTAGAAACATAGAAAACCTAGAGCACAATACAGGCCCTTCGGCCCACAAAGCTGTGCTGAACATGTCTTTGCCTTAGAACTACCTAGGTGCACCAATAGCCCTCTATTTTTCTAAGCTCCATGTACCTATCCAAGAATCTCTTAAAAGACCCTATCGTTTCTGCATTCACCGCCGGCAGCCCATTCCACACACTCATCACACTCTGCGTAAAACGAAGAAACAACAACTACTTGCCCCTGACATCTCCTCTGTACCTACTTCCAAGCACCTTAAAACTGTGCCCTCTCATGCTAGTCATTTCAGCCCTGGGGAATAAACCTCTGACTAGCCACACGATCAATGCCCCTCATTATCTTGTACATCTCTGTCAGGTCACCTCTCATCCTCCGTCACTCCAAGGAGAAAAGACCAAGTTCACGCAACCTATTCTCATAAGGCATGCTCCCCAATCCAGGCAACATCCTTGTAAATCTCCTCTGCACAGTTTCTATGGATTCCACATCTTTCCTGTAGTGAGGTGACCAGAGTTGAGCACAGTACTCCAACTGGGGTCTGACCAGGATCCTATATAGCTGCAACATTACCTCTTGGCTCTTAAACTCAATCCCACGGTTGATGAAGGCCAATGCACTGTATGCCTTCTTAACCACAGAGTTAACTTGCGTAGCAGCTTTGAGAGTCCCATGGACTAGGAACCCAAGATCCCTCTGATCCTCCACACTGCCAAGAGTCTTACCATTAATGCTACATTTTGCCATCATATTTGACCTACCAAAATGAACCACCTCTCACTTATCTGGGTTGAACTCCATCTGCCACTTCTCAGCTCAATTTTGTATCCTATCAATGTCCCGCTGTAAACTCTGACAGCCCTCCACACTATCCACAACACCTCCAACCTTTGTATCATCAGCAAATTTACTAAACCATCCCTCCACTTCCTCATCCAGGTCACTTACAAAAATCACAAAGAGTAGGGGTCCCAGAACACACCACTGATCACCGACCTCCGAGCAGAATATGACCCGTCTACAACCACTCTTTGCCTTCTGTGGGCAAGCCAGTTCTGCATCCACAAAGCAATGTCCCCTTGGATCCCATGCCTCCTTACTTTCTCAATAAGCCTTGCATGGGGTACCTTATCAAATGCCTTGCTGAAATCCATATACACTACATCTACTGCTCTATCTTCAATAATGTGTTTAGTCACATCCTCAAAAAATTCAATCAGGCTCGTAAGACACGACATGCCTTTGACAAAGTCATGCTGGCTATTCCTAATCATGTGCGTGGAAAGTCATGTTTGATGAATCTTATTGAATTTTTTGAAGAGGTTACTAGGAAAGTTGACGAGGGTAAAGTGGTGGATATTGTCTATATGGACTTCAGTAAGGCCTTTGACAAGGTTCCACACGGAAGGTTAATTAGGAAGGTTCAATCGTTAGGTATTAATATTGAAGTAGTAAAATGGATTCAGCAGTGGCTGGATGGGAGACACCAGAGAGTAGTGGTGGATAACTGTGTGTCAGATTGGAGGCTGGTGACTAGTGGTGTGCCTCAGGGATCTGTACTGGGTCCAATGTTGTTTGTCATATACATTAATGATCTGGATGATGGGGTGGTAAATTGGATTAAGTATGCAGATGATACTAAGATAGGTGGAGTTGTGGATAATGAAGTAGGTTTTCAAAGCTTGCAGAGAGATTTAGGCCAGTTAGAAGAGTGGGCTGAAAGATGGCAGGTGGAGTTTATTGCTAATAAATGTGAGGTGCTACATTTTGGTAGGACTAATCAAAATAGGACATGCATGGTAAATGGTAGGGCATTGAAGAATGCTGTAGAACAGAGGGATCTAGGGATAATGGTGCATAGTTCCCTGAAGGTGGAATCTCATGTGGATAGGGTGGTGAAGAAAGCTTTTGGTATGCTGGCCTTTATAAATCAGAGCATTGAGTATAGGAGTTGGGATGTAATGATGAAATTGTACAAGGCATTGGTAAGGCCAAATTTGGAGTATTGTGTACAGTTCTTGTCACCGAATTATATGAAAGATGTCAACAGAATAGAGAGAGTACAGAGAAGCTTTACTAGAATGTTACCTGGTTTCATCTCCTAAGTTACAGAGAAAGGTTGAGCAAGTTGGGTCTTTATTCTTTGGAATGTAGAAGGTTGAGGGGGGACTTGATAGAGGTATTTAAAATTATGAGGGGGATAGATAGAGTTGATGTGGATAGGCTTTTTCCATTGAGAGTGGAGGAGATTCAAACAAGAGGACATAAGTTGAGAGTTAAAGGGCAAAAGTTTAGGAGTAACATGAGGGGGAACTTCTTTACTCGGAGTGGTAGCTGTGTGGAATGAGCTTCCAGCAGAAGTGGTTGAGGCAGGTTCTATGTTGTCATTTAAAGTTAAATTGGATAGCTATATGGACAGGAAAGGAATGGAGGGTTATGGGCTGAGTGCAAGTCGGTGGGACTAGGTGAGACTAAGATTTCGGCACGGGCTAGAAGGGCCAAGATGGCCTGTTTCCATGCTGTAATTGTTATATGGTTATGGTTATTATGCCTCTCCAAATGTTCATAAATCCTGCCTCTCAGGAGCTTCTCCATCAACTTACCAACCACTGAGGTAAGACTCACTGGTCTGTACATTCCTGGGCTATCTCTACTCCCTTTCTTGAATAAGGGAACAACATCCACAACCCTCCAATCCTCCGGAACCTCTCCCGTCCCCATTGATGATGCAAAGATCATCACCAGAGGCTCAGCAGTCTCCTTCCTCACTTCCCACAGTAGCCTGGGTACATCTCATCTGGTCCCAGTGACTTATCCAGCTTGATGTTTTCCAAAGGCTCCAGCACATCCTCTTTCTTAATGCCTATACGCTCAAGCTTTTCACTCTGCTGTAAGTCATCCCTACAATCTTCAAGATCTTTTTCTGTAGTGAATACTGAAGCAAAGTACTCATTAAGTACCTCTGCTATCTCCTCCAGTTCCATACACCCTTTTCCACTTGATTGGACCTATTCTCTCATGTCTTATTCTCTTGCTCTTCACATACTTGTAGAATGCCTTGGGGTTTTCCTTAATCCTGCTCACCAAGGCCTTCTCATGGCCCCTTCTGGCTCTCCTAATTTCATTCTTAAACTCCTTCCTGCTAGCCTTATAATCTTCTAGATCTCTATCATTACCTAGTTTTTTGAACCTTTTCTATGCTTTTTCTTCTTGACTAGGTTTTCAATAGCCTTTGTACAACACAGTTCCTGTACCCTACCATCCTTTCCCTGTCACATTGGAACGTACCTATGCATAACCCCACGCAAATATCCCCTGAACATTTGCCACATTTCTTCCATACATTTCCCTGAGAACACCTGTTTCCAATTTATGCTTCCAAGTTCCTGCCTGATAGCCTCATATTTCCCCTTACTCCAATTAAACGTTTCCCTAACTTGTCTGTTCCTATCCCTCTCCAATGCTATGGTAAAGGAGATAGAATTGTGATCACGATCTCCAAAATGCTCTCCCACTGAGAGACCTGACACCTGACCAGGTTCATTTCCCAATACCAGATCAAGTACAGCCTCTCCTCTTGTAGGCTTATTTACATATTGTGTCAAGAAACCTTCCTGAACACCCCTAACAAACTCCACCCCATCTTAACCCCTCACTCTAGGGAGATGCCAATCAATATTTGGGAAATTAATATCTCCCACCACAACAACCCTGGTATTATTACACTTTTGCAGAATTTGTCTCCCTATCTGCTCCTCGATGACCCTGTTACTATTGGGTGGTCTATATAAAAAAAAACGCCCAGTAGAGTTATTGACCCCTTCCTACTCCTAACTTCCACCCACAGAGACTCCGTAGACAACTGCTCTATGACTTCCTCCTTTTCTGCAGACGTGTCACTATCTCTGATCAACAGTACCACCGCGCCCCCTCTTTATTTTAACATTTGTTTACTTACATTTGTCATGTTTGTAATGTACGGCACTGCTGCAAATTTTCATGGCATTTACATTTATACCAGTGTTTATATGCCTCTGACAATGAACAAACTTGAGTTCTAATGGGGAACGTGGCTGGAACCCAGACGATCAAGCACGTGACTGGAACCACGTACAGTCAAGAGAGTGTGTGTACATTTTCTACTCCCTTTAGGTTTACCGGAAATGTATTATACCATTGTATAACATGCTTTAAGAAATGAAATAAGTGTTGGGCTGTTACTAAGAACAGCGCCCAATAAACACGAGATTCTGCAGATGCTGGAAATTCAGAGCAACATGCACAAAATGTTGGAGGAACTCCGCAAATCAGGCAGCATCTGTGGAAAGGAATAAGCAGTCGACATTTCGGGCCAAGACCCTTCATCAGGACTGAAAAGGAAGGGGGAAGACATCAGAATAAGGTGGGGAGAGGAGAAAGAACACAGTGGCAGGTAATAAGTGAGACCAGGTGAGGAGTAAGGTGTGTGGATGGGGGAAGAGGGTAAAGTAAGAAGCTGGAGGGTGATCAGTGATGGGAGAGGAGAGGGGGGCCATAGAGGAAAGGGAGGGAAGAGGAGCACCAGAGGGAGATGAGGACAAGAGAAGGGGTGAGTAAATCCGTCAGTACCCAGTCTCTGAGTGTCCATTTGGACGGACATAATCGAGGCTATGAGTCAGGAGATGGGAGCTGACTGTGAACAGGATTGGTGAGCAGCGTCCTCTGTATGTCAAAAAAATCTTCTGGCACAATATGGAATAGGCCCTTCCGGCCCTTATATTGGCCTGGTAACCCCCAATTTAACGCTAGCCTATTCGCAAGCCAATTGACAATGACTTATTAACCTACCAACCGATACATCTTTAGACTGGAAGGAAATCAGAGGAAACTTACGGTCACCGGGAGAGCATACGAACTCTGTACAGTTTGTGGGAATTGAACCTGGGTCACTGGAACTGTAAAGCGTTGTGCTAGCCAGTATGCTACACTGCCGCCCCTGTTGATCCTATGATGTGTATCTGTGCCTCCATTTCTCCTATAGATGGTGTACGCTGCAGTCATCGTACTCCTGTTGTACCACAGGACACAGCACTCACTGTCCACATCAACCACCCGCCCACCCATTCACTCATGCTACGTTGATCCCATGCATTCCCATCTACCCCTCTCAGATTCCACCACTCGCCTCCTCACGAGAGGGTTAACCTACCAACCCACACAGTTGACCTAAGGGAATATTTAATTAATGTCCCATTTCAAAGACAGCAGCCCACCCCCCACTGCACCTGGATTATCAGGTGCACTGAGTAGTTAATGACTCCCTCATGAAGTAATTTTTTGACAAAACAACTTGTTCTGTACAGTATGAGCTGCCAGTGTGTGCAGTGAATGTTTGTACAACTTGCGATTTTTGTCAGTAACTCTCCCAATACCTTGTCTCCACCAGGCTGACTGAGTCGGGTCTATTGGAAAGTGTAACCAAAGTGAAGAGGACCAACAATGGACGCGAACAGATTCAAGATTCCTCAGTATGAAATCTGCCATCTTCAAACTGGTTGTTTCCATGTCAATGAGGCCTGAGGCCTTTTGCCTTTACCTAGAAATTGGGAAAAAGAACTGGCACAGGAATTTCCAGTGGGAAATTACTGGATCCTGTTGCAATTCCAGTTAGGTAACTGTTGCAAATAAATTGGCTAATTTGATCTGTACATATGTAATACATACAAGATATATCTTTCTATGATACCTGTATTCTAGTGGGAAGTATTTTCTTCCTAAGTCTTTATGACCAAACTCCTAAGTAAGTGAAGGACAACATTTTGTTCCAGTAAACTTCATTCACTGTTTACAACTGTTTACCTTTGATGTTTGTTTACTATGCTTCCACAAGAAAACTCTAGTGATTTTTTTTAAACTGCGAGCTGTTCCACTTTCTCAGCAGCACCTTATGTTGTGTGTAACCTGTCATCTGCATGACCTTGTATTTGAAGATGGCTAGGCCCAGTTATTTTGTCAATGGTTTGCAGCTGCGATTCTTTTATAGAAAACATAATGAGAATCAGTACTGCAGCATGTAGACTTTATTTAATTCAATTATTTTGTACCTGGTACTAGGGATATCAATCCAGAAACGATTGGACCTTTTTTTTTTGATAGCTTATTTTTAATAATCTTATTTTGATTGTAGTGAAATGTTACTCTTTTGGGAGAGTGAGATTGGTGGCAGGAATTGTTTAAAAACATGGGACCCAAAACACTTCAGCTGAGGAGAGCAAGAAGTTACTTTTGAGCCCCAGACACGGAGGTGAGGCGCTATCTTTTTGCACAGAAGGTGAACTGTGGCCGAGCAGTAATTCTCTCCACCATCTCAATGTTGCAACAGCTCTGTTGAATTCCTGATTTCCACAGGTTTGTATAAAGATGACCCATTTTGTAATATTTTTCTTTGCAGTGCCTTTAGAGCAGTTCTGCAGAGAACTTCTGATTTTACTTTCCCGTCTTAGGGACTGAGATCTTGCATCTGGCTGGTGTGATAGGAATTGATAACTTGTATAAAATTTCATGTTTAAGAAAACTGTATGAGGGTATAAATATTTGTATGATATTCACATGATCCCATTATAGAATTTGTATTTAAATAAGTTTTGCTTTTAAATTAATGCTTAAAATAATGGGATTCTTGAACTGTTCATAGCATTCTTTTTGTCTTGCACTCTCCCCATTTCTTTCTGTTTCCCTGCATTATTTGCTCTCATTTTTTTTGTACACCATCTATTGGGCTCTTGTGCAGCCTCCCTCAGTCAACCTTTCTCACTTATAGGTTTTTTTTGTTTCTTTATGCCCATCTGGCCTTTCTGGGCATCCATTGTTTTATGAGTTCAGGGTGGCTGCTGACCATAAGCACAAGTGCCTTTTCCAGCAGTATATCTGAATGCTTGCATAGGGACCAAGAAAGCTGCCTTCTCGGAGTTTAGAAGTGGCATTTCTGCAGCTATGCAAGTTGCTATAATGTTGTTGTGCATTTACTGAGTGCAGGTTTGTCGAGACCACATCAGAGCAATGATTATTGCCATAGTTCTCACCAGAACCCATTTTAATTTATGGAGCTTCAATCTATTGGGTTATCTGCTTGATGTATTTATTTTCTCCATAGAAATAAATGTATGCTTTGAAATGATTTGATGTTGTTGTAATGAAATTTTTAATTAAAAAAATTTGGATATAATTGGATCCAGACTCTTGTCATAACTTCTGTACTGTGAGATGTGAGATAAGATGAGACTGCAAATGCTGGAAAGTGGTTTAAAGTCGCCCTGGATTGAGGAAAGGACTTTTTGCACTGGAAACCACTTCAAGGTCAGGATTTCGATCAGGGTTTCTCAACCGGGGTCCACGAGAGATTGTGATTTATTTTTTTAAAAACATCTTTTAAACTATGCACGATGGTAGTGTTGGCAGTGGTGGGCAGTGACTGAGCAGGTCTCTTAGCCTGGTACGGAAGTGTTTATTTTGCTTGTCTATTCTCAGTTTTTGACGTTGAGATAGGGGAGGACGTTCATAATTGGTGAGTGCTGTGTTGCACAGAGGGGAGGAGGGTAGGTTGATGAGCATGAAATACATTTTCTGAACTTTGAATGGATTCGCCCAGCTTGGCTATAACTTCAGCCTCTGCCTCCTGAATTACCTCCCCCAGCTGCTGACTGACTTACGGGAGTGATCAGACTCCACCAGTGTAGGAGAAAATTGCAGGGAAAGAAGGAATTTTTTATGCCCCATGATTCAACTGCTGGCCTGCTGCTTCGCTATGCAACAACGGACATTTTTCTAAAAAAGGTCCATCTTTACAATGAAAGCTACTTATCAATGGATTTTACATGGACTGGTGATCCAAGTTGTCCTATTCCATTGTGGCTGGTCTGTAGCAAACAACTTACATATGCAAAATTGAAAAGACACGTAACTACAAATCACAGCCATATGACACGTAAAAGTACTAACTATTTTAAACAGCTATTGGAATCTTGAAACAAAACAAACTTTTGTTAATAAAGTCACAGTTTAAAAAAAGTTTAGGAAGCAAGTTATTTAGTAACAGAACTTGTTACCCCAAAAAGAAAAGGTCACACAGTTGGTGAGAACCTAATAATGCCAGCATGTAAAACTAAAGTGGGTAAAATGTTAGGACAAGATGCAATACGAGAAATTGAAGAGGTTTCACTCTCAATAGTACAATAAGTTGTTTTGTGTGATAAACTGAAAAACAACAGCTTCTCTATCCAGGTTGATGAGTCAACAGATTTCACCAACAAATGTCATGCTGTAGCATTTGTAAGACTTGTAAAATGATGGTGAAATTCAAGAATTGTTTTTCTGTTGTAAAGAGCTGCCTGAAACAAGCAAAGGCCGAAATATATTTAATATTTTGTCTTCATATCTGGAAGCAAAAGGTCTGTCATGGAGGAGCTATGTTGGCATTTGTACTGATGGTGCCCCATCAATGTTTGGCTCCATAAGAAGTTTCATTTTTCTTCTTTTTAAAATAAGAAAATCCCGATGATGTCACAACACACTGCTTCAACATTGCAAAATAAATTTTTATGTTGTAAATAGCATTAATTAAAATCAATTTTCAACCTTCATTTCATTTAAATCTACCAGGCCTACCTTTAAAAAAATTGAATCCCATTTTGGCTTAAGCCAGTTATTTAACAGAAATTTGTTGTTTACCTTATGAGTTTTCAAAATTAATGAAAGGGAAAGAAAGATTAATTTCAAGAAAGTTAAGTTAAGCTAAGCTTAACTACTTGTGTTTTTTTCAAGAAAGGTTGGCTAAAAATTTGTTCTCTACTCAAAAGAGCATGGACAATTATTTTTGGATTATTATATCTACAACGTACTGATCATGCTAATGTACTGTGAGCTGTAGATATAATTTTTAGGCAAGGATTCCCAGGGCAAAAAGGTTGAGAAAGGCTGATTCAGATTTTCAGCTTGGAGTGTCGTATTGTCCCCACCACTTGATTTTCCAGTGAATGGATGGTGTAGATCTTATGTAGTCTGAAGGTTTCCTGCAAGTCCCTGCATGTCAGAATGGTGGAGCAGACGTGATGGACCAGATAGCCTGATTCTGCTCCCATGTTTTATGGTCTTTTGGTGTCAAAATGTGTGGTGACACTTGCAGGCTGCTAATGGCACATTCTTGGGTATGTTGGTTGTTACTGCAAATTATGCATTTCACTATGTTTCATTGTACTTTTTCAAGAAATACAGTGGATTCTGGTTATATGGTCAACTGGTTAATCAGGGCAGCCATTTATTTGGGACAATTCTTTAAAGAACAAAAACGAATCAGAAAATAGTTGGTATTCCCATTGTTTATTTAGGACACTATGCTGCTTAATTGAGACAAGGGGACTGTTGCCAAATAGTTTCTAACTAGTGTCGGTCTCGTGAACTCGTGGCCATTGGACACAACACCATGCTTAAAGCATTTTTTTTTAAATAGCGTAAGTTGTGTATGTTTATGTTCAAAAAGTAGTGATTTTGCCAATGATAGTTTGTGAGAAATGAGCAGTAAGACCATTGAAAATGTTTTTGCTCACTGGGATTTCAACCGTTGAGGCTTGGAGATGCCAAAAACAGCTGGGAATGAAAATGAAACAATTTCACTGCTTCAAAAAGTTAGGAACTACAAAAAATTTAAAGAGATATCGACAATCATCTTGAACGTTACAAAGAAGATGAAGATTTGGAGAACATACATATACACGCACACGCACACATACCCATTCAGGCCTAAAGATTTAATTGCTGTAGAGAATTTCTTACTCTTGTGGGTTAACATTTTTCCTGACAGGGTAGGGTCACTGCTTGTCAGGTGAGACTTGGGGCTGTGAAACAATCTGAGGCCTCCTCTGTGGTGCTTGGAGAGGTTTACCTGGGACTGCAGGAAGTGGCTCTTGCACCTCCCTTCTCCCCTCAACTGATTGATTTGTCACCTCTAGATGATATCTGATGTAGAAATGTGGTACAGTTCCAGTCTTAATCTTTGCAAATACCCACTTTTGATCACCTCTGTAGTCCCTTGCCAGAACTGCTTGTCCAGAAGCAAAACATCGAACCTCCTTATTTGATGAACCTTCAATTTATCTCAGCTGTTTGTCCTACATATTCCTGAGATTGGGTTTGATGAGATCCAAGTGTGAACACGAGGGACAACCCAGGAACAGTGTAGCCGGAGAGTTGGTTGTGGAGTGTACAGCACCATGATTTGCAAGGAGGAAATTGGAGAGCTGATTTAGTGTCAGTGTAGTGTGTTCTGCTGACATTGCTTGCAGTGCCTCCTTTAGACTTTGGACAAATGTTTCCAACAAGCTGATTGGTACGGTGAGATTAATACGTCTTATTCCATTTCAAGAATGACTAAACTTGTTCCGCAACAAACTGTGGTCCATTGTCACTGACACACCAGCCCTTGCGAAGACCATAAGACATGGGAGCAGAATTACGCCATCTGGCTCATCGAGTCTGCTCCGCTATTCAATCATGGCTGATCCTTTTTTTCTGTCTCCTCAACCCCAGCTCCCAGCCTTCTCCTCTTAACCTTTGATGCCATGTCCAGTCAAGAACCTATCAATCCCTGCCTTAAATACACCCAACAACCTGACCTCTGCAGCTGGCTGTGGTAATAAATTACACTAATTCACCACCCATTGGCTAAGGAATTTCTCCACATCTGCTTTGAAAGGGCACCCCTCTATCCTGAGGCTCCGCCCTCTTGTCCAAGACTCTCCTACCATGGGAAACGTCCTTTCCACATCTACTCTGTCTAGGCCTTTCAACGTTCGAAAGGTTTCAATGAGATACCCCACCCCCCACCATCCTTCTGAATTCCAGTGAGTACTGACCCAGAGACATCAAATGTCCCTTTGTTGATAACCCTTTCATTCCTGGAATAATCTTTGTGAACCTCCTCTGACCCTCTCCAATGTCAGCACATCTTTTCTCCTAATCTGTCTAAATCCTTCTGCAGCCTGCCTGTTTCCTCAACACTACCTGCCCCCCTACCAATCTTTGTATCATCTGCAAACTTGACAACAAATCCATCTATTCCATCATCTAAATCATTTATGTACAGCACAAAGAAAAATGGTCCCAACACTGACCCCCGCAAAACACTAGTCACTGGCAGCGAACCAGAAAAGGATCCTTTTATTTCTATTCACTGCCTCCTACCAATCAGCCAATGCTTTAACCATGTTTGTAACTTTCCTGTAATACATGGGCTCTTAACTTGGTAAGCAGCCTCATGTGTGGCACCTTGTCAAAGGTCTTCTGAAAGTCCAAATATACAACATCCACTGCATCCCCTTTATCTATCCTACTTGTAATCTCCTCAAAGAATTCCAACAGGTTCGTCAGGCAGGATTTTCCCTGAAGGAAACCATGCTGACTTTGCACTATCTTGTCCTGTGTCACCAAGTACTCCATCACCTCATCCTTAACAATTGACTCTAACATCTTCCCAACCACTGAGGTCAGGTTAACTGGTCTATAATTTCCTTCCTGCTTCCTTCCTTCCTTCCTTTCTTAAAGAGTGGAGTGACATTTGCTATTTTCCAGTCCACTGGCACCATGCCAGAGTCCAATGATTTTTGAAAGATAATTTCTAATGCCACCACAATATCTAACGCTACCTCTTTCAGAATGCTAGGGTGCAGCTCATCTGGTCTGGGTGTCTTGTGTACCTTTAGGTCTTTCAGCTTTTTGAGCATCTGCTCTCTTGTAAAATAACTGCACCCACTTCTTTTCCTTCACACACTACAACATCAGGCATACTGCTAGTGTCTTCCACAGTGAAGGCTGATGCAAAATACTCAGTTAGTTCATCAGCCAACTCCTTGTCCCCCATTATTATTTCTCCTGCCTCAGGTCCTATATCCACTCTCATTTCTCTTTTATTTTTAACACACTTGGAAAAACTTTTACTATCCACTTTGATATTATTTGCTAGCTTGTTTTTGTATTTCATCTATTCCCTTCTAATGATTTTTTTAGTTGCTCTCTGTAGGTTTTCAAAACCTTCCCAATCCTCTATCTTCCCACTAATTTCACTTTGTTGTATGCCCTTTCTTTTGCTTTTACAACAGCTTTGACTTCCCTTGTCAGCCACAGTTGTACTGTTTTACCATTTGAGGAGTACTTCATTTTTGGAACACACATGTCCTGTGCCTTTCTCACACACCATTGCAGCTCTGCTGACATCCCTATCCTGAGATGCTGAAGAAGCATCTCAGGACATAAACAGTGTGCGAGGCTGTAGTGGAGGTTATTAGGAACACTTTTGGCCACTTTGTAGCTTCATCCACAAGTACCTAAAAATTTATGACCATGAGTGGCCCAGCAAAATCCACAAGCCAAGGGAATGCAGGCCATTCCCAGGGATGGATGGGCGCTCCTTCTGGCATCTTCTGGATAAGTTAGCAATGTGAACAGTGCATGGCCAGTTGCTCGATCTGCTGGTCTATCCTAGGCCCCAGACAAAGCTTTCAGCCAAGGCTTTCATTTTGACTACGCCTGAATGATTGGCATGTAGTCCTCCAACAACAGCTCTCAGTTTGGATGGTACAACTCTCAATCCCACCTCCATCAAGGGCAATTTCATCCCAGCGCTGGTAAAATTGGGGGAACTGGAGTTTCTGCCGCACTTTCCAGCTATTTTGGATGGCCATGTAGACATGAGACAGTGTAGTGTCTTTTCTGGTTTCCCTTTGGATCCACTCTGCCATAATAGGGAGACTTTTGATTCACGTTAGAGAGGATATGTTCTGATGAGTGTCCTCTTTTGAAGATATTTCCTTTTCCAACGGTAAACGGGACAATCCATCAGCATTTCCATGATTAGTTGTCCTCTTGAATTCAATCTTGTAATTGTGTCCTCCATGAAACAGCCCTTCCATGGATTGAAAGTGGACACCAGTGATAGGTGATGAGTAATGAGGGTAAACTCTCTCCCCATACAAGTACACATTGAAATGTTTTACACCCCATACCATACTCAAGGCCTCTCTGTCAATCTGCGTGTAATCTTTTTCTTCGGTGGTAAATGAATGTGATGTATGTGACACGACTATACCTATACCATAAGGTGGAGCATCACAGGCAATCCTCACTGGATGAAGTGCATCATAATGTGTGAGCACAGTGTCTGACAGCACCATTTCCTTTACCTTTTGAAAGCCACCTCACACCGTTTTGTCCACTGCCATTTCTTCCCGATTTGAAGTAATGAGTTTGGCAGGAGTCTGATGGAGTAACTGACAAATCCTAAAAAGGACCACAGCTATGGCACGTCCTTTGGCCTTAGTGGTATCCACCACTGCTTGAATTTTCTCAGCACACTTGTGTAATACTTGTCCATCAATAGTGTAACCTCAGTAAATGATGCTTGGTTTAAATAATTCACATTTGTTACATTGTGTTCTAAACCCATAAGCTTCTAATCCTTTTAACACTGTTTAGAGATTTTGGAGATGTTCCTTGTAATCCTTACTGGTAGCAATGATGTCATCCAGGTCACACTGGGCGCCTGGGCAGCCTTGTACCACTGGTCCACAGCTTTCTGGCATGATGAGAAACACTTTTGGACTATTCCACTGAGGTAGGCCTCAGCAAAATCCACTTTACTAAAGTGTTTTCCTCCAGAAATGTTTACTGAGATATTCTCTATACTGGGCAGAGGTTATTGATCTACTTGCAGTACTGGGTTGATAGTGACCTTAGAATCACCACAGATCCCGACAGACTCATTCTTCTTGGCTACTAGGACCACTGATGTTGCCCATGGGCTCCACTCAACCTTGGAAAGAATTCCCTCAGCCTCCATGTAATCTGGCTTACTGGATACTTTATCACAGATGCTATAAGGGATCAGACAGGCTTTGTAAAACTTGGGTGGAACATTTTAAATTTAACACAATTTTACCTTTGATATGTTTGAGTTCTCCAATGTCATATCTGAACACTGCTGTGGCATCATCTAGAAGAACTAGAAAGGTGGGTTAGTAAATTTGCTGGTGACACAATGGTTCAGGGTGTTGTGGATAGTCTGGAGGGTTGTCAGAGGTTACGGCAGGATACCAATAGGATGCAGAACTGGGCTGAGAAGTGGCAGGTAGACTTCAACCCAGATAAATGTGAAGTGTCTCATTTTGGTAGGTCAGATTTGAAGAAAGAATGTAAGATTCTTGGTAGTGTGGAGGATCAGAGGAATCTTGGGGGTCTGTGTCCATAGGACACTCAAAGCTGCTGCGCAGTTTGACAGTATTGTTAAGAAGGTGTATGGTGTGTTGGCATTCTTCAACCGTGGGGATGAGTTCAAAAGCCGTGAGATAATGTTACAACTGTATAAGACCTTGGTCAGACCCCACTTGGAGCACTGCTCAGTTCTGGTCATCTCACTACGGAAGGATGTGGAAACTATAGAAAGAGTGCAGAGGAGATTTACAAGAATGTTGCCTGGATTGGGGAGCATGCTTTATGAGAATAGGTCGAGTGAACTTGGCCTTTTCTCCTTGGAGTGACGGAGGATGAGAGGTGACCTGATAGAAGTTTATAAGATGGTGAGAAGCACTGAACGTGTGGATAGTCAGAGGCTTTTTCCCCAGGGGTGAAATGGCTAATATGAGGGTGCTTGGAAGTAGGTACAGAGGAGATTTCACACAGAGTGGTGAGTGCGTGAAATGGGCTACCAGCAATGGTGGTGGAGGCAGATACAATAGGGTCTTTTAAGAGACTTTTAGATAGGAGCTTAGAAAAACAGAGAGCTATGCGGTAGGGAAATTCTAGGCAGTTTCTGGAGTAGGTTGTATAGTTGGCACAACATTGTGGGCTGAAGAGCCTGTAATCTGCTGTAGAGGTCTATGTTTCATAATTCACTCTCAGTGGATTTTGTAGTGGATGTGGCATGCAAATGGTAGATGGATCTTCAATCAAGTTGTTCTTGTCTCAGCCACCCACAACCCCACGATGCTGGCCCTCCTGTGTTTACCACATACAAGCCCAATGTGGCTTGTTGTAATTCACTGTTACAAATATCATTCCCCCACGGGTTACCCCTTCTCCAGTAGAAGTTCTTAGTTGGTTAGGTTTCAGTTCAGTATCTTTGAAATACCGTTCAAACTCATTTTGTGCAATGACAAACAGCTGAGCTAGTTCCATTTTAATTAATTTGACATTCAGGCCATTACTTCCCACAAGGGACCTAACATCGTGGATGGCTGTGATTCTTCACACCCAGATGAGCTCAACACCTTTCATGTATGCTTTGGAAGGGAGAATAAGACTACAGCAGTGCAAACCCCTGCAGTATCTGGTGACCCTGTGACCTCTGTCTCAGAGGCTGATGTCAGAACGTCTTTCAGGAGCAACGGCACAGAAAACCTGGGACAACCAAATGCCGGCATCTTCAATCTCTCACTGCTGTGGTCGAGGTCCTCACCTGCTTCAATAGGGTGTCAATCATACCAGTGCCCAAGAGGGGCAACGTTAGCCGCCTCAAAGACTACGGCACTGTGACGAAGTGTTTTAAGAGGTTGGCCATGGCCAGAATCAACTCCTGCCTAAACAAGGACCTGGGCCAACTGCAATTTGCCTGTCACCACAGTAGATCTACAGCTGATACAATCTCAATGGATCTCCAGTCGGTCTCTGATCACCTGGACAACAGCAATACCTGCCTCGGGCTGTTGTTTATTGACTACAGCTCAGTGTTCAACACCATCATACCCCTGGTTGTAATCAACAAATTCAAAAACATGGGCCTCCCTCTGCAACTGGATCCTTGACTTCCTCAGTGAGTGCCGATTGGAAATAATATCACCCAGGCAATCTACATTGCTGCACTCAAGGATGCATGCCTAGCCCACTGCTTTACTCTCTCTACACCCACGACTGTATGGCTAGGCACAGCTCAATTTCCATCTATAAATTTGCCGATGACACAACTATTGTTACAGAATTTCAGAAGGTGACGAGAAGGCGTAGAGGAGTGACATTGATCAGCTGGTTGAGTGGTGTCACAACAACAACCTTGCAATCAACATCAGGAAAAGTAAGGAATTGACTGTGGGCTTCAGGAAAGGGGCATCGAGGGAACACACAGTCCTCTGCGAGGGATCAGCAGTGGAAAGGGGGAACAGTTTGAAATTCCCAGGTTTCAGCATCTCCCAAGATCTATCCTGGCCCTAACATACTGATGCAATTGCAAAGAAGGCACGACCACGGCTATATTTCTTTAGAAGTTTGAAGAAACTTGATATGTCAGCAAAGACTCTCGCAAATTTCTACTGATGTGCTGTGGAGGACATTGCATCACTGTCTGGTATGGAGCAACCACTGGACAGGATCAGGAAAACCTGCAGAAAGTTGTAACCTTGGCCAGCTCCATCGTGGACACTGGCCTCCCGGGCATCGGGGGCATCTTCAAAAGGTGATGCCTCAAAAAGGTGGCATCTATCTGTCATACAGGACCCCCATCACCCAAGACATGCTCTCTCCTCATTGCTACCATCAAGAAGGAGGTATAGGAGCCTAAAGACAGCCAATCAACATTTCAAAAGCAGCTGCTTCCCTCCACACTCAGATTTCTGAGTGGACAATGAACACATGTACACCACCTCACTCTTTTTCTACTTATTTAGAATTTTTTACATAGTTGTGACGAAAGAGGGTTACAAAGAGTACACATAGATTAAGATGTTAACTGTCCTGTGCTAGCACCAGTGGGATCAGCAGTTGATCTGCCACCTGTCTTCAGGAGAAAGATAGATAAGGAAGACAATGGAACAGCATTTGGAAATGTTAATGAAGAGACGGGAGAGTTTAACGGAAGAAGACACAGTCTGAGAGCTGTCAAGATCGGCTCCTTTTTGAACCCTGAACTGTTTGAAGTGTGATGGACAGGTGATACCCCAGCAGGGGGATAAAAAGGGACAGGTTCGCTAAGGCAACACACACGACAATGAGGTAACGAGACCCTGGAAGCGGTGCGCCTCCCACAAGTCGGTGGGAGTTTTGGAGGGCTGATCGCGGGACCAAGCCATAGACGCACAGGGTGGAAAGGTACGATCGGCGGGAACCTGGTGTGTGTCCGCCCTTGCCTGGGTGCCAGGTTCACTGCAGAGGAACGATCGTATCTGAAATGGAGGGGTCACAGTCGGTGACCTCAGAAGACATTACAAAGGACTCGCCCGAAAGCTGACTGTGAAGAATATCGAAGGTCTGTTTGGAATCCGATTTGAATATTCATTCGCGCTCTCTCTCTCTCTCTCTCCCACAGCAGTGATTACTGTGAACTGAACTGAACTTTGCGTCACTTTGAAACTGGTCATTTACCCCTAGACGACGATAGAGCTTGATTGATCCTATTATCCTAGTTCTGTGTACATGTGTGTTTATCCATTGCTAACCTGTTGCATTTATATCCTTACTATTAGAGTACTGTGCTGCTTATTTCTTTAATAAAACATCCTTAGTTCCAGTAATCCAGACTCCAACTGAGTGATCCATTTCTGCTGGTTTGGCAACCCAGTTACGGGGTACGTAACATAGTGTATATCATAGTTTTTAAAATTGTGTATTGCAATATTCTGCTACTGTAAAGCAATGCATTTCACAGTATATGCCAATGTTATTAAACCTCATTCTGATTCAGTCTTGCTACATCTGAATACTGAAGATATGTAGGCAGCCTTCAACCAGACACCCTCATCCCGCTGCAGGATCAACTTTGTACTTCATACCTGTATTTGCATTCGTTATCCCCACTGTTTTCCATTCTCTCATGTTATCCATAATATCTCCAAACCCTTAAGCAATAATCCACTATCTCGTACTTTATGCAATGGCCTTGAAAGTCTAGTTATACTATATCCACTGATTTGTCTCCTTTTACCTCATGAGTTACATCCCTGGGGGGTAAAAAAAGTAAGATCTACCTACCAACCCTTTTTCCCTTTTTCCCTGGTCCACTGTCCTCTCCTACCAGCCCTTTACCTCTTCTACCTATTGCCTCCCAGCTTCTCACTTCATTCCACCCTCCCCACCCACCCATTTTCCCCTTCTCCTGGTTTCACCTATCCCCTGCCATCTCGTACGTTTTCTCCTTTCCAGTCAGTCCTGCTGGAGCCTCAGCCTGAAAGAAACATTGACTATTTGTTCCCATCTATGGCTGCTGCCTGATCTTCAGAGTTCCTCGAACATCTTGTGTGTTGCTCTATAAAGGTCTACATTAATAAGTCTAATCAGATTAGCATTTTAGGAAGTTTATTTCAATAGTTGTGTTGATTCATCAGATCCTAAAGTTCAAACAAACTGCCTGTAGCATTGAGAATTCCAATAGTTGAGACACAAGAGATTGTTGCTCTGTGGAACAGAATCTATGTAATCGACTCAGATCAACGTTTCAGGAGGTTTAATGTTAACCATAGAACCATAGAAACTACAGCACAGAAACAGGCCCTTGGCCCTTCTTGGCTGTGCCAAACCATTTTCTGCCTAGTCTCACTGACCTGCACACGGACCATATCCCTCCATACACCTCCCATCCATGTATCTGTCCAATTTATTCTTAAACGTTAAAAAAGAACCCGCATTTACCACCTCGTCTGGCAGCTCATTCCATACTCCCACCACACTCTGTGTGAAGAATCCCCCCCTAATGTTCCCTTTAAACTATTCCCTCCTCACCCTTAACCCATGTCCTCTGGTTTTTTTCCTCCCCTTGCTTCAGTGGAAAAAGCCTGCTTGCATTCCCTCTATCTATACCCATCATAATTTTATATACCTCTATCAAATCTCCCCTCATTCTTCTACGCTCCAGGGAATAAAGTCCTAACCTATTCAACCTTTCTCTGTAACTGAGTTTCTCAAGTCCCGGCAACATCCTTGTAAACCTTCTCTGCACTCTTTCAACCTTATTTATATCCTTCCTGTAATTTGGTGACCAAAACTAAACACAATACTGTAGATTTGGCCTCACCAATGCCTTATACAACCTCATCATAACATTCCAGCTCTTTTACTCAATACTGCAATTAATAAAGGCCAATGTACCAAAAGCTCTCTTTACGACCCTATCTACCTGTGACGACACTTTTAGGGAATTTTGTATCTGTATTCCCAGATCCCTCTGTTCCACTGCACTCCTCAGTGCCTTACCATTAACCCTGTATATTCTACGTTGGTTTGTCCTTCCAACGTGCAATACCTCACACTTGTCAGTATTAAACTCCATCTGCCATTTTTCAGCCCATTTTTCAAGCTGGTCCAAGTCCCTCTGCAGGCACTGAAAACCTTCCTCACTGTCTACTACACCTCCAATCTTTGTATCATCAGCAAACTTGTTGATCCAATTTACCACATTATCATCCAGATCATTGATATAAATGACAAATAACAATGGACCCAGCACTGATCCCTGTGGCACACCACTAGTCACAGGCCTCCACTCAGAGAAGCAATTCTCTACCACCACTCTCTGGCTTCTTCCATTGAGCCAATGTCTAATCCAATTTACCACCTCTCCATGTATACCTAGCGACTGAATTTTCCTAACTAACCTCCCATGCGGGACCTTGTCAAAGGCCTTACTGAAGTCCATGTAGACAATATCCACTGCCTTCCCTTCATCCACTTTCCTGGTAACCTCCTCGAAAAACCCCAACAGATTGGTCAAACATGACCTACCATGCACAAAGCCATGTTGACTCTCCCTAATAAGCCCCTGTCTATCCAAATGCTTGTAGATTCTGTCTCTTAGTACTCCCTCCAATAACTTACCTACTACCGACGTTAAACTCACCGGCCTATAATTTCCCGGATTACTTTTCGATCCTTTTTTAAACAACGGAACAACATGAGCCACTTCACCCGTAGACAGCGACATTTTAAATATTTCTGCCAGGGTCCCCGCAATTTCAACATTAGTCTCCTTCAAGGTCCGAGGGAACATTCTGTCAGGTCCCGGGGATTTATCCACTTTAATTTTCCTTAAGACAGCAAGCACCTCCTCCTTTTCAATCTGTACAGTTTCCATGGTCTCACTACTTGATTCCCTCAATCCCATAGATTTCATGCCAGCTTCCTTAGTAAATACAGACGCAAAAAACCTATTTAAGATCTCCCCCATTTCCTTTGGTTCCGCACAAAGCCGACCACTCTGATCTTCAAGAGGACCAATTTTATCCCTTACAATCCTTTTGCTCTTAATATACTTGTAAAAGCTCTTTGGATTATCCTTCACTTTGACTGCCAAAGCAACCTCATGTCTTCTTTTTGCCCTCCTGATTTCTTTCTTAAGTATTTTCTTGCACTTCTTATACTCCTCAAGCACCTGATTTACCCCGTTTCCTATACATTTCTTACAACTCCCTCTTCTTTATCAGGGTTGCAATATCCCTTGAGAACCAAGGGTCCTTATTCCTATTCAATTTGCCTTTAATCCTGACAGGAACATACAAACTCTGCACTCTCAATATTTCCCCTTTGAAGGCTTCCCACCTACCAATCACATCTTTGCCAGAGAACCACCTGTCCCAATCCACGCTTTTTAGATCCTTTCTCGTTTCTTCAAATTTGGCTGCCTTCCAGTTCAGAACCTCAACCCTAGGACCAGATCTATCCTTGTCCATGATCAAATTGAAACTAATGGTGTTATGATCACTGGAACCAAAGTGCTCCCCAACACAGACTTCCGTCACTTGCCCTAATTCGTTTCCTAACAGGAGATCCAATATTGCATCCCCTCTAGTTGATCCCTCTATATACTGATTTAGAAAACTTTCCTGAACACATTTTACAAACTCTAAACCATCTAGACCCCTAACAGTATGGGAGTCCCAATCAATGTATGGAAAATTAAAATCCCCTACCACCACAACTTTGTTTCTTGCAGTTGCCTGCTATCTCTCTGCAGATTTTCTCTTCCAAGTCTCGTTGACTATTGGGTGGTCTGTAATACAATCCCACTAATGTGGCCATACCTTTCCTGTTTCTCAGCTCCACCCATAAGGACTCAGTAGACAAGCCCTCTAATCTGTCCTGCCTGAGCACTGCTGTAATATTTTCCCTAACAAGCAATGCTACTCCCCCACCTTTCATTCCTCTGCCTCGATCACATCTGAAACATCGGAACCCTGGAATATTAAGCTGCCAGTCCTGCCCCTCATGTAGCCAAGTTTCACTAATTGCTACAACATCATAATTCCACGTGTCAATCCACGCCCTCAACTCATCCGCCTTCACTCCTAGCATTGAAATATATACACCTCAGAAGATTTTTACCACCACTCACAACCATTCTATCAGCGGATTTCCTTAAACTTTCAACATCATTTATTTTCACCCCAGCCACACTGTCAGCTCTGGCATTCTGGTTCCCATCCCCCTGCAAATCTAGTTTAAAGCCTCCTGTTGTGTTAATTCAGCTCCTAGATTTTAACCAAATTGCAAAAGCATCAAAAATTCCACTAATTAAGAGACAAGAGATAGCAGATATACTGAAAGCTGGAGCAACGATCAATTTGCTGTCGATCCGCAGCATCTACAGGAGGAAAGGAATTGCCTTTCGAAAGGAATAAATAGTCAACGTTTTGGGCCAAGACCCTTCATCATCTTTTAATTTCTTTCCCTAGATGCTGCCTGATCTGAGTTCCTCCAGCATTTGGTATGTATTACTCAGGATTTCCAGTATCTGCAGAATCTCGTGTCCACGGAAAGGGATTGTTGAATGGTTTCAACCCAAAGCACTGACAATTCCTTTCTTCCCACAGATGCTGCTCAACCTGCCGCGTCCCTCCAGCAGATCTTTTATTTTACTCTTACAAAGAAACCTACTGTCAATATTTTGTTACCTTTATAGAATTCATATATAAAATCTATTTACATAAGCACTAAAAAACTTGAACATCTTGCACAGAAATACAAAAGGCAATGCCACTATAGATGAATGTGGAGAGGATGCTTCCTATCGTGGGCGAGTCCAGGAAGGACATCCCTTTAGAACAGAGATGAGTGGGAATTTCTTTAGCCAGAGGGTGATGAATCTGTGGAATTTACTGCAACAGACAGCTGTGGAGACAGAGTCATTGGGTATATTTAAAGTGGAGGTTGACAGATTCTTGATTTGTAAGGGCATCAAAGGTTATGGGGAGAAGACAGAAGCGTGGGGCTTACAAAGATACTAAATCAGCCATGGAGGAATGGTGGAGTAGAATCAATGGCCTAATTCTGCTCCTATGTCTTATGAATGACTTTGGTCTGTCCTGAAAGCTAATTTTCCACATTTTTTGTCAGTCCGGTGAAATTGCCCCATTGCGGAAGCATCTGCATGTGATAAGCCTGAGGAAGTTCAAACTTATCTTGAAGAGAGTTCCATGATTAAAAAGCAGGTTGTAAAAACTTCGAACAGACAGATTTCCCGTATTGTCAGCATACTTCATTGCCGTCAACGGTGTGTAGAGCATGTTGGTCTGGTACCGAAATACTGGTTGTTCCATTTTCATCACTTTGATGGTCGCCTTGTGAAAAAAGGAAAATTAGTGAAATACAAAAATTATTGATTTAGTCCTGGTCAATGATCACTTTTCCTACTACCTTTATACTGGAACAATTTTAAACCTCTTCCACATGTCAACCATCATTAACTTTTATTTCAGCCTGAGCACACACCCCTCAGCATCAGCGGCTCCACAGTGGAGAGAGTGGAAAACATCAAGTTCCTTGGGGTGCAGATCTCGGACAATCTCACCTGGTCCAGGAACACCACTGGGATTGTGAAACAGGCCCAGCAGAGATTGCACTTTCTGAGGAAGCTTAAACAAGCATCACTCCCCACTAACATCTTAACTACATTCTACAGAGGCGTGGTTGAGAGTGTGCTGACCTTTTTCATCACAACCTGGTACTCCAGCTGCAGTGCTGTCAACAAAATCCTTGCAGAGGGTGGTTAGGGGAGCAGAGAAGGTTATTGGGGTCTCCCTACCTTCTGTCCAGGACCTCTTTCAGAGTCAATGCCTCCAGAAGACACGGTACATTATTAAAGACCCCTCACACCCTCTCCATGAACTGTTTGTTCTTCTGCCATCAGGCAAACATTACAGGAGCATCAAAACTAAAACCACAAGGCTACTAAACAGCTTCCTCCCACAGGCAGTCAGACTGCTAAATAGCTGCTCTACCTGACTCTGCTTTGGACACTTCTAACTTGCACTGGACACCCATAACTGATATAAGTGATATGTGGCTGTTGTGTTTTATTATTTATTGTTATGTTTATTATTTAGTGTTGTGTTTGTCATGTTATGATTGCACTGCCCCTGAGAAACGCTGTCTCATTCTGCCCTGCAGAGCTGATGTATGGTTAGAATGACGATAAAGTTTTTTGAATCTTGAATCTTTGAAAACAATGAGGTAGTTCTTCTGAAAACTCAGCAGGTCAGGCAGTGATAGAAAAGGAGCGTAATGTTTCAGTTATAAAACTTTTTCAGAACTGCCCAAGGGTCTCAAGCCTGAAACATTAATTAATTCCTTGGGTTATAAGCCTGGTAACTAACCAGAGCTAGGTTTAGGCTCCAAACCACCAGGGGGTCAGGAACATGAGCAGGTTTGCAGCCAAAGTCAAGGCTCCCTTAATTCTTTGGGTTGACAGGAAAATTGATAATGCTACTACGTATCAAAAAAAATAATGTTTGAATAATGAGTAACATTGGTCCAGAAAGTGTTAGCCCAACACTACCAGCCAGTTTTACTCATTTTGAAAATATTTTGATTTGCCCATTTAAAACTTAAATATTAGAGGCATAAAATGAGCTGTTTAAATATTCCACCACTAACAGCCACACACAATGCCCTTTCACCTTCTCCCTTCCCACCCGAGCCCCATTTCGCGAGTGAAGCAACGACGGCTGTATACATCTGCTTGAGAATCCTGTAGTCCGCTCTGCAACGGGGAGAGTTAAGTGAATTCAGGTAATACAAGTATAAAACTTGGTGCTTAATAGTCAGCACGTTGGTTGTCAGCCCTTCTGCATAGTTTTTGTAAACTCTGTATTTCTTCCTGTAAATGCCCACAAGGAAATGAATCTGCAGGTAGTATATGGTAGCATATAGACACTACCTTAACTTTGCGCATGGACACGTTTTCATGCTGTATCCCTCTATCACCTGCTCCTACTACACTCTGAAATCGGTGGCATGGCGGTTCGCACAACGCTATTACAGCTTGGGCCGTGGAAGTTCAGAGTTCAATTCTACGCTTGTAAGTATTTCCCGTGAGCTCCGGGTGCTCCAGTTTCCTCCCACAGTCCAAAGACTTGCTGGTTAGTTTAATTGGTCATTGTAAATTAACCTATGATTAGGCTAAGGTTAAAGAGGTGAGCTGCTGGGCATACAGTTTGCTGGGCTGTAAGGTTGTTAAGCCAGAGGCGGTAGTGGGAACAAGCTTCCACTACCTGTTAAATGCTTCCAATGGTGTGCGCCTCAAATAGCCTCTGACAACCAAGTCCAGCTCCTGGCCTTCACGTGTGGCTTGGCTACTAACCCCAGGGGAACCATTTCTACTGACAGGAGAAGGGGCAAAGGCAGGTTACTAGCACCTTAAAACCAGTCGCTTTGGCAGTTAGGGCTTGTCAGCTGTGGTTGGCAGCTCATCTAGGAGAAGGAAAACTCTGATCTCAAACCTCTGCTGTCTTGTGGCTATACCCACTCATGGGGAAGACTTTGGGAGTAAGCCCCAAGGGAAAAATCTGGAGCAGTCCTACATTGAGTTCAACACTGTTTCGCAACTCCAGTGGCGCTGCTGGTACCGAACTGTATCAGTCTCTGCCGTTCCTTTGGGTTCATCAGATGTGTGGAGAGGGGGAGTTTGCAACATGGGCAACAGCTTGTTCTCCATATCGTACTTCCCTGGTTTGCGTACTCCACAGCTTGGACACAATATCCATGGTTAATCCATGGCCCTCACCTCTGGGCTGCATCTCTAAATAAAGTAAATTTTTAATTAACTTTTCCTACCACTGTAAGAAGTAGTTGAGTTGAAACATTAACCTAGAGTAGATGCTGATTTTCTTTCCTCACCAATATTATTTTTGGATTTTCAACCTCTGCAGTATTTCACTTTTGTGTATGTACCCAACTTTAATTTTCACCTTGATTAACATAGGAAAGTTAATGGGGATATCATGGTGAATTAAGATGTTTTCTCTATGTAATTATGATGAATAATATTTGCTGAAAGGAGACATTAAACTATTTCAAATACTCTTTTTCTAAGCATTTGCTAAAATGAGGATGATTTGCTTCCATGCTCTGAATTTGTGGGGATATTGTACTCTTCTTCCCCGCACCCCAGAAGGCTTTAAGAAACTCTTCGAAGTTTTTCTCCTGTTAAGTTCTTTGATCTGACAGGTTCAGTGCAGAAGATGTCGCAAATGTCTGTCAGAACAATACAACCTGTCCGTCTGAATTCATCTCAGTGCCAAAGGCATTGGCCTGGGGGTGGCTACGACTTGATACTCGGCACACAGAGTAGCAGGGCCAGATAGTCCCTGCAGCATATAATGACACGAATGAGGAGGTGGAAGGGTGGGTTATTTTGAGGATGACACGAAGGTTGGTAGTGTGGTTGGTGTAGAAGATTGTCATAGGTTACAACGGGACATTGACAGGATACAAAATTGGCCAGATGGAGTTCAATCTGTAAAAGTGTGAAGTAGTACACTTTAAATGGTCAAACTTGAAGGCAGAGTTAGAAGGTTAATGGCAGGATTTGTAGCAATACACACACAAAATGCTGGAGGAACTCGGCAGTTCAGACAGCATCTACGGAAATGAATAAACAGTCAACATTTCGGGCCGAGACCCTTGATCAGGGCTGGAAAGGAGGAGGGAAGATGCCAGAATAAAAAGGGCAGGAGGCTAGCTGGAAGCTAATAGGTAACCCCAGGCGGGTGGGAAAGGTTAAAGGGCTGGAGAAGGAGGAATCCGGGAGGAGAGTGGACCGTAGGAGAAGGGGACCCAGGGGAAGTTATAGGCAGGTGAGAAGATGTAAGAGGCCAGAGTGGGGAGTAGAGGAAGAGGAAGGTGGTGAATGGAGAAATTGATATTCATGCCATCAGCTTGGAAGTTCTCCATACTGAATATAGGGTGTTGCTTCTCTACCATAAGGGTGATCTCATCTTGGCCCAGAAGGAGCCCGTGGGCCGACATGGGAATGGGGTTGGGAATCGGAACTTAAATGTTTGGCCATTGGGAAGTTCCACTTCTGGCGGATGGAGTGGAGGTGCTCAACGAAGCGTTTCCCCCAGTTTACAATGGGTCTCACCATTGTAGATGAGGCCACATCAGGAGCACCGGAGACAACAGACGGCCCCGGCAGCTTCACAGGTGAAGTGTTGCCTCACCTGGAAGCATTGTTTGGGGCCCTGAATGGAGGGTGAGGGAGGAGGCGATGGGGAGGTGTGGCACTTAGGGTGCTTGCAGGTACAAGGGCTGGGAGGGAGATTAGTCGGGAGAGACAAGGGAATTACGGAAGGTGCGATCCCTGCAGAATGGGAGGGGGATAAAGATGTGTTTAGTGGTATGATCCCTTTGGAGGTTGCAGAAGTTGCGGAGGCTCATGGGGTTGTAGGCAAGGACAAGAAGAACTCTATCACTGTGGCGGTGGCGGGAAGATGGGGTGAGCGCAGATGTTCGGGGAATGGAGGAGACGTGGGCAAGGGCAGCAGCAATAGTGGAGAGAGGGAAACCCTATCCTTTGAAGGAGGAGGACATCTCAGATGTCCTGGGGAGGAAAACCACATCCTGGGAACAATTGTGGTGGAGGTGACAGAAATGAGAAAAGGGAATAGCATTTTTTTTTACAGGAGATAGGGTGGGAAGAAATATCGTCAAAATAACCATGGAAATCGGTAAGTTTATTAAAGATGTCAGTAGAAGTTTGTCTCCAGAGATGGAGACAGATGAAGAAAGGGGAGGGAGAGGTCAGAAATGGACCAAATGAATTTAAGGGCAAGGTGGAAGCTTGATGGAAAGTTGATAAAATTGATGAGCTCAGCATGTGTGATGACGCAGCACCAGTACAGACATTGGTGTAGCGGAGGAAACGTTGGGAAGTATTACTAGAGAAGGCTTGCAACATGAACTGTTCTACAAAGCCAACGAAGAGGCAGGCATAGCTGAGGCCCATGCATGTGCCCATGGCTACCCCTCAAGTCTGGAGACAGTGGGAGGAGAGCGAAGGAAAAATTGTTGAGAGTGAGGACCAGTTCTGCCAGACAAAGGAGGGTAGTGGTGGAGGGGCATTGGGTGGTTCTTGTGTCAAGAAAGAAGTGGAGAGCTTTAAGACCTTCTTGATGAGGGCTTAGAAGTGTATAGGGCTGAATATCCATGGTGGTGAGGGCCAGGGAATTGAAAGTTATGGAGGAGATCAAGAGCATGAGAAGTGTTATGGATGTAGGTAGGAGGGGACTGAACCAAGGGGATAGAACGGAATTGAGGTATGAGGACTTGAGTTCAGTGGGGCAGAGCAGACAGAGACAATAGGCCTACCCAGACAGTGAGGTTGGTGGCTCTTGGGTAGGATGTAGAAGCAAGCAATGCAGGATATGGGAACTATGAGTTTGGTGGCAGTGGATAGGAATTCTCCAGAGTAGATGAGGTCGGTGATAGTGTCAGAGACAGTTTTCTGATGGTGTAGAGTGGAGTCCTCCTCGAGGAGTAGGTATGAGGAGGTGTCTATGAGTTGTCGCCTGGCCTCAACAAGGTATAGGTCTCCCCTTTGTCTGTGGGTTTGATGGTAAGGTTGG
Source organism: Mobula birostris (assembly GCF_030028105.1). Classification (NCBI taxonomy): domain Eukaryota; kingdom Metazoa; phylum Chordata; class Chondrichthyes; order Myliobatiformes; family Myliobatidae; genus Mobula; species Mobula birostris. The sequence continues at coordinate 21,152,376 of NC_092401.1, forward strand.
GATTGGTGCAGAGAGAGTGGAGGGCAGTGTGTTCAGCATGTGTTTAAGGAGGAGAGATGAGCGCTGAAGTCGAGACATTTGATATCTTGTCAGCAATTCAAGATGAAAAGATCCAGAGTGGGCAGAGAGGGATGTCCAAGAAGAGGAGGACAGTTGAAGACTAGGGAAAGGGTCATCACTGTGGGGAGTAGGAATTCTTGCCAACAAAGTGGGCTCAGAGATAGAGGTGATAGAAGGAGGGCTCGACGTTGTGGCAGGCGCTATACTCACTGAAGGGGAACAAAGGTAAGGCCCTTGCTGAGGACAGAACGTTCTGCCTCAGAGAGGGGAAGGTCAGAGGGAATGGTGAAGACATCGCAGAGACTGGAGCTGGGATTGAAGGGCAAAGGAGAGTTGAAGGCATCAAAGGAAGGGGGAGGGTTGGGGTATTCAGGGAAGGTGGGGTAGGAGTAAGTTGGAGGCTCTGAGGACCCAAGAGGTGACGGTGGGTCCTGAAAGATGTGGGGCTGGAGACTGGTGGTGGGGAAGGGGAACCTGTGGCCCCAGTAGCAACGAGTAAAATCTCAGCCTGGAGGCGCTGGTGGTCAAGGTCCAGGCTGGAGCCAAAGCTCGAAGGTGCACAATTGGCAGTCCAAAGGCATTCGGGGTCGTAGGAACCCGCTCTCCTAGCAGTGTGGAGAAGCAGAGGGATCTTGGGGTCCACGTCCACAGATCCCTCAAAGCTGCCGCAGAAGTTGATGGGATGGAAAAGAAGGCGTGTTGTGTGTTGGCCTTCATTAGTCAGGGGATTACGTTCAAGAGCCATGAGATAATGTTGCAGCTCTGTAAAACTCTGGTTAGACCACAAATGGAGTATTAGAGAGAGTGCAGAGGAGATTTACCAGCATGCTGCCTGGATTAGAGAATGTCTTACAAGTAAAGGTTGGAGGATGAGAGGTGACTCGAGAGAGGTGTCTATAAGATGATGATGAGGGGTATAGATAGAGTGGGCAGCCAACACTTTCTCCCCCCAGGGCAGCAATAGCTAATAACAGAAGACATTTTTAAGGCGAATAGTGGTAAGTAAGTTTAGGGGAGATCCATTTGCCTTTACAGAGAGAGTGGAAGGTGCCTGGAATGCATTGCTAGGAGAGGTGGCAGAGGCTGATGCATGAACAACATTTAAGAGATTCTTAGGTAAGCACATAGATGAAAGAAAAATGGAAGGTTATGGGCAGTGTAGGAGGGTAAACTTAGATTGATCCTGGAATAAGTTAAAAGGTCAGTACTGCATGTCTGGCCAAAGGCCCTGCACTGTGCTGTAATGTTGAATGTTGTACTTTCTAATCCATTTGTATCAATCACTACATAAAGAAATTACCCTGTTTTGACCGAGGCTGTTATGGCTTGGTTTGCCCAATTACTTCAACAGATTTTGCAGTACAATAATCTGTTATGCACTATACAACCCACCCCACCACATTAGCAGATACTCTTACAAATAAAGACCACCAGAACAGAACCAATGAATGTTACAATGGTGAACAGAAAAAGATAAGACTCTTACTCAGAATTAATTGTCTTTAAGAGCAAAACTCTAAGTCTGTAACTTGTTTTGTAACCATTTTTGACAAGACCTTACCTTAGCAATGGAGTCTGGTTTCTGCCCCAGTGTCAGAAAGATGTCATGAGCCGCGGGCAGGTAGACATCTTTGAAGTACTGGATCGTCTCCACGTCCGCTCCTGGAAATTCTGAGCGTGACACTTCCTTCATGAGCTTCATTTCAAATTCTGTGTTCACAGGGCCAGGCTCAATCAGTGAAACACTGGGGTGGGGGGGAGAAAAAAGTATATCTTGAAGTTGGTTGTATGCTTCAGGGAGGAGTACAAGTACATAAACAGTATAGGTTCTTCAGCCCGCAGTGTTGTGCCTACCCTTTAACCCACTTTAAATCAATCTTACCTTTCCCTCCCCCATAGCGCTCTATTTCTCTTTCATCCATGTGCCTTTCTAAGAGTCTCTTAAATATCCCTAATGTTTCTATCTCTACCACCACTCCAGCCAGCACTTTCTATGATCCTGTGTAGAAAATCTACCTCTGATGTCGCACCCCGCCCCACACATACTTTCCTCCAAACACCCTAAACATCATGTGTCACCATTACTGCTCTTGGGAAATAGCTGAGCTCCGGCTGACCACTCCATCTATCCCTCTTGCCATTTTGCACACCTTTATCAAGTCACCTCCCATCCTCCCTTGCTCCAAAGAGAAAAGCCCTATTGTCAACCTATCCTCATAAGACACGCTCTAATCCAGGCAAATCTCTGCACCCTCTCTAAAGCTTCCACATCCTTACTATGATGACGTGACCAGAGCTGAACGTAATATTCCAAGTGTGGTCTCACCAGGGTTTCATAGAACTGCAACATTACCTTGCGAGTCTGAAACTCAATCCCCTGGCCAACTCACCATTCGCCTTTTTAACCACTCCACGACCTGCATGGGAACTTTGAGGGATCTATGGACATGGAGCCTAAGAGCACTCTGTGCCTCTACGCTCCTAAGATCCTGCTATTAACCCTGTAACCCTATTGGAAGTTCGACCTTCCAACGCAACCCACTTCACATTTTTCTCTATTGAACTGCATCTGCCACTTCTCAGCCCAGCTCCACATCCTGTCCACGAGTGTAAGGTAGATTAGCACGCAGCTCTGGCACTGGCGAACAAGTGCCGAGTTGAGAAAGGAGGTTTATTTCAGGAGGTCTGAGCGTGCTCGAGTCAGAGCAATACAGTGGGATTGGGGGAACTGCAGGGCAAGGGGATGTCATAGATAAGTTGCTGGACCCTGGAGGGATGAGCCCACTTGAGGAAAACAAATGAGAAAATCTTCTGATGCTGGAAATCAAGGTAATACACACAAAACGCTGGAAGAACTCAGCAGGCAGTGGAAAAGTGGAAACAGTCGACGTTTTGGGCCGAGACATTGACTGTTTGCTCTGTTTCGTAGGTGCTACTTGGTCTAAGTTCCCTGCAGCATTTTGTGTGTGTCACCTGTGGAAGAACCAGGTTCTCTGTTAGCTGAACGCCTCCCATTGCAATTCAAAAAGGAGGCTATGCTGAGGTAAAAGAAGCTAGTCTAGAACTGTTATTGTAAAGTTCAAAGTAAATTTATTATCAAGGTATGTATATGTTACCATATAATACCCTGAGATTCATTTTCTTGCAGGTGTTCGTAGTAGAAAAAACAAATAAAATCAATGAAAAACTACACAGAAAGACTAACAAGCAACCAATGTGCAAAAGACAAACTGTGCAAATACTACATAAACAAACAAACACTGAGAACATGAGCTGTCGAGTCCTTGAAAGTGAGTTCTCAGGTCGTGGCATCAGTTTAGTGTTGAAGTGAGTGAACTCATCCACACTGCTGCAGGAGTCTGATAGCTGTTCCTGACCCTGGTGGTGTGGGACCCCTACCTCCTTCCCAATGGACGACAGGATTGAAATCCCCTTACCCCAACATAATACATTATTATAACTTCAGTGTCATTTTGCAACAACAAAGTTCCCCACTTGTGCTTGCTCTATTTTTTTCAGGAGCATTCAGTATCAGGTACTTGCAGATCCTGCTTTTACTGTGCTTCCTTGAGCTGAGATCCTGTTAAAGGAAATCATTTAACTGCTTCCCAGACCTTCCAGTACTAAACTCCATTCATTCCCCAGAACCCCAGTATATCACAACAGCTGTTATTTTTATGTGAGTGACAGGGCTGGGGACTGTTATTGTCGCTTTTTTTTTGCTGTGGGTGGAGTGGGGGGGAAGAGGAGTTGATGTCTTTTCTTCCATCAACACCCACGGTCTTTCTGTACTTAATGGTTAGCTGGATAAGACAAATATCAGAGTTGTATTGTACATGCATACTTTGACAATAAAATGATCCTTTGATCCTTTGCAACACACATCAGAGTTGCTGGTGAACGCAGCAGGCCAGGCAGCATCTCTAGGAGGAGGTACAGTCGACGTTTCAGGCCGAGACCCTTCGTCAGGACCAGCAACTTTGATGTGTTTTGCTTGAATTTCCAGCATCTGCAGAATTCCTCTTGTTTGCTTTGATCCTTTGACTACTTTGCTCCCTTTGTACTACTTATTTATATTTTTTATATTTCTTGTAGTAACTTACAGTACTATTTTTGTGTATTGCACTATACCGCTGCTGCAAAATAACAAATTTCTTGACGATACGTCAGTGATAATAAACCTGATTGTGTTTCTCCCATCCCGGTCATTTTCCCTTCTCTTTCCCCTTCTGTCAGAGATAAACATTTGAGAGGACATACCACCAGGGTCAATGACAACTTCTATCCCATGTTATAAGATTACAGAACAGTCAACCTAGTAGGAGAATGAACTCCTGATCACTGTCTACCTCGGCACGGCCTTTGCACCAGGCACTGCACCATATTCTGAATTCAGTTAATGTTTTCCTTTAGTGTCACCTCAATGTGCTTTATGCATGGAATGATGTTGTGCAGAACGTAAAGCTGTCCACTCTAGTAATCTCTGGACTGCTGACTGTGTCACCCATCCGTGAGGGTAAGAATGTGATGATTTGGCAGATGAATACGTGGCTGAGGAACTGGTTCAGGGGGGCAGGGTTTCATATTTCTGGATCATTAGGATCTCTTCTGGGGAAAAAAGGATGGGTTATATCTGATTCCGAGGGGGACCAATATCCTTGTGGGCAGGTTTTCTGGAGCTGTTGGGGAGACCTTAAATGAAATTGGCAGGGGAATAGGAACCAGAGCAAGAGGGCTAAAGCCGGGGCAGTTGGTATACAAGTAATGGCAGTGTGTAGTGACACTGTGAGGAAAGATAGGGAAAAAATTGCAGTCAGTAGGATGAGTTGAAGTGTAACATGGGGGCCAATCGAAAAGGGAAATGAATACAGGATTGAAGGTGTTGTATTTGAACGTATGCAGTACATGGAATAAGGTAGATGATCTTGTAACGCAGTTGGAGATTGGCAGGTACAATATTGTAGGCATCATGGAGTCGTGGCTGAAAGAAGATCATAATTGGGAGCTTAACATCCGATGATAGACATTGTATCAGATGGACAGACATGTAGGCAGAGGGGATGAGGCGGCTCTTTGCTTAAAAAGAGAAGTCAAATCATTAGAAAGATGTAACACAGGATTGGAAGATGTAGAATCCTTGTGGTAGAGATAAGGAAATGCAGGGGTAAAAAGGCAATGTTGCAATAGTCACGGGGAATTTCAATATGCAGGTAGATGGGAAAATCAGGTTGGTGCGAGAGATCTGTAGAAAGCCTCTGAGATGGCTTTTTAGAGCAGCATGTAGTTGATCCCACTAGCAGAAAGGCAACTCTGGATTGGGTGTTGTGTAATGAATCAGATTTGATTAGGGAGCTTAAGGTAAAGGAACTTTAGAAGGCAGTAGTCAAAATATGATAGAATTCACCCTGAAGTTTGAGGTAGAGAAGATAAGGTCAGATGTATTAGTATTCCAGTCCAATAAAGGGAATTACAGAGGCATGAGAGGGGAGCTGGCCAAAGTTATTTGGAAGAGGACACTAGTAAGGATGAAGGCAGAACAGCATTGGCTGGAACTTCTGGAGGCAATTCAGAAGGTGCAGAATAGATACATCCAAAAGATGATGAAGTTTTCTGAAGGGAGGGTGAGGCAATAGTGGCTGATAAGGAGAGAGTAAAACACAGCATTAAAGCAAAGGAGAGGGCATGGCATTTAGCAAAAATTAGTGGGAAGTTAGAGGATTGTGAAGCTTTAAAAAAAAATAGAAGGCAACTAAAAAGCCATGAGAAGAGAAAAGATGAAACATAATGGTAAGCTAGCCAATAATATAAAAGGGGATACCAAAGGTTTTCTCAGATATACAAAGAGTAAAAGAGAAGAGAGAGTTGATATTGGACTGTTGGTAAATGATGTTAGAGAGGTAGTAATGGGAGACAAAGAAATGGTGATGAGCTTAAGGAATATGTTGTGTCAGTCTTCACTTTGGAAGACACTAGCAATTTGCCAGAATTTCAAGATTGTCAGGGAGCTGAAGTGAGTGTAGTTGCTATTACTAAGAAGAAGGTAGATAAGTCTCCTGGACTACACCCCAGGGTTCTGAAGGAGGTGGTTGAAGAGATTGTGCAGGCATTAGTAATGATCTTTCACAAATTTCTAGATTCTGGAATGGATCTGAAGGACTGGAAAATTGCAAATGTCCCTCCACTCTTCAAGAAGGGAGGGAGGCAGAAGAAAGGAAGTTGTAGGCCTGACTTCAGTGATTGGGAAGATGTTGGGATCCATTATTAAGGATGCAGTTTCAGGGTACTTGGAGGCACAATGATAAAATAGGCCAACTTCAGTATGGTTTCCTTAAGGGGAAATCTTGCATGAAAAATCTGTTGGAATTCTTTGAGGAAATAACAGATTAGGAGAGACAAAGGAGAATCAGTGGATGTTGTTTACTTGGATTTTCAGAAAGCCTTTGACAAGCTGCCACACATGAAGCTGCTTAACAGGATATGAGCCCATGGTATTACAGTAAAGGTACTAGCATGGATAGAAGACTGGCAAAGAGTGGGAATAAAGGGGCCTTTTCTGGTTGGCTAACCGTGACATGTGGTGCTCCGCAAGGGTCATTGTTGGGACCACTTCTTTTCACGTTGTGTGTCAACCATTTGGGTGATGGCTTTGTGGTCATAATTGTGGACAATATGAAGATAGGTGGTGTTGAGGAAGCAGGGAGTCTGCAAAAGGACAAACAGATTGCGGAGAATGGGCAAAGAAGTGACAGATGGAACACAATGTAGAGAAGTGACTGGTCATGCACTTCGGTAGAGGAAATAAAGGCACAGATAATTTTCTAAACAGGGTGGAAATTCAAAAATCAGAGGTTCAAAGGAAGTTGGAAGCCCTTGTGCAGAATTCCCTAAAGGCTAACTTGCAGGTTGCGTCAGCAGTAAGGAAGGTAAATGCAATGTTAACATTAGTTTTGAGAGGACTAGAATATAAGAGCATGGTTGTATGGTGAGGCTTTATAAGACATTGGTAAGACCGCACCTGGAGTACTGTGAGCAGTGTTGGCTCCCTTATCTAAGGAAACGTGCTGGCATCGGAGAGGGTCCAGAGGTGGTTTGCGAGAATGATTCCGGGAATGAAAAGATTAACATATGAGTATTTGATGGCTCTGGGCCTGTACTCCCTGGAGTTTAGAAGAATGAGGGGAGGATCTAATTGAATCCTATCAAATATTGGAAGGCCTTGATAGATATGGAGAGGATGTTTCATATCGTGGGTGAGTCTAGGACCAGAGGGCACAGCCTCAGATTAGAGTACACCCATTTAGAACAGAGGTGAGGAGAAATTTCTTTACCAGAGGGTAGGGAATCTGTAGAATTTATTGCCACAGACAGCTGTGGAGGCCGTCATTGAGTATATTTAAAGCGGAGGTTGATAGGTCAGGGTTTCAAAAGGTAGGGGGAGAAGGCAGAAGACTGAGGTTGAGAGGGATAATAAATCAGCCATAATGAAATGGTAGAGCAGACTCAATGGGCTGAATGGCCTAATTTTGCTCCTGTGTTATGGTCCCTACCTTGATACATGTGACAGTAACTAACCATGGCTTGAACCAGGCTCTGGTCACCCCTAGCCCAGGGGTCTGAAATTTGCAACAGCGGGCCCACAACCAATTGACTGTTGACCATCCATACATCAACTACACAAGTATTTGGCTACAAATAAGATTCACAAACATTTCTTGAAGAAGCCACTGTATGGACTCATGCTGAACAGCTCTGAGCAAACTAAAACTATTCTTGTACACACTGGTAATGATATTCACTTACTGTATATTGAACTTCAAAAGCTGAACGGCAAGACTTTCACAAAATCCCTCCAAGGCAAACTTGGAGGCAGCATAGACATCATTGAATATAATCCCTGGGCAAAAGAAAGAATATTTTATTTGTGAATTTTCAAGACTAAATGACTTTTCAGCTGCAATTTCAATATAGAACTTAAAACAGTAGAGCACAGGGAAGGGCTCTTCAGCCCATAAGGTTGTGCTGAACCAAATAAAAGAAAGTAATCAAATTAATAACATAATTGGCTAACCAAATTTTCTTTCTTTTCAAATCTTTTTATTATTTTTTTCCAAAATAAACACGAGTACATTGAAGTAAACAACACTTACAATGTCTCAAGAAAAAAAATTATACAAAGATTGAAAAAATTTTGTGATTAAAGATAAAACCCCTACTAAGTAAGAAAAGTGGGGAGAAAAGAAAAATCCCATTAGGTGTTCAACGCCAGAGCCCTGTGTCATACATAAAGCTTCTAAAGATAAACATCAAACCGCCAGAAAAAGGCTAACCAAATTTTGGCATCTATTTAGCAGTGACAAGCAAGATGGAACTTCTCCCCCCCAAATATTTCCGCTTTCCTGACACGTGAGCTACAAGAATTCACCAAGGTGCTTTCATGTTCCTGCCTCTGAAGACAGTAGGAAGAGTTTCCTCAACATTCCCACAGGTTCCTATGAAGCTGATGTATCTACTGACACAGACATGGAGAATTGTGTCCCATGACACCTTTCTTAATGCTGCTGCAGGGATCATTTGCATGCTTATACGCAGTCGGGTCCAAAGAAACTAAATCTGAGAAGTACGACAGCGTAACGATAGTTACCTGACCAGCAATCAAAGATCTGCACTATTGTTCAAGAGATACGTGTCAAATCCAACATGGTACTGTGGGACTTTAAACTTGAGTAAATAAGACATAGGACATAGAAGAGTACATCACAGGAACAGGCCATTCGGCCCACAATGTTGTGCTGAACCAACTAAAAAGCAAATCAAAAACACCCAGCCAAACACTAATCCCTCCTACCTACACCATGTCCAGACCCCTCTATCTTCCTTATAAAAATGTGTCTATCCAAACACCTCTTAAAAGACTCTAATGGATTTGCGTCTACCACCAACGAATTCCAGGCACTCACAACTCTCTGAGTAAAAAACTTACTCCTCACATCCCCCTACCCTCATCAATCTCTCTCGTCAAAAAAAACTCAATCAAGCTGATTAGGGACACACAAAGTTGTGCTGCCTAATTAACCCATGGGTATCCAAATGCTCATATATCCTATCCCTAAGAATTTTCTCCAGCAATTTCCCTGCAACTGATGTGAGACTCTCCAGTCTATAGTCTCAGGATCTTCCCTTGTTCCCTTCTTAAGTAGGAGGTACATTAGCCACTCGCCAGTCCGCTGGGACCTTGCCTGTGGCTAGAGAGGACACAGAGATACTGGTCAAGGGCCCAGCAATCTTGTCTCTTGCATCCTTCAATAACCCGAGGTAAATCCCAGCAGGCCCTGGGACTGTGCACTCCCCACATGTGTGAAATGGACTTGCCAGAGAAAAGGTGTTCCCAATTAACACTTCTTAGTTCCTGCCTAATGCCCTCGTAATTTGCCCTACTCCGTCTTAAAACTCTCGCACAAGGACTATACCTATCCTTATCTATAACTATCCTGAAAGAGAAGGAACTGTGGTCATTGTTCCCTAACTGTTCATCGACTGAAAGGTCAGTCACCTGGCCAGGCTCATTACCCAACACCATGTCCAGTACGCTCCCTCCTTTAACTGGACTCTCATATTGATTTAAGAAACCTTCCTGGATATACAGTACTCTGAACCTCTTACACTAAGAAGGTCCCAGTTTATATATAGAAATCAGTATATAAGGAAAATCTTGCCATCTATACAATTATTATGAATCTGCTGATTGCCCTAAGACCCAATCTGGGTCACTAATGATATCTTCAAAAGGTGATTCCTCAGAAAGGCAGCATCCATCGTTAAGGACCCTCACTGTCCGGGACGTGCCCTCTTCTCATTACTACCATCAGGGAGGAGGCACAGGAGACTGAAGCCTCACATTCAATGTTTTAGGAACAGCGTCTTCCTCTCTGCCTTCAGATTTCTGAATGGTCCATGAACACCACCTCACTATTCCTCCTTTTCACTATTTTTTATTGTGAAATGGCTGAACTGTACTGCTACCACAAAACAACAAATTTCACAACTAATGTCAGTGACAATAAAAATAAAAATGAGGGGCGCCAGAGGGAGGTGATGGACAGACGAGAAGAGGTAAGAGGGGAGCCAGAATCTTGATTATTAAGCTGTGTCTTTTGGATTTATCCCGTAACTCACCGAACAGCACGGCCACACTGTTGCATTTCCAAAACTCTAGATCCCAGAATCTGCAGAGTTTGAAAGGCAATTCTGCCAACCATGCACGTGGCTGATCTTTGAAAAAAAAAAGAATAACTTCCATTCCTCTGCCCCCTCACCAAGGTCAGGAGAAGTTTTCTTTTCCGTGCTTTTCCTTTCTGTCGTGTGTTGTTTCTGTGTACGTTGTCGGTATGCTACGTTGGCACCAGAATGTGTGGCAACACTTAACGTGTGTGGCCCGTAGCACATCCTTGGGTTGTGTTGGTTGTTAACACAAATGGTTCATTTCAATGTAGACGTGATTAATATATGACCCTGAATATGATTTGAATGCCTTTCGGGGAAGCAATCCACTAGTCTTACCTGGGCTGGTCTACATGTGTACCACTAATATGGTCAACTAGCAGCTGCCTCCACAGCTCAGGGGGCAATTGGAAATGGGCAATAAATGTCGGCATTGTTAAATTGTTGAATTGCTAAATTGTTGATATCCACATCCCATGAACAAATTTGAAAAAGTACCTTTGAAACTTGCTTTAAGTTGTGGGGCAGAAAGGCCAATAAAGGGAAAAAAAGGAGAGCGTCTTTGGATCAAGTTGATCTCAAAGTTCAAAGTAAATACATTATTTAGTAGATATGCATTTATCACCCTGAGATTAATTTTCCTTGCAGGCATTCACAGGAAAACAAAAAAAAATACAATTAATGAAAAACTCTACAAAGACTGACAAACAATGAGTGTTCAAAAGAAGACAAATTGCAAATATATATATTTCAAAAATAAGTGAATAAATAACATTGACACATGATCAGTGATCTTTAGGGTTGGTTGGGCTTCTGGGCTTTGAGTAACAGAAGGATCCAGACTTGTCGCTCGGGCTGGGTTCTCTTGTCAGGCACGAACCCGTACCCTACCAGGGGTGAGCACGTACCTGCTGTTCAGAGTCTCAAAATCCAAGCAGGGAGAAATTTTAGTGGCTTTGAACCATACCTCACTAAAACACAAATCTGAATATTCTAGCCCATTTCAGAACGCTCACCACAATCAACAAGAGAAATTTATCCATTAATCAGATACCTTGAAGTCCCATCACACTGCTCATCATAACAATGTGACCACTTTTTCTTCTCTTCATATCCGGGATCACTGCCTTGACCATCCGAACAACGCCAAAAAAGTTTGTGTCAAACATGTCCTTGATTTCTTGCATGCTTAGGCTCTCTATGGGGCCAATTTTTCCAACCCCTGCGTTGTTCACTAGACAAATAAAGTCGAAGAATTAATAGTCAAAATTGTTTAGGGCCAGCATGGTAGCACAGCAGTTAGTGTAATGGTATTGCCTTGACAGTGTCAGTGACCCAGATTCAATTACCGCCACTATCTGTAAGGAGTTTGTATGTTCTCCCTGTGACTGCATGGGTTTCCTCCGGGTGCTCCAGTTTCCTCCCACATTCCAAAGATGTACAGGTTAATAGATTAATTGGTCACATGGGTGTAATTAGGAGGTGCGGGCTCATTGGGCTGGCAGGCCCTGTTACAGTGCTGTATCTCCAAGTGAAAAGTTTAAAAATAAGTGACAAATTAATAAAAGTACTGAAAGCAGAACGTGTTCCATTCTAATTTAAAATCGACACACTTCATGTTCCCTGGATGTGGAAATGTGTCAAGTATTATTCATGGGGTAAACATACTTAATTCTGCGGTTGAGGCAATAGAGGCTAATAATCTTGGTCCTGTTTGAAGAATTTGTCTTCAGGTATGGAAGGGGTAAACCCGAGGAAAAGATAACTGTAGGTTAAACCAAAGAGGTGAAAATTATTTATAGAGTCTTTAAAGTTTAATTTTTTAATCTACAGTGCCTCTCTAGCCCTGGTTTCTTTCACATCTGACTTCCTCTAATCAACCTTCACTAGCCTCTGATTCATTTTGTTTACGACTCTCCTCAAAACCTATAGGTCTGATAAATGGAATTGTAGGAATTTAAGGCACAGTGGGTTACTCAGCTCATTGTTCCTCCTGCTCAAAAAGGGAGCATTTGACTGAGTTTGCATCAAGCAGCCCTGGTAACATAAATGTCAATAAGCATCAAGAGGTAAAGAATCCAGCATGGAAACAGGCCAACTTCGTCCTTGCTAACCAAGATGGCCTTCTAATCTAGTTCCGCACACAAAATGCTGGAGGAACTCAGCAGTCAGGCAGCAGTTATACAGCAGAATAAGGAGCCAACATTTCAGGCCGAGACCCTTTTAAACTCAATTGGTCATATTTGGCCTACTTTCTCACCCTCTCCTTTCGATGTATTTGCCCAAGCATCTTTTAAATGTCACGTTTATACCTGCACTGGCAGCTCATTCTATACACCCTCCACATTGCATGAAGAAGTTGCCCCTCACGTCCCTTGTAATTTTATTAATCCCTCACCTTAAACTTTGCCCTCTAGTTTTTGCCCTTTGTCTGGGTAAAGGATTGCATGCATTCACTCCTCTTTGCCCCACATGATTTTATACACCACTATAACATCAACCCTCAGTCTCCTACAATGAATAAATTCCGAGCCTGCCCAACCTCTCCCTGCAACTCGGGGTCTCGAGACCTGGTAACATTGGTCAAAAGGTTGAAGTCATGCTGTCCACAAAGGAAGCTGGTTCCGGTGGCTGGTGGTCAGTCAAGGTCCCAGAACATGTCTGTGCGACCCTTGGCTGCTTCATCAGTGACTTTTCTTCCATCATAAGCTCAAATTTGGGATGATCATGATAATTGCACCATGCTCAGCTCCACTTGTGATTCCACAGCAAAAAGAACAGTCCATGCATGCACATCACAAGACCTAGAAACCTTACAGGGATTGGCTAAAGTAACATTCACACAACAGAATGTCAGACATTGACGGGATGCTAGGGAAGAGAAGTGGACGCTGTTACTATTACAAGGGAGAAGGTGCTCAAAAAGCTGAAAGACCTAAGGGTACATGAGTCACCCAGACCAGATGAACTGCACCCTAGGGTCCTGAAAGAGGTAGCATTAGAAATCGTAGAGGCATTAGCAATGATCTTTCAAAAATCCTTGGACTCTGGCATGTTGCTTTAGGACTGGAAAATTGCAAATGTCACTCCACTCTTTAAAAAAGGAGGAATGCAGCAGGAAGGAAATTACAGACCAGTTAGCCTGACCTCAGTGGTTGGCAAGATGTTGGAATCAATTGTTAAGGATGGGGCGATGGAGTACTTGGTGACACAGGACAAGATAAGACAAAGTCAGCATGGTTTCCTTAAGGGAAAATCTTGCCTGTTTACCTGCTGGAATTCTTTGAGGTGATTACAAGTAGGATAGATAAAAGTGGATGTTGTATATTTGGACTTTCAGAAGTCCTTTGACAAGGTGCCACACATGAGGCTGCTTACCAAATTAAGAGCTACAGAAAGTTACAGGCATGGTTAGAGCATTGGCTGATTGGTTGAGGCAAGCGAGTGGGAATAAAAGGCTCCTTTTCTAGTTGGCTGCCAGTGACTAGTGGTGTTCTGCAGGGGTCACTGTTGGGACTGCTCCCTTTTTATGCTGTATATCAATGATTTAGATGATGGAAAAGATGGCTTTGTTGCAGATAAAACGAAGATTAGTGGAGGGGCAAGTAGTGTTGAGGAAACAGGTAGGCTGCAGAAGGACCTAGACAGATTAGGAGAATGGGCAAGAAAGTGGCAAATGAAATACAATGTTCAAAAATGCATGGTCAGCGCCTTGGTAGTAGAAATAAATGTGCAGACTATTTTCTAAATGGGGAGAAAATCCAAAAATCAGAGTTGGAAAGGGAATTGGGAGTCCTTGTGCAAGACTCCTTAAAGGTTCATTTGCAGATAGAGTCGGAGGTGAGGAAAGCAAATGCAATGTTAGCATTCATTTCAAGATGTCTAGAATACAAGAGCAGGGATGTAATGCTGAGGCTTTATAAGGCACTAGTGAGGCCTCACCTTGAGTATTGTGAACAGTTTTGGGCTCTTCATCTAAGAAAAGTCGTACTGGCATTGGAAAGTGTTCAGAGGAGGTTCACAAGGATGACTCCAGGAATGAAAGTGTTATCATATAAGGTATCATATGAGCTGTGGGTCTGTACTTGCTGGAATTTAGAAGGATGAGGGGGGATCTCATCTCATTTGAATGTTGAAAGGCCTAAACAGAGTAGATGTGGGAAGGATGTTTCCCGTGGTGGGGGAGTCTAGGACAAGAGGTCACATCCTTAGGATAGAGGACATCCATTTAAAACAGAGATGCAGAGAAATTTCTTTAGACGGTGGTAAATTTGTGGAATTGTTGCCACAGGCAGCTGTGGAGACCAAGTCATTGGGTATATTTAAGGCAGAGCTTGATATGTCCTTGATTGGACACGGTATCAAAGGATACGGGGAGAAGGCCGGGAGTGGGGCTGAGGGGGAAAAGAAAAGGATCAGCCATGATTGAATGGCAGAGCAGACTCGATGGGCCAAATGGCCTAATCCTGGTCCTATGTCTTATGGTCTCATGTGCCAGGCAATGCACATTAACAAGAAAAAATTTCACAACACACCCTTGATATTCAGTAGCTTTGCCATCATCCATCAATGTTTTGGCCAGAAATTCAGGCACGTGATGGATAGTGAGGCAGAGCCTGGTACCCTGCAGTCTGTACTTCACCTCTTGGCAAGGCACAAGTCAGTTATGTGATGGAATACTTTCCACTTGCCGGATGAGCTCAGTTCCAACATCCTTCAGGCTCAATAACTTCAAGGACAGAGCACCCTCTGCATTGGTACCCCTCTGTTACAAGTCCATAAGATATAGGAGCAGAATTAGGCCATTCGGCCCACTGAGTGTGCTCCACCATTCTATCATGGCTAATTTACTACCCCTCTCAACACCAGTCATATGCCTTCTCCCTATAGCCTTTGACACACTTTCTTAATCAAGAACATATCAACCACTGCTTTAAATATACCCAATGGCTTTGCCTCCACAGCTATATGTGGAAATTAATTTCACAGATTTACTATCCTCTGGCTAAAGAAGATCCTCATCTCTGTTCTAAAGGGACATCCTTGTATTCTGAGGCTGTGCCCTCGGGTTCTAGACTCCCCCATTACAGGAAACATCCACTCTATCTAAGTCCTTCAATATTCGATAGGTTTCAATGAGATCTGCTCTCGTTCTTCTAAACTCCGGCGACTACAGGCCCAGAGCCATCAAACAGTCTTCATACCTTTCATTCCTGGGATCATTCTTGAGAACCTCCTCTGGACTGTCTCCAAAGCCTATCCTTTCTTAAATAAGGAGCCTCAAACTGCTTGCAAATATATTAGCCATTCCTCCACTACCAATTCCCCCTGTATAAAATGCACCACACTTACTCAAGAGTCAGAACTTACAGCATGGATGCAGGCTCTTCAACCTAACTCGACCATCCTGACCGGGTTGCCTGCCTGATCTAGTCCCATTTGCCTGCGTTTGCTCCACAGCCCTCTAAATCTTTTCTATCTATGTAGTTATCCAAATGTCTTCTAAATGTTCTAATTTTACCCATCTCTATCACTTCCTCTGGCAGCCTGCTCCATACACCCACCGGCCTTGGTGTGGAAAACTGCCACTCTTATCCCTGCTAGCATCTTAAGTGCTACCTTTGGCCATTCACCTCCGTTCAGGGCCCCAAACAGTCCTTCTGGGTGAGGCAACACTCCACCTGCGAATCTGCTGGGGATGTCTTATTGCGTACGGTGCTCCCGATGCGGCCTCCTCTACGCTAGTGAGGGACCACTCCATCCGCCCAAAGCGGTTCCTCCTCGGAGGCCAAACATTTCAATTCCCGTTCCCGTTCCGACATCTCGGTCCACGGCCTCCTCTTGTGCCACGATGAAGCCACCCTCCCGGTGGAGGAGTAACACTTTGTATTCCGTCTGGGTAGCTTCTAGTTGGATGGCATGAATATAGATTTCTCCTTCCTGTAAAAAAATAATTCCCTCCCTTCTTCCCTCTTCTCACCCGCCTATCAGCTCCCCTGGGTCCCCTCCTCCTTCCCTTTCTTCTGTGGTCCTCTCTCCTCTTCTATCAGATTACTTCACCTTTCACCTTCCAGCTTCCCCTCCCCCACATTTTATTCTGGTGTCTTCCCCCTTCCTTTCCAGTCCTGATGAAGGGTCTTGGCCTGAAACATTGATTGTTTATTCATTTCCATAGATGCTGCCTGGCCTGCTGAGTTCCTCCAGCATTTTGTGTGTGTTCTTCAGTGATTGCTATATTATTGTCATACGTAGCAAGGTACAGTGAATAGCATGTCTTGCATACTGTTTATACAGTTCAATCATTACAGTGCACTGAGCTAGAATAAGGTAAAACAATAACAATGCAGTTATCGTAACAATACAGTGGTTGGAAAGTTGTTGGAATCAATTGTCAGGGATGAGATTACGGAGTACCTGTCCTCTTAGAACAGAGATGCGGAGAATTTACTTTAGTCAGAGGGTGGTAAATCTGTGGAATTTGTTGCCACAAGCAGGTGTGGAGGCCAAGTCATTGGGTGTATTTAAGGCAGAGATAGATAGGTTCTTGATTAGCCAGGGCATCAAAGGGTATGGGGAGAAGGCAGGGGAGTGGGGATGACTGGAAGAATTGGATCAGCCCATGATTGAATGGCGGGGCAGACTTGATGGGCAGAATGGCCTATTTCCGCTCCTATATCTTATGGTCTTATAAAGTGTAAAAGGTTCATTCTAAATCCTTCCCCTCACTTTGAATCTATGCCCTCTAGTTTTAGACTCCACTACCCTTGGGAAAAGACCGACCTTTCACCTTATCCCTGCTCCTCGTGATTCTATATGTCTTTATAAACTTTATAATGATCCTATGAGCACTACCTCATTATTTTTGCATTACTTATTTTTAATATGCATTTCTTATTGCCATTTATAGTATCATTTATGTATTTCACAGTACTGCTGCCACAAAGCAGCAAATTTTGTGTCGTACTCTATGTCAGTGTTAATAAACCTGATTCTGACTCTTACACTCCAGGGGAAAAGCCCCAGACTCTCCAGTGTTAGCAAGTATACCTCAAACTCTAAAATTTCTCCCAAATAGGCTGGACACAGGAAGTCCATAGGTGCAAGGGAACAACATTCCCTGAAATTTGCGTCCCATTGTAATGTGGAAATAGATCACCGATTCCTCATTGTCACCGAGTGTGCATAATGGACCTCCCTCAGCAATTAGCACTGTGGGATCTTCATCACGACTGCAGCAGGTCACTATCATTTTCTCAAGGGGGAATACTGTTGGACAATACATCCAGACACTGCCAGAGCCACTCAATCCCAAAATGTATATGTTTTGTTTAAAAATTGCCTTACTCCCAGTGCCCATCTCTGTCTGTTAACTTGTGGGTTATAGCTTACCAAGCTTTCAGGTTTTAATACAGATCCTCCTCAGTTTACAACAGCCTGACCTATGTATATTCTGTTCTTATATATGAACAAATACTTAGGATTTGGTAGCTGCAGCAGGGCTGCAGGCATCTTCTGCCACATGGGAGCTCAGTTCGTAGCTGCACTTCTGATTTCCAAACTACTCCGGTAACGAACGGTTCATTGATAAAAGGTCCCTACTATAACCTCAAAAGGATCTGTAATGTGATGTGTTTGTTTTAATTTAAACACACCCCGTTCCAGGCTCAGTGAAATGAAGCTTCTTAATTCCCTTCCCACACCCTTTGCAGATCAACTTAAACCTAGGTGTTCCTGCTGAGGGACTGGAGGGTTTGAATTACAAGGAGAGATTCCTAGGCTGAGCAATACACACACAAAATGCTGGAGGAACTCAAAGTCATGCAGGATCTGTGGAGGGAAATCCCTGTCCACCACAAAGGCGGATCTCCTGGTGGCAACCCATTTCAATTCAATTTCCCATTCCCAAACTAACGTGCCTGTCCATGGCCTCCTCTACTGCCACGAGGAGACCAAACTCAGTTTGGAGGAGTAACAGCTCATAATTGGTCTGGTTAGCCTCCAACCTGATGGCATGAACATCGGTTTCTCCAACTTTCGGTAATTTCTCTACCCTCCCTCTTTTTCTGCCCCCTACTTTGGTTACCCTCTCACTCCTTCTCTTATCCTCACCTATCCATCACCTTCTTTTGGCTCCTCTCCTCCTTCGCTTTCTCCATGGTCTACTCTCCTCAACTATTAGATTCCTTTTTCACCAGACTTTTACCTCTTCCACCTATCACCTTCCAGTTTCTTACTTCATCTTCCCTCCTCCACCCACCAACATTCCCCCTCATCTATTATTGCCATCTTGTACTCTACCCCATCCACCCACCTGTGTATCTGGCTTCTTCCTCCTTCCTCTCAAGTGCTGATGAAGAGCCTCAGCGTGAAGCGCCTACTGTTTCCCCCTCCATAGATGCTGCCTGACGTGCTGAGTTCCTCCAGAATTGTGTGTGTTGCTCAACATTTCCAGCAAATGCAGAATTTCATGTGTTTATGATCTGCATAGGCTGTGAGTGTAAGAGGCCTTATAAAGTGATGACGTTATAGAAGTTTTTAAAATTATGAAGGAAATAGATAACGGAAGTATGTTGAGCTCCTATGAATAAAATTTCAAATTACTCATTGCAAGCAAATATCTCGTGATGACTAAAGTTACATTTCCCTGCACAAAAATTAATGCTATGAGCTTCACCCTGCAATTTCAGAGGAGAAGCAACAGTCAGACGTATTGGTACTACAGTAGAGTAAAGGGAATTACAGAGGCATGAGAGATGAGCTGGCCAAAGTTGATTGGAAGGGGACACTAGCAGGGATGGTGGCAGAGCAGCAATGGCCGGAGTTTCCAGGAGCAATTCGGAAGGCACAGGAGAGATACCCAAAAAGGTAGTAGTATTTGAAGGGAAAGATGACACAACTGTGGCTGACAAGGGAAATCAAAGTCAACATAAAAGCAAAAGAGAGGGCATAATATAGAGCAAAAATTAGTGGGAAGTTAGAGGATGGGAAACAAACAGAAGGCAACTAAAAAGCCATAAGGATTGAAAAGATGAAATATGAAGTTAAGCTTGCCAGTATTATCAAAGATAACACTAAAAGCATTTTCAGATATATCAGGAGTGAAAAAAAGAGGCAAGAGTAGACATTAGACCACTAAAAATGACCCTGAAGATGTAGTAATGGGGGATAAGAAAATGGCGAATGAACTGAATCAGTATTTTTATCAGTCTTCACTGTGGAAGGCACTAGCCGTAAGCTGGACGTTCAAGAGTGTCAGGGGACAGAAGTGAATACAGTTGCAATTACTAGGGAGAAGTTATTTAGGAAATTGAAAGGTCTGAGGGTAGATAAGTCACCTGGATCAGATGGACTACATCAAGAGTTCTGAAAGAGGTAGTTAAAGAGATTGTGGAGCCAAGAATCACTAGATTCTGGCATGGTTCTGGAGGACTGGGAAATTGCAAATGTCACTCCACTTTTCAAGAAGGGAAGGAGGCAGAAGAAAGGAAATTATAGGCTATTTATCCTGACTTCAGTGGAGGGAAGATGATGGAGTCAATTGTCAAAGCTGAGGCTTCAGGTGCTTGGAGGCACATGATAAAATAGGCCAAAGTCAGTATGGTTTCCTTAAGGGAAAATCCTGCCTGACAAGTCTGTTAGAATTCTTTGAAGAAATAACAAGCAGTACAGACGAAGGAGAATCAGTGACGCTGCTTAGCAAGATAAGAGCCCATGGTATTACAGGAAAGATACTATCAGGGATAGTTCATTGGCTGATTGGTAGGAGACAAAGAGTGGGAATAAAGGGAGCCTGTTCTGACTAGTGGTGTTCCACA
Source organism: Mobula birostris (assembly GCF_030028105.1). Lineage (NCBI taxonomy): Eukaryota > Metazoa > Chordata > Chondrichthyes > Myliobatiformes > Myliobatidae > Mobula > Mobula birostris. Next base: position 21,172,469 of record NC_092401.1, read on the forward strand.
AGGGTCAGTATTGGAACTGTTTCTTTTTACCTTGTATGTCAATGATTTATATGATGGAACCTGTGGCTTTGTTGCCAAGTCTGAGGACAATATGAACATGGGTGGAGGGGCAGGTAGTGATAAGGAAGCAGGAAGGGATAAGGAAGCAGGAAGGTTGCAGATGGACCTAGTCAAATTGCAAAAATGGGCAAAGAAGAGACAGATAGAATACAGTGCTGGGAAGTGTATGGTCATGCACTTTGCTAGAAGGAATAAAAGCACAGACTGTTTTATAAATTAGGAGAAAATTCAAACATCTGACATGCAAAGGGACTGGGGAGTCCTCATGCAGAACTCCAGGTTGAGTTGATGGTGAGGAAGGCAAATGCCATGTTAACATTCATTTCAAGAGGTCTAGAATATAAAAACAAGGATGGAATTCTAAGGCTTTATAAGGCACCGGCGAGACCCCACTTGGAATATTGAGAGCAGTTTTGGGCCCCTTATCTAAGAAAGGATGTGCTGAAACTGGAGAGGGTTCAAAGGAGGCTGAAGAAAATGATCTGGGATGGAAAGGCAATCGTATGAGGAGCATTTGATGGCAGGTGAGCCAGTACTCACTGCAATTTAGAAGAAGGGCTTCATTGAAACCTATCAAATGTTAAAAGGCCTGGATAGACTGGACGTGGAGAGGACATTTCCTGTAGCAGGAGAGTCTAGGACCATAGGGCACAGCCTCTGAACAGGCGGATGTGCATTTAGAATGGAGATGAGGAGGAATTTCTTTAGCCAGAGGATGGTGCATCTGTGGAATTCTTTGCCACAGGCGATCTTGGTGATCTTGTGAAACCCAGCAGCAGGGAGAAAGTGTGTTGATGGAACTTATGTGCAGAACATGAGACCTTCACATCCTTACCCAGAATGTCAATCCTTCCCACATTGCTGAGACATTCTGCCACTGATTGGTCACTGCAAACGTCCAGCTGCTGGATGTGCAATGTTTCATTCAGTCTCTCTCCGGCAGCCTCTTCGAGTTTTCCTTTACGACCTAAATTTCGCATCGTCGCAATGACTGTTTTGGAGGAAAGAAACAACAGAATCGCTAAGTATTGCATTCGGTGTAACTATGCAGTTTCACACCAGATATCCAACTGGTCCCAAACCAAACATTTTGAAATAGAGTCATGCAACACAGTAAAAGGCCCTTCAGCCCAACTTGTCCATACCAAACAGGTTGCCTACCTCAACTAATCCCAATTCAACAACATCCCTCTAAATCTTTTATATCAATGGGCCTGTCCAAATGGCTTTTAAACATTGTAATTGTACCCATCTGTGCATCTTCCTTCAGCAGCTCATTCCATATAATAGACAATAGGTGCAGGAGTAGGCCATTCAGCCCTTCAAGCCAGCACCACCATTCACTGTGATCATGGCTGATCATCCACAATCAGTACCCTTTTCCTGCCTTCTCCCCCTATCTCTTCACTCCTCTATCTTTAAGAGCTCTATCTAACTCTTTTTTGAAAGAATCTAGAGAATTGGCCTCCACTGACTTCTGAGGCAGAGCATTCCACAGAACCACAACCCTCTGTGTGAAAAAGTTTTTCTTCAACTCCGTTCTAAGTTGTCTACCCCTTATTCTTAAACTGTGGCCTCTGGTTCCCCCTGTGTGTGGGAAAAAAACTAGCCTCCCCCCCATGGCCCTTTTAAATCCTTCCCCTTCACCTTAAACCTATACCCTTGAGTTTTTGGCTTCACTGGGAAAAAGACTGCAACTATTCAACCGACTATTTCTCCCATACCTCAATAAATGTCACCACTCACCCTCCTCTATTCCAGGGGAAAATGCTCCAGTCTATCTAGTCTCTTCTTATACCAGTTATATCATGAAGACTCACACCCACCCTGCTGATAGACTGTTTATCGCATTCCCATCAGAGAAGAGGCTACATAGCATCCAATCTAGGGCCACTAGAAAAATCAGTTACTTCCCCTAAGCCGTCGGCTGAGTAACACCTTCACCCATTAGAAACAGAATCAGGCTTAATATCACTGGTTTATGTTGTGAAAGTTGATGTTCTGCAGCAGCAGTACAATGCAATACATAAAAAGCTATACGTTACAATAATATATACATAAAATATTAAATTAAATACTGTAAATTGTGCAAAAAGGGAGAAAAAATAGTGAGGTGGTTTTCATGGGCTGGTTCACTGCCTTTTTAGAAATCTGATGGTGGAGGGGAAGAAGCTGTTCCTAAAATATTGAGTGCATGTCTTCAGGCTCCTGTACTTCCTCCCTGATAGTAGCAATGAGAAGAGAGCCTTTCCTGGGTGATGGGGGTCTTAATGATGGCTGCCACCTTTCTGAGGCATTGCCATTTGAAGATGTTCTCGATGCCGGGGAGGCCAATGCCCATGATGAAACTGGCAGAGTTTACAAACTTTCTGCAGCTCTTTCCGATCTCTGCAGTGGCCCCTCCATACCAGATGGTGATGCAACCAGTTAGAATGCTCTCCATACTTCTGCAGAAATTTGCAAGTCTTTGGCGTCATACCAAGTATCCTCCAACTCCTAATGTAATATAGTGGCTGTCATGCCTTCTTTGTAATTGCATCAATATGGGCCCAGGAAAGATTTCTTAGAGATGTTGACACCCAGGAATTTGAAACTGCTCACTCTTTCCACTACTGTCCCCTCGATAGTGTGTTCTCCCTCTATTTCCCTTTGCTGAAGTCCACAATCAATTCCTTGGTCTTATTGACGTTGAATGCAAGATTGTTGTTTCTACACCACTCAACCAGCCTTCTCGTCGCCATCCGAGATTCATAACAACAGTTATGTCATGGGCAAATTTATAGTAATAGCATTTTGAGCTGTGCCTAGGCACACGGTCAAGTGTAGGGAGAGTAGAGCAAGTGAACTAAGCACATATCTTTGAGATGTGCCAATGTTGATTGTCAGTGAGAGGAGAGATGTTAGATCCAACTGTGGTCTCCTCGTGAGGAAATCAAGGATCCAGTTGCAGAGGGAAGTGGAGGGCCAGGTTTTGAAGCTTGTTGATCAGTCTTGCACGTGTGACGGTGTTGAACTGCGAGCTCTGATCAATATTCCGCAGCTTGGCATAGGTGTTGCTGTCATCCAAAGCCAAGTGGAGAGCCAGTGAGATTACATCTGCTGCAGACGTACTGTATTGTGGTGGTAAGCTAACTGCAGTGGGCTGAGGCCCTTGCTTAGGCAGGAGTTGGTTCTGGCCATGGCCATCCTTTCAAAGCATTTCACCACAGTAGGTGTTAGCAAAACTGGATGATAATCGTTGAAGCAGCTCACCCTGCTCTGCTTGGGAGCTAGTGTGTTTGAAACCCTTTTGAAGCAGTTGGGAAACTCTGACTCCAGCAGTAAGAGATTGAAGACGTCCTTAAACACTCCCACCAGTTGGTTGGTGCAGGTTTTCAGTGCTCTACCAGGTACACCATCAGGGCCCGACGCCTTCTGAGGGTTCACCCTCTTGAAAGATGTTCTGACGCCGGCCTCCAAGACAGAGGTCACAGAGGCTTCACACAGGTGTAGTTTTACTCTCTCTTTCAAAGCAACACAAAAGACATTGAGCTCATCTGGGAGCCATGGAGACACTCAGGATGTTAGGTTTTGCATTGTAAGATGTAATGGTCTGCAAACCCTACCAGAGCTGACTTGCATCATATTCCATCTCCAACTTCAATCGGAATTGTTTCTTCATTCTTCTGTAGGTTGTCCTTGGACCTCTTGTATGGTTTTGAATCACTAGTCTTGAATGCCATGGACCTAGCCCTCAACAGACTGCAAGTTTCCTGGTTTATCCATGGATTTTGGTTTGGGTATGTCTGGTATTTTCTCGAAGGCACGCACTCATCCACACAAGTCTTAATGAGGTCGGTGACAACTGTTAAATATTCATTCAAATTTGAAGATGAATCCCTGAGTATTGACCAGTCCACCAATTCAGACCAGTCGTGTAAGCACTTATCCACCTGCTTTGACCATACCCTCATGGTCCTCACTCTGTGCCTGTACACCGGGGAGTACAAATACAGCCAGGCGATCGTACTTGCCAAAGTGTGAGCATAGGATGGCACGGTTAAAGTTCTTGATAGTGGAGTAACAGTGGTCCAGTGTGTTGGCTCCTCTGTTTCCACAGGTATTATGTTGGTGGTATTTGGTCAGAGACTTCTTCAAGCTGGCCTGGTTGAAATAGTCCGCAATGATCAGGCTGTGGTTTCTCGTGACCTCGGATCATGGTGCTCTGCTCCTCCAGTGCTTGTCTGATGTTGGCCGGGGTGGAATGTACACCACTACCAGGATAATGACGGAAAACTCTCTCAGCAGCTAAAATGGACAAGACTTGACTGATAAATGCTCCAGGTCGGATGAGCAGGATTGAGACAGAACTGCCATGTCGATGCGCCACGAATAGTTAATCATGAAGCACACGCTGCATCCTCTACTTTTTAAAGGGACTCTGCTCTCCTGTCCTCCTGTCCACGTGGTGAATGGTGAAGCCCTCGTGAAACGGTGGAGCTAAGCACTAACCCACTACATCCACATCAGTCACTCCTCTCCACAGCTCCTCAGCACCCTTCATTCCCCCTCTCCATGCACTGTCACTTCACTCTTACACAATAAGATTGCTTTTACATTTGTTTTGTTATGCCCATTGTTTTAGATTAGATTAGATTCAACCTTATTGCCATTGTGCCGAGTACAGATACAAAGCCAATGAAATGCATTTAGCATCTGACCAGAAATGCAAAGAATAGTGTTATTTACAAAATAACTGCGAATAAAAAAAGTGCTACAGCACACAAATATAAAAGTACTGAGACAGTACAATACAGATGCAATACTGCTTAGCGCTGTGATGAGAGGTTCAGCAGGGTCACAGCCTCAGGGAAGAAGCTCTTCCTGTGCCTGCTGGTGTGGGAGCGGAGGCTCCTGTAGCGCCTACCGGATGGGAGATGAGTAAGAAGTCCATGGTTAGGGTGAAATGCATCCCTGATAATGCTTCTCGCCCTGCCCAGGCAGCGTTTATGGTCGATGTTCTCAATGGTGGGCAATTGGGTGCCGATAATCCGCTGGGCAGTTTTCACCACACGCTGGAGTGCTTTGCGGTCCAATATGGAACAATTGCCATACCACACTGAGATGCAGTTGGTGAGTATGCTCTCAGTGGTACAGCGGCAAAAGTCCATCAGTATCCTGGGACAGAGGTGAGCTTTCTTGATGCTCCGAAGGAAATAAAGGCGCTGTTGCACCTTTTTGATCAGGATGGAGGAGTTCAGGGACCAGGTGAGATCCTCGGAAATGTGGACACCAAGGAATTTGAAGCTTGATACATGCTCCACCACAGCTCCGTTAATGTAGATGGGGACTTGAGTGTGACTCCTGGATCACTGTAGTGGGTTAATGCTCAGCTCCACCGTTTCACAAGGGCTTCACCATTCACCAGGTGGACAGGAGGACAGGAGAGCAGAGTCCCCTTAAAAAGTAGAGGATGCAGAGTGTGCTGCATCAGATCCATGGTAACAATTATTTCATTCTTCTTTACACTTGTGCGCTTAACAATGACAATAAACAATCTTTTAATCGTAAATACCTCAAGCACTCCAGTCCTAATAACATAATTTGAATTTTCATGCACCCTTTCCAGCTTGATGACATCCCTCCTACAGCTGGGTGATCAGAACTGCGCACAATATTCCAAATGTGGTCTCATCAACATCTACCTTTATCCACAAATGTCTATCCAACCTCTACCTTTCTCTCAGCCCCGTCCACCTGCAGACTAACCTGTTCTCACTGACTGCTGCGCAGGTTTAATTCCTCCCATTGCACTAATATACCTCCCTATGAGAAAAATGGTGCTCCAGCAGTTTAGGTGTAACTTGTCACTCTTAGATCATAAGATATAGGAGCAGAATTAGGCCATTTTGGCCCATCGAGTCCACTTTTCATCATGGCTGATCCATTTTTCCTCTTAGCCCCAATCTCCTGCCTCACCACCCACCCCCCACCCCCCACTCCGTATTCTTTCATGTCCTGATCAATCATGAATCTATTAACCTCTGCCTTAAATATACATAAAGACTTGGCCTCCACAGCTGCCTGTGGTGACGAATTCCACAGATTCACCATTCTCTGGCTAAAGAAATTCCTCCTCATCTGTTCTAAATTGACGCACCTCTATTTTGATGCTGTGTTCCCTGGTCTTAGACACTCCCACAATAGTAAACATCCTTTCCACACCCATTCTATCAAGGCCTTTCACCATTCAATACATTTTCAATTAGGTCATTCCTCATTCTTCTAAATTCCAGTGAACACTGGCCCAGAGCCATCAAACACTTTTCATGTGACAAGCCGTTCAATCCTGGAATTATTTTCATGAACCTTCTTTGAACCCTCTCCAGTTTCAGCACATCCTTTCCAAGGTAAGGGGCCCAAAAACTGCTCACAATACTCCAAGTGAGGCCTCACTAGTGCTCTCGTGCATGTGCCAGCTGCTCTGGAAGGGATCCCAGTGACCCATGTATTTGAAGCTCTCCTTGCTGCATCAGCTCCTTAGCCACATACTGATCTGTACTGCCTTCCCATATCTTGCTTCAGTAGCATGTGGCAAAAGTAATTCTGAGATTACAATCTTAGAGGTCCCACTTTTCAACTAGCTCCCTAAATCTCTTTGTATGATCTCATCTCCCTTCCTGTCCATGTCATTGGTACCAATTGTTACCTACCCCATAACTGGGTTGCCAAACCAGCAGAAATGGACCACTCAGTTGGAGTCTGGTTTCACAGAAACTAATAAAGTTTTATTAAAGAAATAAGTAATACAGTACTCTGGTCGTAAGGATATAAATGCAACAGGTTAGCAATGATAAAACACACATGTACACAGAACTAGGATAATAGGAATCAATCAAGCTCTATCGCAGTCTAGGGGTAAAATGATCAGTCTCAAGTGACGCAGAGTTCAGTTCAGCTTAGTTCAGTTCGCAGTAATCGCTGTTGTGCCATTGGAGAGAGAGAGAGAGAATGCAAATTTTGATTCAGACAGACCTTTGATTTTCTTCGCAGTTAGCTTTCGGGCGGACCCTTTTTTATGTCTTCTGTGGTCATCGACTGTGACCCCTCCATTCCGGATACGACCGTTCTTCCACGGTGAACCCGGCACCCAGGCAAGGGCGGACACACACACCAGGTTCCCGCCGATCGTACCTTTTCACCCTGTGCGTCTATGGTTGGCTTCCACAACCAGACCTCCAAACTTCCACCAACTTGTGGGGGCACACCGCTCTTCTAGGGTCTTGTTATCTCATGATCTCGTGGTGTGTGTCATGCCTTAACGAACCTGTTCCTTTTATCCCCCTGCTGGGGTATCGCCTGTCCATCAAACTTCAAACAGTTCAGGTTCAAAGCAACCGGTCTGTCAATATTCTGAAGTGTGTTTCTTTCTTGTTAATCTCTCTCTTCTCTCTTATTAGCATTTTGAATGTTTCTCCATTGTCTCTCTTATCTCTATCAGCGTCAATCTTCTGATAACTTGGTTTGTCGTCACATAATATAGACCGAGACCTCTGGCTGCCCTTCCTCTCTCAGAATGTCCTCTGCCCATTCAGAGACCATGACACCAAGGAAGCAACACACCATCCTGGGAGTCTTGCAACCATTTTTATGAAGAAACAGTTGGTACTATACAAAATCACAAGAGATTTAAACAGGAAGGAGCAAAGATGTTTGAGTAGTATAGGGTGCCAAAACTGTGAAACACATATTTATTATTCTGTACAAAGGACATGGAGAATTTCTTTCTTGAAATATTATAAAGTTAAATCCATTATCTGAGTGTTGGGGAATCAAGAGCTCAATGACATACACTTAGGATGAAAGGGAAAAAGTTTAACAGGAAACAGAGCAACCTTCTCACCTTCAAGGTGGTCATTATATGGAAAGAGCTAGAGGTAGAAATGGTTGAGGTAGGCTCCTTAAATACATTTAAAAAACACTCAAGACCATAAGACATTGGAATAGAATTAGTCCGTTCAGCCCATTGAGTCTCCTCCACCATTTCATCATGGCTGATCCTCTCAACCCCATTGTCCTGCCTTCTCCCCATAATCTTTCATGCTCTGACTAATCAAGAACCTATCAACCTCCATCTTCAATGCACCCAGTGACCCAGTCTCCATGGCTGCCTGTAGCAACAAATTCTACAGATTCACCACCCTCTGGCTAAAGAAATTCCTCATCTCTGTTCTAAATGGATGTCCCTCCATTTTGCGGCTGTGCCCTCTGGTCCCACCAAAGGAAACATCCTCTTCACATCCACTCAGTTTAGGCCTTTCAACATACCATAAGTTTCAATGAGATCCACTGCCCCCCGCCCTCCAACAAACACCTATTCTTCCAGCCAGTACAAGCTCAGAGCCTTTAATCACTGGTCATGATAACCCTATCATTCCTGGAATCATTCTCGTGATCCTCCTCTGTACCCTATCCAATGTCAGCAGATCTTTTCTTAAATAAGGGGCCCAAAACTGCTCACAATACACCAAGTGAGACCTCACCAATGCCTTTTACAGCCTCAGCGTTACGTCCTTGCTTTTATATTCTAGTCCTCTTGAAATGAATGCTATCATTGCATTTGTCTCCCTCACCACCAATTCAACCTGCAAATTAACCTTTAGGGAATCCTGCATAAAGACTCCCAAGTCCCTTTTCACCTTGGAGTTTTGAATTTTCTCCCCATTTAGAAAATATTCAATGTATTTATTCCTCCTAGCAAAGTGTATGACTATACTTCCCGACACTGTATATAGTAATATTTACGTCAATTGCCGTCAATCCTAAGTGGATATTTTATACAAGGACATATTGTACTGCTTAAAGTTTGCAAAATTACATCTTAGTCCACTGAAGTTGTATACAAAAGCCAAACTGAACCTTCAACAATTCTGATCATTGTGTGTCAAAATTATGGGTCATGTATTACAAGTGCTTAACCAATATTTAATTTACTCAAGATGAACAGTTGATACCTGTTAAGGATGAAAGCTGACAACTAGCCTGGCTCAATCCTTTTATCCATACAGTACTGTGCAAAACACTAGATTTTTTAAATATAAATTTTGCTTTAATATTAATTTTGTTTTCTTCATTAGTGTATTAGTAGAAAAGAGCAAATTTTAGATTTCCATAAATTCAATTTCCAAAAAGTAAATGCTACACGGATATTTCTGAACTTCGTATTAATTATGACCACTTTTCAAATAAAATCTTGATTCCTTTGTAGGTAGATTGCCCAGTACATGATTAAACAATGATTGCAAGCAGGTGCTAATGGTTAATGACATAATGAGTTGAATGAGCAATTAAGCGCAGTGCCCTGAAGGGTCATCGCCACGGCTGGAAGCCTGGCAGGAGAACGGGGATCCAAGTCTGGCTGTACCACAGAGGGATGAGGCCTCCTCTGCCTAGCATCTTGTAGGCGAATGTGCAGTCACTAACAAATAAAACTGACGATCTCAGGGCAAGGCTGCTGCATCAGAGGCAGATCTCAGTTGTCTGCTGTACCGAGAGTTGGCTATCTGTGGACATGCCAGATGCAGCGGTCAGATGGGAAGGATTTACAATTTTCAGGATGGATCGGACTGTGAACTCAGGTAAGGAAAAGGGTGGCCAACATGGCAGTTGTGTCGAACTCATGTTCCCCTGACTTGGAACACCTATTGATCAAATGCAGACTATTCTATTTGCCTCAGGAGTTCTCATCTGTGATCCTGACTGCAGTTTACATACCACCAGTGGCCAGCATTAAGAAAGTACTTGTGACACTGCACGGTATCATCTGTAGACAAGAAACAACCCACCACAACACATTTCAAATTGTAGTCAGTGTCTTCAACCAGGCTTGCTTGAAGAAAACCCTGCCCAGTTATCACCAGCATCTAACCTGTAGCACCAGAGGTCCCAGCACACTAGACCATTGGTACACTACGATAAGGAATGCCTATCGGTCCTTCCTGAGACCGCATTTTGTCAACTGGGACCACTGGTCTGTCCTCCTACTGCCTGGATACAGACAGGGCCTGAAGAGCAAGGTTGAAGAGATCAAAACAACTAAGAGGTGGTTGCAGGAGGCTGAGGAACAGTTACAGGATTGCCTTAAGTCAGTGGACTGGGGGTGTTCAAGCACTCGTCTGAGGATCTGAATGACTTCACCAGGATTGTAAGAGACTTTATTAAAACCGCTGCAGGTGACTGCTTCCCCATGAAATTGTTCAGAGTTTTCCCCAATCAGAAGCCCTGGATGAACCTTGATATCCAAAATTTGCTGAGGGCCAGGTCAGGGGCATTCAAGTCTGGAGGGATCTTGGGGTCCGAGTCCATAGGACACTCAAAGCTGCTGTGCAGGTTGACTCTTTGGTTAAGAAAGCATACGGTACATTGGCCTTCATCAATTGTGGGATTGAGTTTAGGAGCTGAGAGGTAATGTTGCAGCTATATAGGGCCCTGGTCAGACCCCACTTGGAGTACTGTGCTCAGTTCTGGTCGCCTCACTACAGAAAGGATGTGGAAACCATAGAAAGGGTGCAAAGGAGATTTACAAGGATGTTGCCTGGATTGGGGAGCATGCCTTTTGAGAATAGGTTGAGTGAACTCGGCCTTTTCTCCTTGGAGCGACAGAGGATGAGAGATGACCTGATACAGGTGTGTAATATGATGAGAGACATTGATCATGTGGCTAGTCAGAGGCTTTTTCCCAGGGCTGAAATGGCTAGCACAAGAGGGCACAGTTTTAAGCTGCTTGGGAGTAGGTACAGAGGAGATGTCAGGGGTAAGTTTTTTATGCAGAGAGTGGTGAGTGGGTGGAATGGGCTGCCGCGATGGTGGTGGAGGCGGATACGATAGGGTCTTTTAAGAGACTCCTGGAAAGGTACATGGAGCTTAGAAAAATAGAGGGCTATGGGTAACCCGAGGTAATTTCTAAGGTAGGGACATGTTCAGCCCAGCCTTGTGGACCGAAGGTCCTGTATTGTGCTGTAGGTTTTCTATGTTTCTATGAATGTCATAACCTCCTATGAAGTTAAATCAAGTGACATGGGAGACAGCAAAGCTTCGCTTCCAGATGAACCCGATGCCTTCTATGCTCACTTTGACTGTCAGAACATGGAGAAACCAGCGCACACCTCTGCATTTCTTGACAATCCTTTGGGTCTTAGTATCTGAAGATGACGTGCAGGCTGCCTTCAAAAGGGTGAACCCAAGGAAAGCATCTAGTCTGGACAGGGTACCTGTCCATGTACTGAAGACCTGTGCTGACCAAGTGGCTGATGTATTCGTGGATATCTTCAACCCCTCTTTGGCAGTGTGTGGTTCCCAACCGCTTCAAGCAGGCTTCAATCATACCAGTGCTCAAGAAGAGCGTGGAAACCTGCCTCAGTGACCATCGCCCAGCTGCACTTGCATCCACAGCCATGCAGTGTTTTGGGAGGCTAGTGATGAAACACAGCAGCTCCTGTCCGCGTGATGATGTGGATCTGCACCAATTTGCCAACAGGTCCGCAGCAGATGTCATCTCACTGGCCCTTTACTCACCCTTTTTTTTAAAGTGTGTCGTACCAGACATTCAGCCATTCTTGTCTGGCACATGGTGTCAGGATTAACCGGGTCATGTTATGAACGTTCCTGACTCGACCATTGTATTTTTTACAAGGCTGAGTGGCCAGCTCGACACTCAACCCGGCACAGATGGAAAGCGTGCTAGGGGGTGGCCCGACCGGGATTTGAACTCGGGAACCTTTGCTCCGGGGTCTGGCGCTGATCACACTGCGCCACCAGCTGGTCTTTTACACACCCTGGAACATCTGGACAGCAAAGATGCATACATCAGGATGCTTTATCAATTACAGCTCAGAACTCCTCAAAACTAATCAGTAAGTTCCAAGATCTGGACTCCAAGACTTCAAAACCTCCTTGTATAACTGGATCCTGGAGTTCCTCACTTGCCCAGTTATTTTGGATTGGCAAAAAATATCTCCTCCACAATCTCCACCAGCACTGGTGCACCAGGCTCTTCTTAGGCACCGGTATGATTGAAGCCTGCTCTGCTGGCTTTACACCTATGACTGTGTGCTAAGCACAGCTCCAACACTATATTCGAGTTTGCTGATAACACCACTGTTGTTGGCTGTATCAAAGGAGGTGAGGAATCAGCATACAGAAGGAAGATTGAAAACTTGGCTGAGTGGTGTCAAAACAACAACATCTCACTTGATGTCAGCAAGACCAAGGAACTGATTGTAGACCTCAGGAGGAGGAAATCAGAGGTCCATGAGCCAGTCCTCATTAGAGGATCAGAGGTGGAGAGGGGCAGTAGCTTTAAATTCCTGAGTGCTACTATATCAGAGGGCCTGTCCTGGATCCATCATATAAATGTAATGGCAAAGAAAGCACGAGCCTCTGCTTCCTTAGGAGTCTGCAGAGATACAGCATGACATCAAAAACTTTGACAAACTTCTATAGAGGGACAGTGGAGAGTATTGACTGGCTGCATCAAGGCCTGGTGTGGGAATACCAATGCCCTTGAATGGAAAATCTACAAAAGGTAGTGGATTCGAACCTGTACATCACAGGTAAAGCCCTCCCAACCATTGAGCAGATCTACATGAAACACTGTTGTAGGAAAGCAGCATCCGGGATCAAAGATCCACACCACACAGGCCATGCTCTTTTCTCACTGCTGCCATCAGGAAGATGGTACAAGAGCCTCAGGACTCGCACCACCAGGTTCAAGAACAGTTATCACCCCTCAACCACCAGGCTCTTGAACAAAACAGGATAACTACTGAGATGTTCACACAACCAGTGATCTCACTTTAAGGATTATTATCTTGTTATTTAGTTTAGATTAGATTATGAGAACACTCAGTCCTCTTTTATTGTCATTTAGAAATGCATACATGCATTACGAAATGATACAATGTTTCTCCGGAGTGATATCACAGAAAACAGGACAGACCAAAGACTAACACTGACAGAACCACATAATTATAACATATAGTTACAGCAGTGCAAAGCAATACCATAATTTGATAAAGAACAGACCATGGGCACGGTAAATAAAGTCTCAAAAGTCCCCGAGTCGATCGACTCCCGAGTCCCCGATAGCAGGTGGCAAAAGGGAGAAACTCCCTGCCATAAACCTCCAGGCACCGTCAACTTGCCGATGCCTTGGAAGCAGCCGACCACAGCCGACACTGAGTCCATCCGTCCGAAAACTTCGAGCCTCCGACCAGCCCCTCCGATACAGCCTCCCGAGCGCCATCCTCTGCCGAGTGCCTTTGCCCTCTCCCCGGCCGCTGAAACACGCAAAGCCGAGGATTTCGAGGCCTTCTGCTCTGGAGGTTCCAGTTACCACACAGGAGCAGCGGCAGCAAAGCGGGCATTCCAGAGGTTTTCCAGATGTTCCTCCGTACTCCACGTCTGTCTCCACCAAATCAGAATTGCACACGGTCTCCTACTTGACAGATAACAGACATCACCACAGAAGTGGCCACACGCGCCGCCTTCGCGCCGCCATCTTCTCCTCCTCCTCCTCTTTCCATGCTCACATTATTTATTGCTGTTTATTTATATTTGCATTTGCACAGTTTGTTGTCTTCTATGCTCTACTAGATCTTTCAATGATCTTGTTGTAGTTACTATTCTATAGATTTGCTGAGTATTCCTGTAGGAAAAAGAATGTCATGGTTGTATGTGGTATCATATATGTATTTTGATAATAAGATATACTTTGAACTTTGAATGAACTAAACTGATTAACTGTAAACACAAAATACTCTGCAGATGCTGGGGTCTCCTGCCCCTTCCCCCTACAGTCCTGACGAAGGTTTCCGGCCTGAAACGTCCACCAATCTTTTCCACGGATGCTGCCCGACCTGCTGAGTTCCTCCAGCGTGTTGAAACTGATCAACTGAAACAGAACCGGGTGTAGGAGGAATCAAACTGGGCCAAGTACAACCAAACAAAAAGGTGAGGGTGTGGCAGCTGTGAGAGTTTAACCTTCAAATCATCAATTCTTACACCATGGTGAGACTGAGCATAGCAACAAGACTCAAGGTGGTCATCCTGCATCAGCAAGGTCTCCCAAGCAGAAATTTCACAGCAGACAGGACTTTCAAGCTATGCTGCCAAAGCTCTGAAGAAGCACAAAGAAACGGGCAAAGGCTGAGAACCAGAAATAGAGTGGCCGGCCACAGAAACCGAGTGCAGCAGCTGAGAGATACAAAGTCACACCCCTTCTAAACTGGGAGAAGTCCAAAACCGTGATCAGCTCTGAACTCACAGAAACCACTGGAACCCAATACACCCTTCTACAGGTCAAAGTCTTATCAGAAACAGTGTTCATGGAAGAGATCCTACCAAAGTGAAAACGAAGTCAAGAGACCCACCTACACACGAAAACACAAAGACTGGGGTGCTGAACAAGAACAGCAAGTGCCCTGGACTGACTACTCAAAAGTTGAAATTTTTGGCTCAAACAGGAGGCTGTTTGTCTGTAGAAGAGCTGGAGAGTGCTACGTGGATTAGTGTCTGCAGCCAGCAGTGAAACACCTGAGATTCTCTTCAGGTTTGAGGCTGCATTTCTGCAAAAGGAGTGGGTAGTGTCATGAGAATTGACGCAATTCTCAATGCTGAGAAATATAAGCAGATTCTCATCCATCAGGGAGGCACCTGATCAGTCCCAACATCATTCCGCAGCAGGACAATGACCCAAACACATGGCCAAGGTCTTAAAGAGTTACCTTCAGCAAAAAGAACTAGCAGTTCTCCAAAAATGGTATGGCCTCCACAGAGCCCTGATCTCAACGTCATTGATGCTGTCTGAGATTACCTGAAGAGACAGAAGCAAGCAAAACAGCCTAAAGTCTGCAGAACTGTGGCAAGTTCTCCAAGATGCTTGGAACAGCCTACCAACCAATTTTCTTAGAAAACTACATGACAGTGTATCTAAGAGAACTGATGCAGTTTTAAAGGCAAATGGTGGTCACACCAAGTATTGAGTTTAGTTTTTTTTAAGTTTACTGTTCTTTATAGTAATTTTTTTGATATTTAGAAGGTTTTCATTTCATTTTTGAAGGCATCTCGCTTTACAGATTTTTTTTACATGTGCTTGAGACTTTACACAGTACTGTATGTGCAAGATTATTTTTTTCTGTAATAATACCTGGTCAGTTTTCCAAAAAATCAGGCAGATGTCAGTGTCGCAGCAATAACGGAACAGCTTGGCAGGGGGCATAATTCTATGGTGATATCTGAACCCACAGTACTGTATATCAACTTACAAACAGGTACACCTAGCTACATAAGAGGAAATGTTCAAAGTAATGTCCAAGTCAATCACATGGCATCCAAAAATATACAAAAATAAAAAAAGGTATCCATTTTCATCATGAAGTCATTTGTGTGCATAATCCTTCCAAACCTAGTAAAGATAACCTCAAATACTTAATAAAGTCATTGGGGCAGGTTTATGGAAAGGAAAAGTTCACGCTGTGGTAGTTAATAGGTTAATATGGGAGTTAGCAACTCCCATACAGGCAGAGTTCACATACTGTACAGGCAGAGTCATTAATAAACTTCCATATGGGCAGAGTTCACACACTGTACAGGCAGAGTCATTAATAAACTCCCATACGGGCAGAGTTCACATACTGTACAGGCAGAGTCATTAATAAACTCCCATACAGGCAGAGTTCACATACTGTAAGGCAGAGTCATTAATAAACTCCCATACAGGCAGAGTTCACACACTGTACAGGCAGAGTCATTAATAAACTCCCATATGGGCAGAGTTCACACACTGTACAGGCAGAGTCATTAATAAACTCCCATACAGGCAGAGTTCACACACTGTACAGGCAGAGTCATTAATAAACTCCCATACAGGCAGAGTTCACACACTGTACAGGCAGAGTCATTAATAAACTCCCATACAGGCAGAGTTCACACACTGTACAGGCAGAGTCATTAATAAACTCCCATACAGGCAGAGTTCACATACTGTACAGGCAGAGTCATTAATAAACTCCCATACAGGCAGAGTTCACATACTGTAAGGCAGAGTCATTAATAAACTCCCATACAGGCAGAGTTCACATACTGTACAGGCAGAGTCATTAATAAACTCCCATACAGGCAGAGTTCACATACTGTACAAGCAGAGTCATTAATAAACTCCCATACAGGCAGAGTTCACATACTGTACAGGCAGAGTCATTAATAAACTCCCATACGGGTGGAGTTCACATACTGTACAAGCAGAGTCATTAATAAACTCCCATACGAGTGGAGTTCACATACTGTACAAGCAGAGCGGTTAATAAACTCCCATACAGGCAGAGCTCACATACTGTACAGGCAGAGTCATTAATAAACTTCAGTTGAAGATCCTGCAAGGCTGACATTCGTTGGCTCTTTGTACTCTTCCGCAATATCAAACACAACATGGTGTTAGAAGTATCGGATCATTTATGAATTCATGCTACGGACCAAGTGAGATGCCCAACAAGAAAGTTTACAGTAAGACAGTTTTTGTTTGCATATTTCTATGAAAAATTTCTGCTCGCATATATCTATGAAAAATATCTGTCTATGCTAGTATGCTAAATTGTATGCACCATGGAAGTGGGGAAGTGCACAGAGGCACAGAGACACAAACACAGCAGAGAAGACAGTCAAACTCCCAGGGAGAGAAAAGGTGACCTTCGTAGTCCAAATAAATAAAATAATAAGCAAACAAACAGGGAAATGGAGCAAATACCTTCAGTACCTACATCTACTTACTTAATAAAGCCCCCCCCCAAGACATTTAATTTCTCTAAACCAGGGGACTTTGAGAGATGGCTCAGATGCTTTGAGACATCTAGGGTTGGAAGCCATCTCACAGGCTTCAGAAAAGCATCAAGTAAGCAGACTGTTATACTACATGGGTGACAAAGCAGATGACATAGCGATGGCTTACGACTGACTGATGCTCAGAAAAAAAGTACAAAGCAGTGCAGAACAAATTCAAAGAATATTTCACAGGAAAGCAAGATGTGATATATGTGAGGGCAAAGTTCAACTCCTGAAAACAGGAGACAGATGAAAGAGTAAATAACTTCATCACAGCATTGTATATCCTCTCAGACAACTGTGCACATGGAAATCTGAGAGATGAGCTAATTAGAGACAGGATTGTTGTCAGACTACTAGACACCAAATTGTCAGAGAGACTTCTGTTGCAGGCAAACCTCACATTAGAGAACACTATTACTACAATGGTCAGGCAGAGTGAGAATATTCATCAGCAATAGGTAGTACTCAGATACCAAAAATGATACTGAGGTAAAGCTAGAAGCTATACAAAAAGAAGGGCACAGACAAGATGCAGTTAGAAAGTCTATAGAAAGAGGTGACAGTAGAGCTAAACTCAAACAAAGTTGACAAGTGAAACAGAGAGCAGGGAGATGCTGCACGTCTCCATTCTACATCAAAGAGCTCTGTCCAACAAAACAAGTGAGATTCCACCAGCACAGCAGAGTTGGCCATTATAAAAGCCAGTGACACTCAAAAACAGTTCTTCAGGAGGTCAAAGAAGACCATGATTCAGACAAGGAGAAAGCTTTCCTTGGAGTTCTAGATTCAAATAACAAGGCTAGTATACTAAGCTTCAGTTGCAAAATGAGGCAGTGACATTCAAAGTAAACACTGGGGCAGATGTCTGTTCACAAAACTGGTGAAGAAAACAGACATTGCACTAACCCAACAAAGAAAGTGCTCATGGGGCCAGGGAAACGTAAGCTCAGTGTGAAAGGAATGTTTGCAACTTCCATCCATAAAAATGAGAAACAGTTAGAAGAAGATGTTTATGTTGTTCAAACACACTTCTCACCACCACTGGGACAACATGCCATTGAGAAGCTGAACCTCATTGCAAGATTGGATTCCCTGAGCAATGTTCACTGGCAGAAGTAGCCGGAGTTGTTCAGAGGCCTGGGGGTACTGAAGGAAGAGTACCTCATCCAGCTGATGTCAGGAGTAATGCCCTACTCTCTGACCATACTGAGGCATATACCAGTCCCATTGATGAACAAAGCCAAAGCTGAACGTTAAAGAACAGAGACAATTCACATCATAACTAGAGTGAAATCACCTACCGACTGGTGTACAAGCATTGTTCCTGTTCCGAAGCCAGATAGCGTAGTGAGGGTCTGTGTTGAATTAACAAAACCGAATAATGCAGTGAATTGGGAGAAGTTTATTCTTCCCTCTGTTGAGCACATATTGGGTATGCTTCGTGGAGCAAAGTTCTTCACCAAACTAGATACAAACTCAGGGCTCTGGCAGATCCATTTAGCTCCTGATTCACAGAAGCTCACAAACTTTATCACACCACATGGACACTATGCCTTCAAGAGACTCTCTTCTGGCACCTCATTGGCCCCTGAGCACTTGTAGATGAGGATAAACCAAATTTTGGAGGGACTGGAAGGAGTAGTCTGCCACATGGACAATATGCTCATCTTTGGAGGTTCAAGTGAGGAACGTGACAAAAGAATGGGAGCTGCCTTGGAGAAGGTGAAACAGGCTGGAATCAACCTGAACGAAAAGAAATGCGACTTTTCATAGATGGAGGTGAAGCTCTTATGCCATCAACTGTCCTTTGAAGGAGTGCACTCAGATTCAGGCAAACTGCCAGGGGTTCGGAACATGAAACAACCAGCAAATGTATCAGAGGTCTGCAGTCTCCTTGGCATGGTATCCAGTTGGGAAAGTTTATTTCAGATTTTGCAGAGAAAAGAAAGCCACTATGTAACCTCCTCTCCCAGAGGCATGTTTGGACCTGTGACACACCACAGGAGAATTCATTCTCATCACTTAATGCAGAGCTTATCTCACCGCCATCATTGGTGTTCTTTGATCTGAAGAAACCAACTAAGGCCTCAGCAGATGTCTCTTCCTTTGGCCAAGGGGCAGTGCTCATGCAGAACTACAGTGGTGTATGGAATCCAGTGGCGTATGCGTCAAGAGCACTGACTCCTACAGAACAGCGTTATGCCCAAATCAAAAAGGAGATGCTGGCACTTGTGTGGGATTGTGAACACTTCCGCTGCGTCTTGATAGGCACTAAATTCCTACTTGAAGCAGATTACAAGCCACTCGTCAGCCTCCTCAGCTCAAAACACTTGGATAATTTACCTCCACGTCTGCAAAGATTCAGAATGAGGCTTATGCAATACTGTTACTACATTGAATATGTCCCCAGCAAATCTTTCCCAACAGCAGCACATCATGCAAACGTAAGCGGATGGGAGCCGACACTGCCCTCTTTAAAGATACCAACATCTGCTTATCTCAGGTACATGAAAGCTTTCCTGCATCACAGAGCAAACTGGAGGAAGTTCACACTTGGAATTGAGAAGTGACCAAATAAGCAGCAAGGTCATGCCATACTGCAGGCATGGATGGCCAGCTGTTCCAAAAGGAGCTCACAAATTCGGACCTTACTGGCTCGAAAGAGGCACACTCACAATTCTTGATGCTTTGCCGTTAATGGGCAGTCAAATCCACCAAGGACAGCAAGGCATCGAAAAACATGACCTAAAAGCAAGGCAATCCGTGTGGTGGCTTGGTCTGAGCGCGCAGCTGGGAGATAATGCAAAGTAATGTGAAGCCTTTGGAAAGCTACACAAAAATCATGCTGAACCTCTATCCTACAGAACTCCCAGACTTTCCATGGCAAATTGCAGGCACAGACATTTGAGCTGAAAAGAGACAAGTATCTTCTCACTGTGGATTACTACTCCTGGAATATTGAGGTGTCTAAGCTGTCCCCTACATCTTCAGCAGCAGTTATACAGAAATATTGAGAAGTTAGGGGATTGGGAAGCTTCTAAAAACCAACAGAAGGCAACTAAAATAAGTCATTAAGAAGGAAAAGATGGAATACAATAGTAAGTTGGCCAATAATTTCAAAGAGGATAGCAGAAGTTTCATATAAAGTATGAAAGAGAGGTGAGAGTGGATATTGGACTGCTGGAAAATAGTGCGAGAGAGAGTAATGGGGGACAAGGAAATGGTGGATGAACTAAGTATTTTGCATCAGTCTTCGCTGTGGAAGACACTAGCAGTATGGTGGAAGTTCCAGAGTGTCAGGGGTCATGAAGTGTGTGAAGTTGCCATACTCGGGAGAAGGATCTTGGGAAAATGAAAGGTCTAAAGGTAGATACTGTAAGTCACCTGGACCCAGATAATGTACAGCCCAGGATTCTGACAAAGGTGGCTGAAGAGATTGCAGTGGCATTAGTAATGATCTTTCAAGAATCACTAGATTCTGGAATGGTCTGGAAGACTGGAAAATTGCAAATGTCACTCCACTCTTCAAGAAGGAGAGTGGCAGAAGAAAGGAAATTATAGACCAGTTAGTCTGACCTTAGTGGTTGGGAAGGTGTTGGAGTCAATTGTTAAGGATGTGGTTTTGGGGTACTTGGAGGCACATGATAAAATAGGCTGTAGTTAGCATAGTTACCTTGAGGGAAAATCTTGCCTTACAAAACTGTTGGAATTCTTTGAAGAAATAACAAGCAGAATAGGGAAAGGAGAATGAGTTGTTGTGCACTTGGATTTTCAGAAGGCCTTTAACAAGGTGCCACACATGAGACTGATTAACAAGTTAAGAGCCCGTGGATAAAGCAGTGGCTGATTGACAGGAGGCAAAGAGTGGGAATAAAGGGAGCCTTTTCTGGTTGGCTACCGATGACTAGAGGTGCTCCACACGGATCGATATTAGGACTGCTTCTTTTCACATTGTATGTCAGTGACTTGGATAATGGAATTAATGGCTTTGTTGCAAAGTTTGCAGATGATACAAAGATAGGTGGAGGGACAGGTAGTTTTGAGGAAGTAGAGAGGCTACAGACCAACTTAGATTAGGAGAACGGGCAAAGTGGCAGATGGAATACAGTGTCAGGAAGTGTATGGTCATGCACTTTCGTAGAAGAAATAAAAGGGTAGACAATTTTCTAAATGGAGAGAATATTCAAAATCTGAGGAGCAAAGAGATTTGGGAGTCCGTATGCAGGATTCTTTGAAGGATCATTTGCAGGTTGAGTCAGTGTTAGCATTCATTTCAAGAGGACTAGAATATAAAAGCAAGGATGCAATGTTGAAACTTTATAAAGCCTCACTTGGAGTACTGTGAGCAGTTTTGGGCTCCTGATCTTAAAGGATGTGACACTGGAAAGGTTTCAAAGGAGGTTGACAAAAATCATTCCAGGATTGAACAGCTTGTCATATGAAGTGCATTTTGTGGCTCTGGGCTTGTATTCACCAAAGTTCAGAAGAATGAGGGGTGACCTAATTGAAACCTATTGAGTGTTAAAAAGACTTGACAGAGTGGATGTAGAGAGGATGTTTCCTATGGTGGTAGAGTCTAGGACCAGAGGACAGCTTCAGAATAGAGAGGCGCCCTTTTTGGATAGAGATGAGGAGCAACTTTTTTTATCTACAGAGTGGTGAATCTGTGAAATTCTTTGCCATAGGTGGCTGTAGAGGCCAAGTCTTTACATATATTTCAGGGCAAAGTTGATAAGATTGTTGGTTGGTCAGGGCATGAAGGGATATGGGGAGAAGGCAGGAGACTGGGACTGAGAGGAAAAGTGGATCAGCCATGATGAAATAGTGGAGCAGACCTGATGAGCCAAATGACCTACTTCTGCTCCTATATCTTATGGTCTTAATAGGTTATGCCTACGTCCACAGTTAGTCACTCCTACACGGGAGGAGCTCACATATTGTACAAGCAGAATTATCAATAAGGTTCAGTCGAAGATCCTGCAAGGCTGACTTCTGGGTGTCTTCCGGCACTCTCCTTCAATATCAAACACAACAGTTCAGAGGGACACAAGCCAAACACGGACAAAAAGGACTA
This sequence comes from Mobula birostris, assembly GCF_030028105.1. Taxonomy (NCBI): domain Eukaryota; kingdom Metazoa; phylum Chordata; class Chondrichthyes; order Myliobatiformes; family Myliobatidae; genus Mobula; species Mobula birostris. The sequence continues at coordinate 21,194,460 of NC_092401.1, forward strand.
GCTTAGAGAGGAATCTGGGTCGACATGGATCAGTAGGTCTGAAGGGCTGTTTCCGTGTTGTATGATTCTATGACCCGAGTAGAAAGGGAGGAGGGCAAACATGATGTGGAGAGCCAACTGGTCTAAGCACCAGGAATTCCAAAGAGTCAAGCAGCAGATTATCAGAGTATTCTTGAGCTATAATTCAGAACCTCCAATTTAAGAACCACAGATCATGGTTAAAACTGGGCAAAGGGCCTGCTGCTGTCGCCTCATGATCAGTGACCTGGGTTCGAAGCCAGTCTGCTCCCTGTTTGGAGTCTGTATGTTCTCCCTGTGACTGCGTGGGTTTCCTCTGGGTTCCTCCCACATCCCGGGTTGGTAAGGGAATTGACTCATTGAATTGAAGAGCTTTTTCCCATAATGTATGATTGTATGACTCCAGTATGTTTTCTAAGATTGGCAAATACTGAATCTAATGGACTACCTACCCGGATATTTTACAATGCAAGATCGTGGAGCATTTTTGCACCCAACTGTAGGCTTCTGATAAACATTAGAGGCCATGGGAGTGGATGGTCAAAGTCAAAGTAAATTATCAAAGTACATGTTACCATTTTCTTTTCTTGCAGACATTTACAGCAAAACAAAGAAATACAATGGAAATTATGGGAAAATATATGTTAAATAAGAGGGATCTGGCACAACTTAATGTCTACATTTCAAAGTACTACTTGATTATGTCTTAAATTTCATGCTTTTCATAGTTTTCTAAACTTCAAGCAATTACATTGTAAACTAATGGGAAATATAAGGTTGCAAAAGTTTAATAAATTTCTTTGTATTATTGACCTACATCTTATAGGGAAACCTAAATATCTGCTAAACCTAAAGATGTCTTCCTGAACATGAAGTCTGCAAGAAGAGGTGGGGAGTGGGTGGCAACTTGTATATTGGTAGGACTATAAACAAGCAATGATGGAATACCAGAGCAGAATACCAGATGGGCCAAATGGCATCACTCTATGCCTACATCATAAGGCCTTATAAACAAAGACTGACAAACAACCAATGTGCAAATGAAACCAAATGGTGTCAAAAAAAAAATAGTACCGAGAACTTGAGTAGTTGACTCCATGAAAGTGAGTCAGTAGGGAGTGGAATCAGTTTGGAGTTCATCAGCTTTTAGTCACCATTTGCAGCCATAATGCTCCTCCACCACTGCCATTGCAACCCAGGTTACACTTGGGCCAAAGTTAACCTTTTGAACCCAGAAGCAAGATATTTAGCAACCCTGTTTCCCTGTTTTGTGATGGCTTCCTAGTTCCAAAACACACTGGAATAAGAACAGAAGTGATTGTAACGGGAAGATCAATCCCAAAACATAGCAGGACAATGCATAATACAAGGAGGTAGGAGAGGAAGGATGATTTAATAAATGTAAAATATCTTCAGATTTTATTTATGATTTAGGAATCATAACATTCATCATTAATAAACCAACATTGACAACTTGATTAACATTTATAAATCTGAACATTGATTTCTCCCCCTCCCCTTCTCTCTTTTTTCATTCTCCATTCTGGTTACCCTCTTACCCCTTCTCTCTTCCTTCTGGTTCCCTTCCTCCTCTTTCTTCCATGGTAGATTGTCCTCTCCTGTCAGATTCCTTCTTCTTCAGCCCTTTACCTCTTCCGTATATCACCTTCCAGTTTCTTACTTCAACCCACCCAGTTTCACCTCACTGCAACTCACCTTATCACGTGCCAGCTTGTACTCCTTCCCCTCTCCCACCTACTCATTCCAGCTTCTTCACCCTTCCTTTCCAGTCCTGATGAAAGTTCTCAGCCCAAAATGTCAATTGTTTGTTGACGTTCCCTGACATAGATGCTGAGCTCCTCCAGCATTTTGTGTGTGTTGCTTTAGATTTCCAGTATCTGCAGAATCTCTTATGTCTATTGATGTTTATCCGATGTGCCCAATTGATTTATAGAACTGTTCGTTTCAAAGTCACAGACAATGTCCTGGTATCTCCTGGTTATGGGGATAGGACAGGAACTGGATACTGATAGTGGATGATCAGCCATGATCACAGTGTATGGTGGTGCTGGCTCGAAGGGCCGAATAGCCTACTTCTGCACCTATTGTCTATTGTCTATCTCCCAACAACTTGGTCCATGAGGAATCCTGCATAAAGGAGTTAATGCTGGTACTGCAGTGCTCCAGCCTGTTAATCAGAGTTCAGGCACCAGGTGTTTCTATAAAGAGACCAATCCTCTTACAATAAGCTGCCTTTGGCTTCAAGCTTAAGGTCTGCTGTACATTGTAGATAAAAATAATTAACAGAACTAAACAGCTGAAGACACATGTTAAAAGGGGAAAAGAATTAGAGACCCCTTAAGAGTTATAGAATCATAACTGACTGAATACAGCACGAAATCTGCCAGGTAAAGTTTGCTCTGTAATAGAATCCAATGTCAAAAGGAGGCTGAAATTTCATTTGTCAAGTGTATTTATTTACAGGTGACATCAACTTGTATCTCATCTTGCTGGCCGGGTTACTTGTGTACTCCTAGCAAATCAGAGGAGAGTTCTAAATAGTTATATACAGTACTGTATTTCAGATCAAACTGTCTCGGTAATGGAATGGTACCACAGCATTCACTTCAGCCCTGGTGCTTTCTCAGTGACCACTCCTTCCTGGCTACTAGCTTATCTGCCAGAGTTCCCAAGAACACAAAACTACCTCTACCACAGCTGTGTTCTGGAGTAGGTACGCAGAGGGCAGCTAGCTCCCTGTACCTTTGTAAAGGGTAAATGAGAGTAGGGACACAGAGGGCAGCTAGCTCCCTGTACCTTTGTAAAGAGTTTTCAAATGTGATTGAAAAATAACAGACATGCTTCAGGGAGGACAAAACGTAACTTTAAATTGCAGTACTGATACGAAATCTATTCATTCAAACACCTCGATAAATTTCTATAATAAAGGCCAAAGTAGTGAGATTTTACACAGTAAAATAATTATCCAGGAGGGTTTCATCAACAATTTACTCAAGGGATTCCAACAAGTCTCTAATTAACAAGATATGACCAAGGCAGTTTCCAACTAACTTGAACTGCCATCATAAAAACAGATCAAATTTGAAAATGCTTGCGATACCCCTATAGGTTTATTCAGATGATTGTTCTGTGAAAATTTATACAATTGCTCAGATGCATTAGAATCTTTGTAACACTTTACAATTACAACATAGAAACAAAACAGCATAGTACAGGCCCTTCAACTCATGATGTTGTGCTGACTTTTTACATACTCTTAAGATCAATCCACCCTTCCCTCCTGCATAATTCTCCATCTTTGTAGCACCCACATGCCCAAGAGTTTCTTAAAAGCCCCTCATGCATCTGCCTCCTCCATCACCCTTGGTAGGGCATTCCGCCACACTCTGTGTAAAGAACTTACCTCTGAAAATTTCCTTCCCCCCCAACCCCGTCACTATACTTTCCTCCAATCATCTTAAAATTATGCCCCCTGGTATTAGCTTTTTCCATCCTGGGAAAAAGCCTCTGACTATCCACTCAATCTCCACCCAGTGACCACCTAATTAGGTAAATTATATACCTGCTCATTAATGCAAATATCTAATTATGTGGCAGCAACTCAATGCATAAAAGCATGCAGACATGGTCAAGTGGTTCAGTTATTGTTCAGAGCAAACAGCGAAGCAAACCCCTTCAGGAAGGGCAATTCGAGGGAACACAAACCAATCCTCGGAGGGGTCAGAAGTGGAGCGAGTGACCAGTTTCAAGTTCCTGTGTGTCAAGATCTCTGAGAGTGTAACCCAGTCCCAACATATCGACGCAGCTGTAAGGAAGGCAAGGCAGCAGCTATATTTCATTTGGAGTTTGAAGAGATTTGGTTTGTCACCTAAAACACTCAAAAACTTCTATAGATGTACTGTTCAGAGCATTCTAACAGGCTGCATCACTGCCCGGTTGTGGGGGGGGGGTGGGGGGTTTGGGATTGTGGTACCACTGCACAGGACCGAAAGAAGCTACAGAAAGTTGTGAAATTACTCAGCTCCATCTTGGTTTCTAGCCTCCATAGTATCGAAGACATCCTCTAGGAGCGGTGCCTCAGAAAGGCGGCGTCCATCATTAAGGACCCCCACCACCCAGGACATGCCCTCTTCTCACTGTTACCATCAGGTAGGAGGTACAGAAGCCTGAGGGCACACACTCAGCAAATCCAGAACATCATCTTCCTCTCTGCCATCCAATTCCTAAATGGACATTGAACCCATGAGCACTACCTCACTTTTTTTTAAAAAGTATATACTATTTGTGTTTTGCACTATTTTTAATCTGACTATTTAATATACACATATACTTACTTTTTTCTCTTTCTATATTATCTGTATTGCATTGAACTGCTGCTGCTGTTAACAAATTTCACGATACATTTCAGTGATAATAAACCTGATTCAGATTCAGAATGTAATTCAAGTGACTTTGACGGCAGAATGAATGATTATTGGTGTCAGACAGGGCGGTTTGAGCATCTCAGAAACTGCTGATCTCCTGGAATTTTCAAGCACAGCGGTCTCTCAAATTTACAGAGAGAATGGTGAGAAAAACAAAAATCATCCAGTGAGTGGCAGCTCTGTGGGCAAAGATGCTTTGTTAATGAAAGAATTGAGCGGAGAATGGCCAGAGGCTCAAGCTGACAGGAAGGCGACATTAACTCCAATAACCACGGGTTACAAGGTGTGGAACAGCATCTCTGAACGCACAATACATTGTACCTTGAAGTCAAAGGACTACAGCAACAGAAGACCACATATCCTCAGTAGCCACTTGATTAGGTACCTCCTGTAACACTGAGTATAAGCCTATCATCTTGTACACCTCTATCAAATCGCCTCTTGCCCTCCTTTACCATAATTACTTCTGCACTCACATCAGTCTGTGAAAAACATTTATCAATCCAAAAGGAATCTATTAAAATTACATAAAGAATAGTATCTATTTACTTGATGTATTTAACAGTAATAAAGCTACACTATTTGTGCAATGAGTTGTTTTTTTTTAACTAACAAAATACCTACCATAAAATTGTTTCCTGGTATCATTTGCAAGTTGGACTGCAAGTGTTAAACCGATCCCGGACGAGCACCCAGTAATCAGCACAACCTTTTGCCCAGCGCTTGCCATGGTCGCTCCAGCTGCGGGGAGAGAGAGAATAACGAGGAGTTCGCAGACTCACACAAAGCTCATCCGTCACATTGCCACGGCGAGCTGGTAATAAACATGCGGGTATTGTGTAATCTACCAGGCTAAGATTTGTGCGGTCTTAACTTTGGCTAATGCTGCTTAATCTTAAACAGAAATTAAAAATAACTTTTAACAACCTCAGAATGTCCCAAAAAAAATGTCATACTCACTACTTTTGAGGCATAGTCAAGGTTGTACCGTTATAAACACAACAGTTGATTAACGTTCAGAACATTTCCATAAAGGTTAATTAGTAAAGACTAGGAATTCTAATCCGGAGGTACTGAGTGAAGATTTTTCCCCCAAGGACTCTGGAACTCCTGTACCATTCTCCAGACGAGTGTCACAGAATCTCTTTCATCTACTATTTGTCTTCAAGTTCTATTCAAGTTATTCCTCCTCACCTAAGTGCCGAACAGACCGAGTGTGTCAGTGTCATGTGTTGAGCCTAATACAGATCAGTTGCTAACCCTATTACACGATACTTATCCCGATTCACATATGCAAAGACTACTTCCAAGCTGCAGTTTGTTTGCACCCTGTAAAAGGGAATAAGACGGGAATCATGGAGAGGCTGTGATCAATGTTCCATCTAAGGTGTGCGCGCACACATCTTTTGCTACAAACGCACAAAGGAATTTAAACCGCGCACGAAGGGCTGTCACCCTCTATTTCGCTGGCATTTTGTTTCAACACAATCACATTTCCCTTTCTGGTTGACAACGTGGAGTTTGCGATGATTTGTCTGTAGATTTTAGAATTGGCTTATTCATACTGTTTTATTCAGTGCGCACATATTGTTGTCACTGGGCAAAAAAAATTGCACAGCGCAAGATTTTTGCGCACACTGGACATTACAAATTTGAGGGAACATTGGCATTTATTAAAGAACCAATTAGATTATTCAACCACTGGTGACCACCCAAAGGGACCTATTTCAGTCAGGTGACACTAAATTAATTCACCATCATTCGTATTGATCAAACTATGTTAAGCCTTGGTATTGCCTGTGAGTGGGATGTGTGGAGATTCACACTGTTTAATTGGATCAGTGTTGGCAACAATTGGCCAGTAAATGCATTTGTGTATAGGAGAGTGGCTTGGAGGGTAAAGAGTAGTTGAGTTGTTTGTCTATATGGAGGGACAGAGCCTCAAGGTTCGAGGGAGTAGACTTAGGACGGAGATGAGGAGGAACTGCTTTTCCCAGAGAGTGTTGAATCTGTGGAATTCTCTGCCCAATGAAGCAGTGGAGGCTATCTCAGTAAATATATTTAAGGCAAGGTTGGATAGATTCTTTGCATAGTAGGGGAATTAGGGGTTATGGGGGGAAAGCAGGTGAGTGGAGATGTGTCCACGGCCAGATCATCCATGAACTAATTGAATGGCAGAGCAAGCTCGACAGGCCAGATGGCCTACTCCTGGTCCTATTACGTTCTTATGTTAATTTGTAGTGGGAAGTATTGGCACGGTGTGAATTGAAATTGTTAGCTTTCCTAATATTTAAAACCAATTTGAAGACCATGGATATCTTCTGAGAAAAGTAAAAGTAATTCTTGGTCCTCTGGGAATCTCATCTGTTAACCTGACAAATATTTTCTCTCAGAACCTTGCTGTTCACTTAGAGTATGGATTCAAAGTGCTTACATTGATTCAACTTGTGTTCTAATGTTGGAGTAAGATTGTTCATTCCACATCCCAGTGCTGTTTGTGTTATGGAGTTGCCCATCCGTGCACTTTTCACTTTTGATTTGAGTTAATTTGCTTGAAGAGGTCCTCTCCACTGCTCCAGCTCAACCAATCTGAGGACTTGATTTCCCTTGTCCAGCCATGGTAATTCACCTCTTGCCCCCTCATTGTGGTTAACTGAAGTTCCAATGATTCACAACTCTAATTTTGTTTCTCCTGCTGAGTCCTGGTCGGAAGTTTAAAACCCAACTTGGATTGTTCAACCACAGCAAACAACCTCTTGGTACCTCTTGTCAATCCAGCAAGATTAAGGCGCAAGTCTTTGGAACCAATTGCTTTGGGTAGTTGGTGATTTCCTTACCTCTGCCCCTTGGCTGAACTGCAATCTTAAGATTTATGCCAACAGATGCAGCAACTGTCACCATAGTGTGATATCAGATAAGCATTTGACAATTTGTTGTAAGTGAATTCTTGGTCCAATACACACTCCTCCGATCTTCTAATTGTCATTCCCTCTTTCCAAACAAGGCAGTAAACTATCAAGCTAACCAGGACACTATTCCTCTCCTCTAAATGAGGGCCAGTTGTTACTATGTGCCTAACAAATGGAATGTGATTGGGGAGGGTGGTTTAGTTTCTGGTCCTCTTTCCCTTTGGACCAGCTTGCATAGTCACCCTTAACCAAACCACCTCAGTGACTTCATTTACGCTGAAGCCCATTTCAATAACTGCTCACGTACCTACAACTACTGCTTGGTTGTAATGAAGTTACATATACTACGAGATACAAGGATGACCTCCACACTACTGTTACTGAACTCCCATACACTAAAGGTGAACTTTTGAACTCCCATTCTACCATAGCATCACCCTTGCACTTTATTTACCAGAACTGCACATTCTCTGTAACTACACTACATTCAACATTTTCTCAGTTTACTACCTCAATGCATGTATGGAACAGCACTTGTTCTCTGCAGATGGTAGAAAGCCGTTGGAATTGGGAGCTGAACCTGATCATACTGGGACAGAAGCTGTCCCTGTGTCTGGTAGTATGTATAACTTTCAGATGCTAGCTGATGAAAACAAATATCCAGCCCAAGTGATTCCTTCCCAACAGCTGACAATACTTGGACAACTGGGTATCCAAGTCAGCTTGTAGCTTATCTGCCAAAGCAAAGGCATTCTTACCTGTCCTGTCCTGAAGACTGTGATACAAGGTGCTAGCTCATCTGCGGGTGTCACGAGAGGCAAGTCTTCCTCTGGAGTTATTGCAAGATACTCAGCCTCTAATCTGCTCACATTCTGTTTAGTAAATCCAGGCAACTTCATAGCCAATCACGGCGCCACGATGTTTTGGGTAGCAGACTGAGCGGAAGGTGGGAGGAAAGAGAGGAAACCCACAGGGTTACAGACAGTGGCAGGAAATGGATCCCAGTCGCTGGTGCTGTAAAATGCTATGCTAACCACTATGCCACCAGAATGAAAAGGTTAACCTTTCAATCAGGATCTGGAAGATTGTGGAAGAGTAATATCAAAATCACCTTGATTTGTTTCTTTCTTAACTTGAGTGATGGTCATCCCTTTGAGCAATGAGACATTGAGATTTCTTGTCCTATCTCGATGTACTGTTGTAACGAATTCATCTGTATGAACTGTATGCAAGGCAAGTTTTTCATATTAAACCTTGGCACGTGAGAATAATAAACCAATTTAAATTACTTTTCATTTTGGTCAAGTGGCACTTTGATAAACCCTTGGATCTGTTTAAGATTAGTTTTATTTACCACAAGTACATCGAAATATGCAGTGAAATGCATCGTTTACATCAAATCGGTGAGGATTGTGCTGGGCAGTCCACAAGTGCCAACATAGCATGCCCGCAGCTCACTAACCCTAACGGCATGACTTTTTTGTGATGTGGGAAGAAACTGGAGCACCTGGAGGAAACCCACAGTCACTGGATGAACATATAAACTCCTAACAGACAAGTGGCGGGAATTGAACTGTGATCTTACAGCTGGAACTATAAAGTGTTGCACTAATCACTCTGCTACTGTGCTGCCCTTTTAAATGCCTTATTTAAGAGATCAATAATCAACATTTTAAACCACACCTCCACTCTCATCGTGCCTGTTGAACTACTGTTTATCACTGCAGTGATCCAAGCTGAGAACTAAGTTTCTCTATTTATTCAAAATCATTGTGGATCATTCCAGGAAAATTAGTATATGCATTTTGAAAATAAACTCTTCTTTCAGGAATATGCCCACAGGAAACATTTTTATTTGACAATGAGCATAAATCATGTACAAACAAAAGACATTTTACAAAACACAGGATTTCAGAGGGCAACCGTTTCCTATTTTGTGCATCATGTGGAACATTAACATAGGAGATTCTGCAGATGCTGTAAATCCAAAGCAACACACACAAAATTCTGGAACAAGTCACCAGGTCAGGCAGTATCAACAAAGAGGGATAAACAGCTGATGTTTCTGGCCAAGATCCTTCTTCAGGACTTCGGATGAAGGGTCTCAGCCTGAAACGTCCACTGTTTATTCCTTTCCATACATGCTGCCTGACCTGCAGCTTATGAAGGGTCTTGTTCTGAAACGTCAACTGTTTATTCCTCTCATAGGTGTTGTCTGACATGTCGAGTTCCTTCAGCTTTTGTATGTGTTACAAGAAAACGTTCATGTGCCACTTCCTACCAAATTAACACAAACATGAGAGAAAGAGAGATTTTGGATTTGTTTTCATAAAAGTATTTGCAAAGTGGAAAAGCAGAGTGAATGTATTATCGGAGTATTCATAAATATGTTGTACTGGCTATCGTGTGTCTTTCATAAGTTCATTTGTACTATGTCAATTTTAGCTACAAGAAATGCATGTAACAAATTTTTTATCTTTGGTGATATTAGAACAGAGCATCCAATATTGTCCACTTTGAAGGTCAATGTCACAGATTAAATGTTCAACATGGATTGCACTAAATATTGGACTCATGATTTGCTTCACAAGGACCTCTATGCCTATCAAGGATTAAGCCTAAATTTACAAATGCAACAGCACCAGGAAATGCTAGAATTAAAGAAAGCTTGTCTGAGGGGATAAATTTTAGGAAGCAATGAGAAGACACTTTAAAAAGGCACTCAACAACAGTAAAACCAAAGAGCTGATTGTGGACTTCAGAAAGGGTAAAATGAGGGAACACAAACCAATCCTCAGAGGGATCAGAAGTGGAGACAGTGAGCAATTTCAAGACCTTGAGTGTCACCATCTCTGATGGTCCAACCTGCTCCCAACATATCGATGCAGCTATAAAGAAGTCAAGACAGCAGCTATTTTTCATTAGGAGTTTGAGGAGATTTGGTTTGTCACCTAAAACACTTGAAAACTTCCACAGGTGTACCATGGAGACCACCTTGTCTGGCTGCACCACCGTCTGGTATTGGGGGGGGGGGTGCTACTGCACAGGATCAAAGTAAGCTGCAGAGAGTTATAAAATTGGTCGGCTCTAACAGGGGCACTAGCCTCTGCAGTATCCAAAACATCTTCAAGCAGCAGTGCCTCAGAAAGGCAGAGTCCATCATTAAGGACCCCCACCATGTAGAACATGCCCTTTTCTCACTGTTACCATCAGGTAGGAGGTACAGAAGCCTGAAGGCATACACTCAGCGATTCAGAAACAGCTTCTTCCCCTCTGCCAGTTTCTATATGGACAATGAACTCATGAACACTATCTCACTACTTTTTTTAAATTTCTTTTTACACAACTTATTTTAACTATTTAATATACATATTACTTACTGTAATTCAGGTTTTTTTCCTATAATTATCATGTATTGCATGGTACTGCTGCCACAAAGTTAACAAATTTCATGCCATATACAGGCGATATTAAACCTGATTCTAAATTATTTGATAGACAATTATATAATGCTAATTTCACCTTCTTTGCTTTCCCTTCTTCAAAAGACGATGCCTCAGAAAAGCGGCATCCATCATTAAGGTTCTCCATCACCCAATATATGCTCCCTCTTATTTCTACCAAAGAGGTGGTACAGGAGCCTGAAGATACACAATCAATATTTTAGGAGCAGCTTCTACCCCTCAGATTTCTGAATGAACAATGAACCAACCCCTGAACACACTCTTTTAGACTGTGCATTTAATTTTTAGTATACGTTTCTTACTGTAAGGTACAACTTTTCTTGTATTGCATTATACTGCTGTTGCAAAAAAAACAAATCTGACGACATATATCAGTGATATTAAACCTGATTGAATCCCAACCGCTCCCTCTTTTGGACAACTGAATCAGTGCAGTGCCCACAGGTTTAAATGTCATCATGAACAAACATTGCTGCTCAAGCTTGGTCAAGAACAGTGCTCCTCATAACTGCAATGGAATCTGGGGCCACTGAAACAGAAGGCTAAAATGCTGTTTTTAAATTCAGCACAGACTTTAAGCTAGGTTCAAGTTTAACTAGCAGATTCTTAGAACAGCTTGTACTGGAGCCTACCAGAGAGAACGCAATTCTAGATTTAGAGTTGTGCAATGAACTGGTAAAGGAGCCATTAGGAGGTAGTGACCATAATATGATAAGTTTTAATCTACAGTTTGAGAGGGAGAAGGGAAACTCGGAAGTGTCAGTATTACAGTTGAACAAAGGGAAATATGGTGCTATGAGGGAGGAGCTGGCCAAAGTTCAATGGAACAATGCCCTAGCAGGGATGACAGTGGAACAGCAATGGCAAGTGTTTCTGGGAATAATGCAGAAGGTGCAGGATCAGTTCGTTCCAAAGAGGAAGAAAGATCCTAAAGGGAGGAAGGGGAGGCCGTGGCTGACAAAGGAAGTAATAGACAGCATAAAAATAAAGAGAAGTATAACATAGCAAAAACGAGTGGGAAGCCAGAAGATTGGGAAACTTTTAAAGAGCAACAGAAGGTAACTAAAAAGGCAATATGCTGAGAAAAAAAGAGGTACAAAGGTAAACTAGCCAAGAATATAAAGGAGGATAGTAAAAGCTTCTTTAGGTATGTGAAAAGGAAAAAAATAGTTAAGACCAAAATTCGGCCCTTGAAGACAGAAGCAGGTGAATTTATTAGGGGGAACAAGGAAATGGCAGACAAGTTGAACAGGTACTTCTGATCTGTCTTCACTAGGGAAGACACAAACAATCTCCCAGATGTAGTAGTGGCCAAAGAACCTAGGGTAATGGATGAATTGAAGGAAATTTATATTAGGCAGGAAATGGTGTTGGGTCTGAAGGCTGATAAGTGCCCGGGACCTGATAGTCTGCATCCCAGGGTACTTAAGGAGGTGGCTTTAGAAATCGTGGATGCATTGGTAATCATTTTCCAATGTTGTATAGATTCAGGATCAGTTCCTGTGGATTGGAGGGTGGCTAATGTTGTCCCTCTCTTCAAGAAGGGAGGAAGAGAGAAAACAGGGAATTATAGACCGGTTAGCCTGACGTCGGTGGTGGGAAAGATGCTGGAGTCAATTATAAAAGATGAAATTACGACACATCTGAATAGCAGTAACAGGATCGGTCCGAGTCAGCATGGATTTACGAAGGGGAAGTGGTGCTTGACTAATCTTCTGGAATTTTTTTGAGGATGTAACGATGAAAATGGACAAGGGAGAGCCAGTGGATGTAGTGTACCTGGACTTTCAGAACGCCTTTGATAAAGTCCCACATAGGAGATTAGTGGGCAAAATTAGGGCACATGGTATTGGGGGCAGAGTACTGACATGGATTGAAAATTGGCTGGCTGACAGAAAACAAAGAGTATTTCGAAATGGCAGGCGGTGACCAGTGGGGTACCGCAGGGTTCAGTGCTGGGACTGCAGCTGTTTACAATATATAATGATTTAGATGAGGGAATTAAAAGTAACATTAGCAAATTTGCAGATGACACAAAGCTGGGTGGCAGTGTGAAATGTGAGGAGGATGTTATGAGAATGCAGGGTGACTTGGACAGGCTGGGTGAGTGGGTGGATGCATGGCAGATGCAGTTTAATGTGGATAAATGTGAGGTTATCCACTTTGATGATAAGAACAGGAAGGGAGATTATCTAAAGGGAGTCAAGTTAGGAAAAGGGGAAGCACAACGAGATCTAGGTGTTCTTGTACATCAGTCACTGAAAGCAAGTATGCAAGTACAGAAGGTAGTGAAAAAAGCTAATGGCATGCTGGCCTTCATAACAAGGGGAATTGAGTATAAGAGCAAAGAGGTCCTTCTGCAGCTGTACAGGGCCCTGGTGAGACCACACCTGGAGTACTGTGTGCAGTTTTGGTCTCCAAATTTGAGGAAGGACATTCTTGCTATTGAGGGAGTGCAGCGTAGGTTCACAAGGTTAATTCCCGGGATGGCAGGACTGTCATATGTCAAAAGATTGGAGCGACTGGGTTTGTATACTCTGGAATTTAGAAGGCTGAGAGGGGATCTTATTGAAACATAAGATTATTAAGGGATTGGAGACGCTGCAGGCAGGAAGCATGTTCCCGCTGATGGGGGAGTCCAGAACCAGAGGCCACAGTTTAAGAATTAGAGGTAGGCCATTTAGAACGGAGTTGAGGAAAATTTTTTCACCCAGAGAGTGGTGGATATATGGAATGCTCTGCCCCAGAAGGCTGTGGAGGCCAAGTCTCTGGATGCTGTCAAGAAAGAGATGGATAGAGCTCTTAAAGATAGTGGAATTAAAGGTTATGGGGATAAGGCAGGAACTGGATACTGATAGTGGATGATCAGCCATGATCACAGTGAATGGCGGCGCTGGCTCGAAGGGCCGAATGGCCTACTCCTGCACCTATTGTCTATTCCTGGCAATGCGCTACTTTAGCCAGAGGTTAGTACAAATGTAGCCAGATAATTTATCAATGAAAGGACCAGTCAGCAAGTGCAGGTCATAGTTTGGTTATGTACAACCAACTAGTTTAATGCACACTTACAAATATCCTGTTAAAATACACAGCAGTTTAGGTCAGACATGGAAACTGGCACAAATTCATGATTTACTGCGAGACCACCAAAAGCAAAACTACTGCAGCATCTGGAAATGTCAAAAGCAAAATCTTAGCAAGTCAAGTAGAGTCTGTGAAGGGAGAACAAGATTTCTGGTCTATTTCTCCCTCCACAAATGCTATCAGACCACCTGTGTAAACATTTTCTATTTCTAAATCTATTAGATCAGTTCCATTCCCCTAAACACTAGTAAAACTAATACCCTCAAATATTAGTATGGATTAGACGTAAATGCTACTCCATTACTGGTAGATGGTAGAATGGCAATACATCTGACAGTCTGTTTGGACCCAAAATACAAAATGGAATCCTTAAACTACTGAAGGAAATACTTCAGGCAAAGAGACAAGGTTGACTGCCAAAAGAAAACAAATATAAAAAAACCTGGAATGTGGACAATAAAGTTTCAAATTTAAACAATTCTGTTTACAACCAATTCAGTGTTTATTTCCCCAGCTTTACTTTTTGAATTTGTTGGTTCAGCTATGCCAAAGCAATGATCAACAGTTCTCAGGCCAAATACAGACAGCATCTTCTTTGATACCAAGTCTGTTTTTGACAAATCAAAACCAATCTACGATTCCCAAAGGTTACTCCACTTTTGCAGATTGTTTGGGATCGATTAAATAAAAATTAGCCTGACATATCCTGACCCATTCGCCCACGTCCTTGTGTAATGAAAGAGTATGGGCATGCGTCTATTGATGCGTCCGGTCCACCTCAATAGTCAGTTTGCTTGCGGCAGCCTCATCGATAAACCAGTGCACCTCCCCGTTGGCTGGCTGGATTCGGGCAGCAGGTAATGGATTTTCCTTGTGGCTTTCCAGAATATCCTGGGTAAAGGCAACAGCAGATGACTTACAAATCCAAATGTACATTGCAACAAATATTAATGTAAGCAGGCATTCTGCTTCTGATTTCTCAAAGACTTGGAACTTCAATTCCAACACCCAGGAAGCTTTTCAGTTGTCGATAGATACAATCTCTATCAGTACAGCCAAATACAAAGGAGGCTGGGTATATCACGAACTAAACAAGATTGTTACACTGGGTGCCAGATGCTGCACCTCAGGATTGGTCTCTTAGGGGAGCTATGCATATTAACCTGAACAATATTGGGCCTTTGGAGGATTATGTTGTAAGGAAAGTTTGCAAAGAAAATGCTGCTTTTTTAAAAGATCACCCTTATTTGTCACATGTAAATTGAAGAATCAATTGAAACATGCAGTGAAATGTGTCATCTGGGTCAATGACCAACATAATCTAAGGATGTGAAAGAGAGAGTTCACAAGTGGTACACCCGCTTCTGGTGCCAACAGAGTACCCCCACATTTACTAACCTTAACCTGTAAGCCTTTGGAATGTGAGAAGAAACCGGACCAGCTAGAGGAACCCAAGCAGTAAAGAAGAAAAACACAAACCCTTTACAGACAGCGGCAGGAAGTGATGACAGGTTGCTGGCATTGTAAAGCATTGCACTAACCACTATGCTACAGCGCTGCCCTCATCCGTAAGGGGTGACCTGAGAGAGCCACTTAAGATGACTAAAGGAATCAACAGTCTGTTAGAAGGAGGGGGGAAAAAAAACCACAATGGACAAGTCCAGGATGTAATAAGAGCACTTCTCCTGAAAGCTGTGATGAAGCCTGTATGATCTCAGTTAAAAATTGGGATTGATTGATTATGTATGGCTATTTAGGGTTTTAGAATTAAGACTGGTATGAAAGGGTTTGGGTACAACTAGCCACAAGCCAGAACAGGGTTTCTCAACCGGGGTTCCGCGAGAGGTAGCTAGGGGTTCCGCGAGAGGTAGCTAGGGGTTCCGCGAGAGGTAGCTAGGGGTTCCGCGAGAGATTGTGATTTTAAAAAGTTTTTGAACTATGCGCAATGCTAGCACTTGCGCTGGTGGGCAGTGACCGAGCAGCCCTGTTAGCAATCTCGTTAAAGATCTCCCAGCCCAGTATTGTAGTGCACAGTAGGGCCATGTTTATTTGACCTATTCACAATTTTTGACACAAGACAGGAGAGACCATTGATAATTGGTGAGCACCGTATTGCACAGAGGGGAAGATGTTAGGCTGATAATTGGTGAGTGCTGTATTGCACGGAGGGGAGGACAGTAGGCTGATAATTGGTGAGTGCTGTATTGCACGGAGGGGAGGACAGTAGGCTGATAATTGGTGAGTGCTGTATTGCACGGAGGGGAGGACAGTAGGCTGATAATTGGTGAGTGCTGTATTGCACGGAGGGGAGGACAGTAGGCTGATAATTGGTGAGTGCTGTATTACACGGAGGGGAGGACAGTAGGCTGATAATTGGTGAGTGCTGTATTGCACGGAGGGGAGGACAGTAGGCTGATAATTGGTGAGTGCTGTATTGCACGGAGGGGAGGACAGTAGGCTGATAATTGGTGAGTGCTGTATTGCACGGATGGGAGGACAGTAGGCTGATAATTGGTGAGTGCTGTATTGCACGGAGGGGAGGACAGTAGGCTGATAATTGGTGAGTGCTGTATTGCACGGAGGGGAGGACAGTAGGCTGATAATTGGTGAGTGCTGTATTGCACGGAGGGGAGGACAGTAGGCTGATAATTGGTGAGTGCTGTATTGCCCGGGGGTGGACGGTAGGCTGATGATTGGTGAGTGCTGTATTGCACGGAGGGGAGGACAGTAGGCTGATAATTGGTGAGTGCTGTATTGCACAGAGGGGAGGACAGTAGGCTGATAATTGGTGAGTGCTGTATTGCACGGAGGGGAGGACAGTAGGCTGATAATTGGTGAGTGCTGTATTGCACGGAGGGGAGGACAGTAGGCTGATGATTGGTGAGTGCTGTATTACACAGAGGGGAGGACAGTAGGCTGATAATTGGTGAGTGCTGTATTGCACAGAGGGGAGGACAGTAGGCTGATAATTGGTGAGTGCTGTATTGCACGGAGGGGAGGACAGTAGGCTGATAATTGGTGAGTGCTGTATTGCACGGAGGGGAGGACAGTAGGCTGATGATTGGTGAGTGCTGTATTGCCCGGGGGGGGGGGACGGTAGGCTGATGATTGGTGAGTGCTGTATTGCACGGAGGGGAGGACAGTAGGCTGATAATTGGTGAGTGCTGTATTGCACGGAGGGGAGGACAGTAGGCTGATAATTGGTGAGTGCTGTATTGCACGGAGGGGAGGACAGTAGGCTGATGATTGGTGAGTGCTGTATTGCCCGGGGGGGGGGGGACGGTAGGCTGATGATTGGTGAGTGCTGTATTGCCCGGGGGGGGGGGGGGCGGTAGGCTGATGATTGGTGAGTGCTGTATTTCACGGAGGGGAGGACAGTAGGCTGATAATTGGTGAGTGCTGTATTGCACGGAGGGGAGGACAGTAGGCTGATGATTGGTGAGTGCTGTATTGCCCGGGGGGGGGGGGGGGAGACGGTAGGCTGATAATTGGTGAGTGCTGTATTGCACGGAGGGGAGGACAGTAGGCTGATAATTGGTGAGTGCTGTATTGCACAGAGGGGAGGACAGTAGGCTGATAATTGGTGAGTGCTGTATTGCACGGAGGGGAGGACAGTAGGCTGATAATTGGTGAGTGCTGTATTGCACGGAGGGGAGGACAGTAGGCTGATGATTGGTGAGTGCTGTATTGCCCGGGGGGGGGGGACGGTAGGCTGATGATTGGTGAGTGCTGTATTGCACGGAGGGGAGGACAGTAGGCTGATGATTGGTGAGTGCTGTATTGCCCGGGGGGGGGGGGACGGTAGGCTGATGATTGGTGAGTGCTGTATTGCCCGGGGGGGGGGGACGGTAGGCTGATGATTGGTGAGTGCTGTATTTCACGGAGGGGAGGACAGTAGGCTGATGATTGGTGAGTGCTGTATTGCCCGGGGGGGGGGGGGGGACGGTAGGCTGATAATTGGTGAGTGCTGTATTGCACGGAGGGGAGGACAGTAGGCTGATAATTGGTGAGTGCTGTATTGCACGGAGGGGAGGACAGTAGGCTGATAATTGGTGAGTGCTGTATTGCACGGAGGGGAGGACAGTAGGCTGATGATTGGTGAGTGCTGTATTGCCCGGGGGGGGGGGGACGGTAGGCTGATGATTGGTGAGTGCTGTATTGCCCGGGGGGGGGGGGACAGTAGGCTGATGATTGGTGAGTGCTGTATTGCACGGAGGGGAGGACAGTAGGCTGATAATTGGTGAGTGCTGTATTGCACGGAGGGGAGGACAGTAGGCTGATAATTGGTGAGTGCTGTATTGCACGGAGGGGAGGACAGTAGGCTGATGATTGGTGAGTGCTGTATTGCCCGGGGGGGGGGGGGGGGGACGGTAGGCTGATAATTGGTGAGTGCTGTATTGCACGGAGGGGAGGACAGTAGGCTGATAATTGGTGAGTGCTGTATTGCACGGAGGGGAGGACAGTAGGCTGATAATTGGTGAGTGCTGTATTGCACGGAGGGGAGGACAGTAGGCTGATGATTGGTGAGTGCTGTATTGCCCGGGGGGGGGGGACGGTAGGCTGATGATTGGTGAGTGCTGTATTGCCCGGGGGGGGGGGACGGTAGGCTGATGATTGGTGAGTGCTGTATTTCACGGAGGGGAGGACAGTAGGCTGATAATTGGTGAGTGCTGTATTGCACGGAGGGGAGGACAGTAGGCTGATAATTGGTGAGTGCTGTATTGCACGGAGGGGAGGACAGTAGGCTGATGATTGGTGAGTGCTGTATTGCCCGGAGGGGAGGACAGTAGGCTGATAATTGGTGAGTGCTGTATTGCACGGAGGGGAGGACAGTAGGCTGATAATTGGTGAGTGCTGTATTGCACGGAGGGGAGGACAGTAGGCTGATAATTGGTGAGTGCTGTATTGCCCGGGGGGGGGGGGGGGAGGACAGTAGGCTGATAATTGGTGAGTGCTGTATTGCACAGAGGGGAGGACAGTAGGCTGATAATTGGTGAGTGCTGTATTGCACGGAGGGGAGGACAGTAGGCTGATAATTGGTGAGTGCTGTATTGCACGGAGGGGAGGACAGTAGGCTGATGATTGGTGAGTGCTGTATTGCACGGAGGGGAGGACAGTAGGCTGATAATGAGCACAAAGTGCTTTTCTGAGCATTGAGTGGACTCAACCAAGTTGGGCTGACATCAGCCCCTCCCGCCCAAATTATCTCCCCCAATTTTTCCTTCCGCACTGTCCAATGACTAATGGGAGCAAACAAACTCTCTGTTGTAGTAGAAAATTGGAGGGTAATTTTCATTCTAAAGGAGGAATTTTTATGTGCTGCAATTCAACTGCTGGCCTGCCATTTTGCTGTTGTTGTAAACTTTGCAAAAGGTGGATTGTGTAGATTAGAAGTGAATTGTATGGTGAAGTTTTCGCACATTTATTATGTTGTTCTTATTATGCAAAAACAGACAAAAAAAGTCTGTCTTTACAATGAAAGCTACTTATCACTGGGTTTTTACATGAACAGGTGATCTAAGTTGTCCTATTCCCTTGTGCCTGGTCTATGGCAAACGTCTTACAAAGGCTCCAGCAAAACTGAAAAGACACTTAACTACAAATTACAGCCATGTGACACGTAAAAATGCTGATTATTTTAAACGGCCATTGGAATCTCGAAACAAAACAAAAGTCTGTTAATAAAGTCACAGTCAGTAAAAAAGATCAGGAAGCAAATCATTTAGTAGCAGAACTTATTACCCAGGAAAGGAAAAGTCACACAGTTGGGGAGAACCTAATAATGCCAGGATGTAAAATTATCATGGGTAAAATGCTAGGACAAGAAGCAGTACAAGAAATTGAAAAGGTTTCACTCTCAAATAGTACGATGTTTTCATTTTGATGACATGTCAGACGATGCTGAAGAGGTTTTGTGTGATGAACTGAAAAACTGCTTCTCTATCCAGGTTGACGAGTCAACAAATTTCACCAATAAATGTCATGTTGTAGATGATGGGTGAAATTCAAGAATTTTTTTCTGTTGCAAAGAGCTGCCTGAAACAAAGGCCAAGATATATTTAAATGTTTTGTCTTCTTATCTGGTAACAAAAGGTCTGTCTTGGAGGAACTGTGTTGGCATTTGTACTGCCCCATCAATGTTTGGCTCCATGAGAGGTTTTGTTTCTCTTGTTAAAAAAAAAGAAAATCCTGACGTTGTCACAACAATTACAAATAAATTTTCATCTCGTAAATAGCATTAATTAAAATTAATTTTCAACCTTTATTTAAATTAAATCTACTGAGCCTACCTTTAGAAAAATTAAATCCCATTTTGGCTTAAGCCATTTAACAGAAATTTGTTATGTTTGCCTTGTAAGTTCTTTTAGGGAAAGAAAGATTAATTTCAAGAAAGGTAAGCTAAGCTTAACTACCTGTTTCCCCCCCCCCACCCCCAAAGAAAGGTTGGCTAAAAATTCATTCTCTACTCAAAAGAACATTGACAATTATTTTTGGATTATTATACCTACAACTTACTAATGTAGCAAGAGCTGTAGATAGTATTTTTTATGTAGGGGTTCCTTAAGACCCAAATATTACTTCAAGGATTCCTTCAGGTAAAAAAGGTTGAGAAAGGCTGATCTAGAAAATATCACATTTAATGTAACATTTGATGGCTCTGGGCCTGTACACACTGCAGTTTAGAACAATGGGGGGAACTTATTAAAGTTTGCTGAATATTGAAAGGCCTGGATATAATGGGGATGGAGAGGATTTACCTATAGTGGAAAGTGTCTAGGACCAGAACGCATAGCCTCAAAATACAAGATGCCCCATTAGAACAAAGATGAGGAGGATTTTTTATTTTTTTTTTTTTTTTAGACAAAGGGTGGTGAAACTGTGGAACATTGAACAGATGGCAACAAAGGCCAAGTCACTGGGTTTATTTAAAGCACAGAATCATAGATTCTTTATTAGTAAGGACAACAAAGGGAGAAGGCAGGAGAATGGGTTTGAGAGGGAAAAGATATCAGCCATGATCAAATAGCAGAGCAGATTCTATGGGGCGAAAGACCTATATCTGCTCCGATGTGTCACAGTCCTATGACTCAATGCCTATTTTCCCAGCTTCTTACCTTTAAGGCTGGTGCCTTACTCTCACCAGTCACAACAAAGACAGCACACCGGGCAGCGTTAAGTAAGGGCAGCGTCATAGTTATACGTTTCGGAGGTGGCTTAGGAGAGTCACTAATTGGAGCAATGATCTTGCTTTGCTCCTGTTCCAGAAAAGAAGTAAAACAATGCATTAATGGAGACATTAAAACTCACAGGATTTAACCACAAGCATTAACTGGAAGCATTTCAATAGTGATTAGCAGCAATGATAAAGATATTAAAGGTAAGCTTTACTTGTTACATATACTATACATCAAAACACCAGCATTGTGTGTGTGTTGCAGATATTTATGCACATTTTATTCCATATCTGTCCTTGAACCTCTAACTTTATTTTTTTTTATATACAACCCTGAATTCTTCTTAATTGTTGATTGTTGATGTTTTTGTTGCATGTCCAGCTCTGAGCAACACACCAAAGCAAATTCCTAACACACGTCAATGTATATGGTGAATAAAGCTGACCTTGATCCACTTTGTACATTGACAGCAGTTACATTCCCCAACCACAGACAACAATACACTTCTCATGTGATGCAGGAATGGTCCTGAGTGAGACAGGCAGTTGCCAAAGAGCAGGGTTATTGACCTGTGGAATTACCAGCTGCAGACAGCATCAGACTCTTCTCTAGATATCTGGCTCTTAAGTGTTATCTCCCTCAAGTGACAGCAGTGTCTTAACATGGATCAGCAATTGTGTGTTCAGTTCACACTCCAGAGAATCTAGCATTATCTTCTGGCTGAATATTTGCCCAAGTGCAAGACCTTCAGCACCACCCACCCCTATGCTCCTCTTTCAATGTCTGGCACAGAACACAGACGGGGCAAGGCTAAATGACACGAATCAAGCCAGCAGCTCACCATCTTGGAGAAGCAAACAGATATAACAGAAGGAGGTACTCCCTCCTCAATTCCCAAAGACCAGTCCCACTTCAGGAATGTTAGCACATTTGTTGTGCGTACAGGGAAAACTGCACCCAAGACACCATCTGCTGGATTAAACACCAAACCAGGTCTCAGACTGCTAACTCAGCCAGTGGAAAACTTCCAGTCAGCAGGTAATTTTCTCTGCAGT
Source organism: Mobula birostris (assembly GCF_030028105.1). NCBI lineage: Eukaryota > Metazoa > Chordata > Chondrichthyes > Myliobatiformes > Myliobatidae > Mobula > Mobula birostris. Next base: position 21,216,610 of record NC_092401.1, read on the forward strand.
CGTACTGATCCTTCATTCTACACACTGTACTGTGCAAAAGGCTTGGTGGGGGGAGGGGGGAGAGAGGAGGGTCTACTAAATGTTTACTAATACTAACAAAAACTGAGGACTCACAGATATTGCTGTTTCAAGGACAAATAAAGAGGATGGAAATGGATGTCATTCCACCATTTGCTTCAAATCAGAATTAATCCACAGGAATTTTTTTTTTTTTTTTTAAAAAACAGCTTGTGGTACAGTGTAAAAGTCTTAGGCACCCTAGCTATATATATGTGCCTATGACTTTTGCACAGTACTGTAGCAAAAACAAGACAACTTAGTCATTGTTAACTATGGCAGTTTCTGTGCACGGATGAGCACTGTGAGCACTTACCCCTCAAGCTTCTCAATTTTAAATAACCACAAGCCCGTCCCACTGTCCTCTCAGGACAACCCATCACTGCAATCAAATGACCCTGTGCTACATTACAACAACGACTGCACATCTGAAGCAGAGGTTAGTGGATTGCTTTACACAGCCAGCTTTCACCAATTGGGGTTTAATCCCCTCTGCTGCCCGTAAGCAGTTCTTCCTGTGAGAAACAAGAGCCTGAAGACACACTCAAAATTTCAGGAGCAGCTTCTTCCCCTGCCCCATCAGATTTTGGAGCAATCCACAACACTACTTTGTTCTTTTTGTTTTACATTATTTATTTTGTAATTTCTAGCAATTTTATGTCTTTGCACTTTACTGTAAAATAACAAATTTCACATCATAAATCCTATTCTGAATATAGGCGCAAGTCTTGAACTGGAAATATTTCAGAGGGGCAGAAATGGGGGGAAGCATGAATACAGGCTCTTCAGTCTAAACAGACCATAAACAGCCTCTGCTCACATCCCTAACCCATCTTCTCTCACAGTTTTATCCTCTTCCCCTTACATATACCTCTCTTTCACACCTCCCTTCGGTGGGGAACAGCTTCGCAATTTCACCACTGAAAAAGCTACTCTATGGTCCTTTATTGGATTGGAGCCTCGGATTTTAAACCCAGTCACATTAATCGAGTACTGTGAGGGTCATGTTTTTTGACTTCTCCAGAGCGTTCAACACCATCCGCCCTGCCCTGCTGGGGGAGAAGCTGACAGCGATGCAGGTGGATGCTTCCCTGGTATCATGGATTCTTGATTACCTGACTGGCAGACCACAGTACGTGTGCTTGCAACACTGTGCGTCTGACAGAGTGATCAGCAGCACTGGGGCTCCACAGGGGACTGTCTTGTCTCCCTTTCTCTTCACCATTTACACCTCAGACTTCAACTACTGCACAGAGTCTTGTCATCTTCAGAAGTTTTCGGATGACTCTGCCATAGTTGGATGCATCAGCAAGGGAGATGAGGCTGAGTACAGGGCTACGGTAGGAAACTTTGTCACATGGTGTGAGCAGAATTATCTGCAGCTTAATGTGAAAAAGACTAAGGAGCTGGTGGTAGACCTGAGGAGAGCTAAGGTACCGGTGACCCCTGTTTCCATCCAGGGGGTCAGTGTGGACATGGTGGAGGATTACAAATACCTGGGGATACGAATTGACAATAAACTGGACTGGTCAAAGAACACTGAGGCTGTCTACAAGAAGGGCCAGAGCCATCTCTATTTCCTGAGGAGACTGAGGTCCTTTAACATCTGCCAGACGATGCTGAGGATATTCTATGAGTCTGTGGTGGCCAGTGCTATCATGTTTGCTGTTGTGTGCTGGGGCAGCAGGCTGAGGGTAGCAGACACCAACAGAATTAACAAGCTCATTCGTAAGGCCAGTGATGTTGTGGGGATGGAACTGGACTCTCTCACGGTGGTGTCTGAAAAGAGGATGCTGTCTAAGTTGCATGCCATCTTGGACAATGTCTCCCATCCACTACATAATGTACTGGGTGGGCACAGGAGTACATTCAGCCAGAGACTCATTCCACCCAGATGCAACACAGAGCGTCATAGGAAGTCATTCTTGCTTGTGGCCATCAAACTTTACAACTCCTCCCTTGGAGGGTCAGACACCCTGAGCCAATAGGCTGGTCCTGGACTTATTTCATAATTTACTGGTATAATTTACATATTACTATTTAACTATCTATGGTTTTATTACTATTATTTATGGTGCAACTGTAACAAAAACCAATTTCCCCCGGGATCAATAAAGTATGACTATGACTATCCAATTAAATCAATTACAAACATTGATGAAAGGAGGCTTATCTGAAAACCAGCTAACCCAACACCTACAACGTTTCCAGGTTGAATTTAAACCAGTGACAGTCTCCAAACGAATCCATCAATTTGTAAGCAACTCAGAACACAATTTGTTCAGGTTACCTGCAGCAGGGGATGATCTGGGAAGAGAGAGCAGGTGTGCCCATCCGGACCAATTCCCAGGATCAGCAAGTCAAAGACTGGTATATTATCACTTGGAAACATCTGGAGGAGGAAAGTACAATCAGAAGGTCAGAACAAGGAACACTGACCGAAATGAAAATGGTATTAGCAATCACGCAGGAGCTTGCAAGGACTTCACTAGTCAAGCAATGTTCCAGAATGCCTGTAAATTTGCCCAAAATGAGATACCAATGCAGTTTTAAGCTTTACAATGTGGATTTTGATCTTATTCATAGCAGTGTACGTATATCCCAGCAATGTATACATTCCATATTTACAACACTGTATTAGGATGAACTGGTTTCTCTGGATGAGTAACAATCCAATCTGGATGAAATATAATGATCTATATACAGTGGCATGCAAATGTTTGGGCACCCCGGTCAAAATTTCTGTTACTGTGAATAGTTAAATGAGTAGAAGATGAACTGATCTCCAAAAGTCATAAAGTTAAAGATGAAACATTCTCTTCAACATTTTAAGGAAGATTAGTGTATTGTTTTTGTTTTGTACAATTTTAGAGTTTAAAAAAAGGAGCACCATGCAAAAGTTTGGGCACCCCAAGAGATTTGAGCTCTCAGATAACTTTTACCAAGTTCTCAGACCTTAATTAGCTTGTTAGGGCTATGGCTTGTTCACAGTCATCATTAGGAAAGGCCAGGTGATGCAAATTTCAAAGCTTTATAAATACCCTGACTCCTCAAACCTTGTCCCAACAATCAGCAGCCATGGGCTCCTCTAAGCAGCTGCCTAGCACTCTGAAAATTAAAATCAATGATGCCCACAAAGCAGGAGAAGGCTATAAGAAGATAGCAAAGCATTTTCAGGTAGCCGTTTCCTCAGTTTGCAATGTAATTAAGAAATGGCAGTTAACAGGAATGGTGGAGGTCAAGTTGAGGTCTGGAAGACCAAGAAAACTTTCCAAGAGAACTGCTCAAGGATTGCTAGAAAGGCAAATCAAAACCCCCTTTTGACTGCAAGAGACCTTCAGGAAGATTTAGCAGACCCTGGAGTGGTGGTGCACTGTTCTACTGTGCAGCGACACCTGCACAAATATGACCTTCATGGAAGAGTCATCAGAAGAAAACCTTTCCTGCATCCTCACCATGAAATTCAGCATCAGAAGTTCGCAAAGGAACATCTAAGCAAGCCTGATGCATTTTGGAAACAAGTCCTGTGGACTGATGAAGTTAAAATAGAACTTTTTGGCCACAATAAGCAAAGGTGTGTTTGGAGAAAAAAGGGTGCAGAATTTCATGTAAAGAACACCTCTCCAACTGTTAAAGCACGGGGGTGGATCGATTATGCTTTGGGCTTGTGTTGCAGCCAGTGGCACGGGGAACATTTCACTGGTAAAGGAAAGAACGAATTCAATTAAATACCATCAAATTCTGGAAACAAACATCACACTGTCTACAAAAAAGTTGAAGATGAAAAGAGGATGGCGTCTACAACAGGATAATGATCCTAAACATACCTCAAAATCCACAATGGACTACCTCAAGAGGTGCAAGCTGAAGGTTTTGCCATGGCCCTCACAGTCCCTGACCTAAACATCATCGAAAATCTGTGGATGGACCTCAAAAGAGCAGTGCATGCAAGACGACCCAAGAATCTCACAGAACGAGAAGCCTTTTGCAAGGAAGAATGGGTGAAAATCCCTCAAGAATTTAAAGACTCTTAGCTGGCTACAAAAAGCATTTACAAGCTGTGATACTTGCCAAAGGGGCTGTTACTAAGTACTGACCATGCAGGGTGCCCAAACTTTTGCTTCGGGCCCTTTTCCTTTTTTGTTATTTTGAAACTGTGAAAGATGGAAATAAAAAAAGTAATCTTGCTTAAAATGTTAAAGAAATGTGTCATCTTTAACTTTACGTCTTTTGGAAATCAGGTCATCTTTTACTCGCTTAGCTATTCACAGTAACAGAAATTTTGACCAGGGTTACCCAAACTTTTGCATGCCACTGTATAAGACAGGAAAATCCCAGGATAAACATTGATATAGGATGTCTGTAAATAATCCCTCTGTACCCAGATTTCACATATTACAGAATTACTGTGAACCAGAAGGCTATCTAACCACCCAAAACCATCTTCCTCCACACCCCTAACAAAAAATGCAACCCATCGTCTTCACCAATCCAATTCGGTCCACTCAATCTCTCTCCTGAAAAGCTCTACAGACGTTTCCTTTTCACTGGCACAATTCTTTTACGGGCATTTCTACTGCATTTGCTTCTACTGCCTTTCAGTCTAAATCACAGCAACTCCCTTCATAAAAGAAATTCTCACCTCTGTGTTCTCTAAAGACTGAGCAGTCTTTTGCCAGAGGAAATAGTTTACTAAGTATTATTTGCAAACGCTTTAACTTTGAATGTGTCAAATCCTTCTGTTTCAGGAATGACCCCTCTCTCTCCAGATCCTCAATGTCACTTTTCTTTAGCAATTCCAGAGAAAGGTCTATTCGGATTTATTTATCACAAATGCACTGAAACATACAGAGAAATGCATTGCTGGGGTTATCAACCAACACGTGCTGGGGGAGGTGGGGCAGCTTGCAAGTGCCACCAAACATTTCCAACGTCAACATAGTATGCCCACAATTTTCCAGCCTGAAGTATTTCCAAATGCTCTGCTCTATACAGTACTTGCCTCACCCCACACTCGATCCAATTATACCCAAGAACTATCATTGCCTCAGAAGTTCCTTCAGCCTAATATGATGAGAAGACAGGCCCCAATTTCTGTCCCATCCATTACACAAGAGCACTGGAAGGGTTTGGATCCTCACACACTACAATGCTGTTCAATACCGTACCTCTCTCAGTCTCTCCGCGTACTTGTCCGCTGCTTCATCCACGGGCAGCGCTGGGTTAATGGCGACCACGCGGTTATTAGGAATGGAGATCTTGGAGAACAGATGCTTCTGGAGGAGGTAATGCAATGGTTAAGTGCTACGGAGACCAGCCCAGATCAGGAGAAATGGAACGAAGTGTTGACGGCCGTAAACATCAGGCAGATTCTGCGGATGCTGGAGATTTTAAACAACACACAAAAAGTGCTGGAGGAACTTAGCAGATCAGTAGGATCAATGGAGGGGAGTCCTGATGATCTGCTGAGTTCCTTCAGCGTCTGGCTCACTCCTGCTCTGATGATAGAACATCCCACAGACTTCAACTGCTCAATACTCTGGAACAAACACCAAATGCTGGAGGAACTCAGCAGGGTCTGCGGAGAGGAACGACTGTTCTACGTTCCGGCTAAGAACCTGCAGCAGGATTCCCAGCATCTGTAGAACCTCTTGTGTTTATGTTAATTACTTTACCCTTTATGCCCATGGATTCTTGCACTCAGCCTTTCTGGATGCTAACATTCTGGCAACATTGTTGCTTCATGATTTATTACTGGAGAAATAAAACGCTCAATATTTTGAATTAGCAAGCCAGATATAAAGATATCAGCATAGCTACCAAAGAGAGAAAAGGCAGGGAGGCTTAGGGGTGGAATTGGAGTTGATGCGAGGGTGATGGAGCAGGAATGTGACACAGAGGCAGAACTGGAAGAAGTCAGAAGCAGTAAGGCAACAGCAGAGGAAGGAAAAGCAGAAGTGTTGGAAATATAGGGCAGGAATATTTCTCTGTCAGCATTCTTGATCCCTCTTCTATCAATAGCCACATTAGATCAATGATGCTCTTTCGCACCCCCTTTCCAGTGATGGCCATGTTCTTGTTCTAATTGTACCTTTCCTGCTGATTCTATTATTCTCACTTCAGTATTTGATTCTGCAGACAGCACTCCTATCTTGACACTGTCCTGCTGTTGTGCACTCTGTGTAGTTATGATTATCACGTACACCCTTTATTCTGAGAGCTTCACCAAGCAAGTAGTTTCACCGCACACTTGTCCATATGGCAATGCATTTAATCTGATCTGAATCCGATTCCAGCATCCCCAAACCAAACCAGTGCCAATTCGAATCACTGACTCAAGTATGGTTAACCCCAACCCAAAAGTTGGCCTTATCTAATAACTAAACTTTAATGCCCATTGGAGTTAAGACCCTAAGACGTAGACCATTCGGCCCATTGAGTCTGCTCCACCATTCCATCACGGCTGACTTATTTTCCTTCTCAACCGCATTCTCTTGCCTTTGCCTCGTAACCTTTAACACCCTAACTAATCAAAAACCTATCAAAGGATCACTTTTCCAAAAAAAGTTCATTTTATTGTCAAAGTACACATGTACAACTCTGATATTAATCTTCAGATAATCATGAACTACAGAAAAAACAGGGGTGTTGTTGAAAGAAAAGACATAGACTCCCCATCCCCTGGCAAACCCCACTTTAAATAATCCAATGACTTGGCTTGCACAGTCATCTACAGCAATAAATTACCCAGATTCACCACCTGGCTAAAGAAATTTCTCCCCATCTCTGTCTTACAAGGATGTCCTTGTATTCTGAGGCTGTCCCCTCTGGTCCTGGCCTCTCCTGCTATAGGAAAGACCTTCTCCACATCCAACAGTTAATGGTACTATTAGACAGGGATAATTGGCTCCTTACAATCACTCAGATTAGTTTCTCATATACACACACCAGCATGCAATGAAGTTCTTTGCTGGCATGAGAGTTACACAGAAATACAGTGACAAGTGTAAAACAACAGATTGGTGCAGAGTATAGTAGCACAAACTGAGGCAGTGCAGACAGAAATTCTGAAGTGATCATAATAGAAGACGTAGAATTGAAAGAGTCCAAGAGTGTAGAAGGGGGATGTGAAAGAGATGACTGGATCACAAGTCTGATCATAAGCAGAGGGGAAGGAGCTATGCTTAGGTCTGGTCATCCAGGCCTTCAAGCTCTGCATCTTCTCCCAGATAGGAGAACATTAGGAAAGGGTTGACAGGCACCTGTAAGCCTTCCTGATCAACGCCCCACGACGTCGGGTCGTATGGATAGTGTGATGTACCGGGCAGTGTTTACCACTCTTAGCAGGACCCGTCTGCTCAGAGTTCAGCAGGTTTAAATGCACCCCAATGAGTGCAAATGCATGCAAACGACCCCCAATACTGAACAACGGCCAAGTGACTCCTGTGTCCCTTGACCTCCCGGCCCGAATGACTGACCAACGGCCTGGAGCCCCAGCCCTTACCCGGTACAGGCCACAGGTGCTCTCCGGGTCCTCGAAAGGGACCAGCCGCTCGTCGCAGAAGCCGAGGACCCAGTTTTTACAGTCGGCACCCGGCTGCCGCGACTCCCGGTCCAGGGCGGCCGGGAGTTCGGCCGACAGCAGCTGCACCAGCCCGCCGCCCGACACCGACACGGCGAAGCGCCCGCGGCTCTGCACCGCCTGGCTGGCGGACGCCAGCACGAACTGCCCCAGGGCCGGCCCCAGCTCTCGGGCCGAGGAGAACACGCGAATCCGAGGCGAGGACATCACAGCTGCGGCCAAGTGACGAGTGCAGCAGCCGGTTCAGGGAAGAGAGCGAGCTACCACCCACCACCAACTATCGCCTAATTGCCTGAGGCAGCCGTCAATCACCACGAGCAGCGAATTGATTGTACGGCTCCGACGTCAATCAATTCTTCTCAGCGAATACCCATCCCTCTGGTTAGTCATGCGCGGCAACCGAACCTGATTGGTGTCAGTTACCTCACGATTTCTTGTCCGTGATTGGTTAAAATAAACGCCAATCAATTACTTCTGCTCATTGATTGTTTCATTAATACAGCAAAGTCATGATGAATCGAAAACGGCGTTCGGCCCGTCTACTCCCAAAGACTATCCCCTTGCTTAACAAATCCTAGAAATACTTTCAACTTCTCCGGGGCAGCAAAGCTATTGTGACACGTGTTGCTTGTCTTCATTGAAGAAATGTAATCAGTTCCATTAACGGTCAACAGCATGGCCAATGTTCTCACTTTTGAAAGTCCTTGCTGAAACAGCTAAACATTGGGCTGAGGACACTCCCTAAGAAATGGCCTCCTTCTAAATCAAAAGATAAATATAAAAGTTCAGCAAGTTAGGGCTTTTCTCTTCAGAGCAACGGAAAATGAGAGGAGACGCGTTCAAAATCAGAATCAGCTTTACTCGCACAGGGCATATATCATGAAATTTGCTGTTTTGTGGCAGCAGTACATTGCAATACAAAATAATAAAATTATCCTTTACAATAACGAATATAATTTTTAAATTAATTAAGTAGTGTAAAAAGAGCAAAAAAAAAGAAAAATTTAGGTAGTGTACATTGTTCACTTAGAAATCTGAGGGAAAGAAGCTGTCTCTAAGATGTTGAGTGTGTATCTTCAGGCTCCTGTACCACCTCTCTGATGGTAGCAATAAGAAGAGGACATGTTCTGGGTGATGGGGGTCCTTCATGATGAATGCCGTCTTGTTGAGGCATTGCCTTTTGAAGATGTCCTCAGTGCCGGGGAGGTTGGTGCCCATGATGACACGGGCTGAGTTTGTAACTTTCTGCAGCTTTTTACGACCTCATTCAGTGGACTCTCCAATACAACCAGTTAGAATGCTCTCCACAGTACATCTGTAGAAATTTGTCAGTCTTTGGTATCATACCAAGTCTCCCCAAACTCCTAATGAAATATAGTAACTGATATGCGTTCTTTGTAATCACTTCAATGTATTAGGCCCAGATCTTCAGTGATGTTGACACCCAGGAACTTGAAACTGCACACTCTTTCCACTGACGAGGACTGGTGTGTTTTCCCCCAACTTCCCCTTACAGAAATCCACAACCATTTCCTTGATCTTGCTGATGTTGAGCGCAAGGTTGTTGGAAAACCACTCAACCAGCTGATCTATTTCGCTCCTGTACATCTTGTCATCACCATCTGAAATTCTGCCAACAGTAGTTGTGTCATGGGCAAATTTATAGATGGTGTTTGAGCAGTCATGGGTGTAGGGAGATTAAGCACACATCCTTGAGGTGCGCTAGTGTTGACTGTGAGTGAGGAGAAGATGCTATTTCCAAGCCGCACTGACTGCGGTCTCCTGGTGAGGAGGTCAAGAATCCAGTTGCAGAGGAAGGTACAGAGACCCATCAACAAATAGCAGCCTGATGTTTTCATTGCTATTGTCCAGGTGACCCAAAGCCAAGTGGAAAGCCAGTGAGATGACATGCTGTTGTGGTGATACGCAAATTGATTCTGGCCATGACTAACCTCTCAAAGCACATCATCACAGTAGAAATTGGTACAATAGGCAGTGAGGCTGCTCGCCCTGCTCTTCTTGGGCAGAGTAAGAGGGGTAGAGTGAACAGCCAGAGGAAAGTATAGGTGGGATGTCATTTTTTTTTAAACAGAATGAGTAGGCGCATGGAACCCACGTTCTCTGCACGGCCAGAGGTGGTGATGGAGGCAGATACAGTAGGGATATTTAAGAGATTCTTGGATAGGCAAATGGATGAGAGAAAAATGGAACCTACTCATAGAAACCTACAGCTCAGGTCATCCACAGGTTCAGCCCATCTACGCTACACTGTTTATTGACTACAGCTCAGCGTCTAACACCATCATTCTACTGTTCTGACCAAAAACCTCCAGAACCTGGGCCTCTGTACCTCCCTTGGCAACTGGATCCCCGACTTCCTAACCAGAGGCCACAATCTGTGTGGAATGGAAGTCACATCTTCGACTCACGTCAATCAATACCAGCGGACCTCAGGGGTGTGTGCTTAGCCCACTGCTCTACTCTCTCTATACCCATGACTGTGTGGCTAGGCACAGCTCAAATGCCATCTGTAAATTTGCTGATAGTACAACCATAGTTGGCAGAACCTCAGATGGTGAGGAGATGGTAGAGGAGTGAGGTGTACCAGCTAGTGGAGTAGTGCTGCAGTAACAACTTTGCACTCAGCATCAGTGAGACTAAAGAACTGAATGTGGACTCAGAAAGGGTAAGATGAGGGAACACACAACCAATCCTCATAAAGGGTTCAGGAGTGGAGACAGTGAGGAATTTCCTGGGTGTCAATATCTCTGAGGACCTAACCTGGATCCAACATATCGATGCAGCGAAAAAGAAGACAAGATAGCAGCTATATTTCATAAGAAGTTTGAGGATATTTGGTTTTGATAGATAGATAGATAGATAGATACACATACTGTATTGATCCCGAGGGAAATTGGGTTTCGTTACAGTTGCACCAATCAAGAACGGAATATAAATATAGCAAAATAAAACTATAAATAATTAAATAATAATATGTAAATTATGCCAGATGGAAATAAGTCCAGGACCAGCCTATTGGCTCAGGGTGTCTGAGCCTCCAAGAGAGGAGTTGTAAACTTTGATGGCCACAGGCAGGAATGACTTCCTATGACGCTCTGTGTTGCATCTCGGTGGAATGAGTCTCTGGCTGAATGTACTCCTGACCCCACTCAGTACATTACATAGTGGATGGGAGACATTGACCAAGATGGCATGCAACTTGGACAGCATCCTCTTTTCAGACACCACCATCAGAGAGTCCAGTTCCATCCCCACAACATCACTGGCCTTATGAATGAGTTTGTTGATTCTGTTGGTGTCTGCTACCCTCAGCCTGCTGCCCCAGCACACAACAGCAAACATGAGAGCACTGGCCACCACAGACTCGTAGAACATCCTCAGCATCGTCGGACAGATGTTAAAGGACCTCAGTCTCCTTGGTGGCATACTGTTCCAGTATGATGATGACATTGGCATCTACTCGACAATGGACGATTGACCAGGCATGGCCCATTCAGGGCAAGCTTAATTCACCTGAACAATGCTCAGTGGAGCCACTTTTAATCATCCAGCAAAGTGATGGAAGCTGTAGTTTTGTCACCAAAAACACTAGCAAATTTCTACAGATGTACCACGGACAGCATTCAAACTAGCTACATCACCATCTGATATGGGTGGGGTGCTATGACACAGGATCGAAGTAAGCTGCAGAGAATAGTAAAATAAGTCAACTCCATTATGGGTACCAGTCTCCGTAATATCCAGGACACTTTCAAGGAGCAGTGCCTCAGAAAGGTGGCATCCATCATTAAGGACCCCCACCACCCGGGACATGCCCACTTCTCATCAGGAAGGAGGTACAGAAGCCTGAAGGCACACACTCAGAGATTCAGGAACAGCTTCTTCCCCTCGGCAATCCAATTTCTAAGTGGACATTGAACCCATGAACACTACCTCACTACTTTTTTTGTTCCCTGTTTTTTGCACTACTTATTGAATTTAACTATTTTATGATTTTTTTTACTCTAATTCAGTTTTTTCCTATATTTATCTTGTATTGCATTGTACTGCTGCTGTAAAAATCAACAAATTTCACGACATATGATTCTGATTCTAGTCTCATCTGTCTGCATTATGTCCACATTACCCCTACGCCTTGCCTTACCAAATGCTTTTTTGTATCTGCCTCCACCACCACCTCTGAGATAATTCTAGATAGTTACCACCCTCCATGTGAAATTTTAACCCTCAAATTTCTTTCAGATTTCCCCCTTCTTGATAGAGCTGTCACTACAACTTCCATCACTTCACTGGGTGATTAACAGTGGCTCCACTGAGCATTGTTCAGGTGAATTAAGCTTGCCCTGGATGGGCCATGCCTGGTCAATCGTCCATTGTCAAGTAGATGCCAATGTCATCGTCGTACTGGAGCAACAGCTAGATCTGAAGCCTGGTCTTCAGTACTACCAAAGGGAAGTTGTCTGATATCACAGCCTTGTCTGCATCCAGTGCTCTGTTATTTCTTGACGTCATGGAATTTAATTGGATGAAGATGAGCTTTGCCACTGGTGAGGATCTCTGAAAGAAGCTGAAAAGGATCATCTCAAAGAGCCCAAAGGCCTCTTACTTATCTCACAATACCATTACCAATGGGGAATCAGGAAAGACAAACAATAATAAAAACAAAGGATCAGGTGGTAGGAGATAACAGCTCCTTCCAGTGGGTCTCATCAGAGGCTTTGCTGGACAGAAGATGAGTGGAGGTTTTGAGGTGCCACAGATGTGGTGGGATAGCTCAATGCCTTCAGTCACGATGGTAACATCTTGATGGTACACAGATGGGTATCGGGCAGGAGGAGAAGATGGCGGCGCGATGCAGCACGCAGCTCTCCAGTGAAATGATATCGGTATTTGTAAGTAGGACGCCGTGCACAATTCTGATTTGATGCAGACAGACGTGAGAAGCACAGAGGAACATCTGGAGAAATTTCTGAAATGCCCGGTTCGCTACCTGTGCTACTGTGCGATCGAGAATCTCCAGAGGGGAAGGCCCCAAAGTCCTCGGCTTTGCCTGCTGCTGGTGACCGAGGCTGAGGTCAAAGCGCTCGACAGAGATGGTGCTCGGTACTCAGTGTTGAAGGGCTGATCAGAGCTCGAAGTTTTCGGACGACTCAGAGTCGGACTGTGGTCGGGCATGGCAGGGAGAGTTTTCTTCCTTCGCCCGTCTGCGTGAGATGTGGGACTTTCGAGAGACTTTGAACTTTTTTACTGTGCTCATGGCCTGTTCTTCATCAAGTTATGGTATTGTTGCACTGTTGTATAACTATATGTTATAATTATGTGGTTTTTGTCAGCTTTAGTCTTGGTCTGTCCTGTGTTTCTGTGATATCACACCAGAGGAATATTGTATCATTTCTTAATGCATGCATTACTAAGTGACAATAAAAGAGGACTGCGTGTCATCATAATCTAATCTAATCTAATCCTCACAGATAGATTAAGCCTTGTAGGCCTCCGGTTGGGGCACTTGGGCCGTACTCTGGAAGTGCAGGCCCATCGTGAATTGTTGAGCGACCTCTCGAACACGGTGATGGGATGGTCAAGTGGAGACGTCAGTATCCTCACTCCACCAAAGGCCGGCACTGGGGATCTTTCACTCTGATCAGCTTGCGCACTGCCTTACTCCCCCCACCCCACCCCACCCCACCCCACTGTCCACCTCCACCAAGTCACAACTTCATGCAGACACCGGCCAGTCCTGCTTTATATTCACTGGTAAAACCCACCCTCGATGCTCATTGGCCCACTGTCTCTGACCAATCAAGTTTAAACCCACATCTATCTGCTGAAATGATACATTGGAAAGCTCCAAGCTGATTGGCTGAGGCAAATTGACTCTCCGGAAAAGCCCACAATTTGAGAGCAGGAGATTAAATTAATAAAATGTTATTCTGGGTAAATTAAAGGGTTGATTTCTATAAACATGTACTAAGTATTAACCCTTTGCATTGCCTATTTTCTGTTCTGTTGTGGCTGTCAGGAGTGGAGGGATTCATGAACATAGAGTCATCAAGCACAGAAACAGGCCCTTCAGCCCATCTAGTCTGTGCCAAACTATTATTCTTCCTCATCCTATCAACTGCACCTGGACCATAGCCCTCTGTTCCCCTCCCATCCAAATGCCTGTCGTCCTTTCACACTACTCTTTCACTGATTAATTTTCTGTTTTCTCTATGTCTGGATTATGGGTCAGAGTAAAGACCCGGTATCAATAACCTCATAAAACACTGGCCTGTGTAATTTTTTTTCTTATACAATTTGATTCAGGAACAAATAAGTATAAATTTAGCTTTCTGTCACTGCTCCCCTCTGCCCTCATTCTTCTCTTGCCCATTACACCGCGGGCGTTTAGGGCAGAGTTGAAATCCTCCATCTCCTGTCGTGTTCGGGGCTTCCTTCATCATGTCAGTAGCTTCCTCTCCGCTTTCAGTACCGTCAGTCATGCACGTCCCAGGTGGAGACTCAGGAATACCGTCTCACTCAGAGGTAGAAAGATTCTTCATTGCGGTTGCCGTAACAGTTTTGTTTGACCAGTCAGGGTAGATAGGGTTGAGCTGAACCCCCGATACTGAAGGATCAGTGGACCGCGCTTAGTCTGGCCTCTACCCTTTGGAGTGCTTGGCATGGGTGAAAGCAGAAGCATAAAGCCCTGACTCCAGCCTACAGAGCTCTCCAGGCCATTGAGGCATGCAAGCCTCCAAACCCTATGACAAGGTCGTGGTCATCTTGGAGGTGCCCCTCTCCCAGTCTCACCTATCACCGGCCAGCTTCAACTCTTTCCTCACCCCCATCTCCTTGTTCTGGCTTCTGCCTCCTTCCTTTCCAGTCGATGTAGGGTCTAGACCCAAAATGTTGACTACTTGTTTCCCTCCACAGGTCCTGTCTGACTTGCAGAGTTCTGCTGAACTGCTGCAGTTGGAGATTGCCACATACTTCAAAAAGACAACCATCATACCAGTGCGCAAGAAGAGCAGGGTGAGCTGCCTCAATGACTATCACCCAGTTGTACTCACATCTGCCACGATGAAGTGCTTAGAGAGGTTGGCCATGGCCAGAATCAACCCCTGCCTAAGCGAGAAGGTGTACAAGAGTGAGATAGATCAGCTGGGTGACTGGTGTTGCAACAACAACCTTGCACAACATCAGTAAGACAAGGAATCATCTTTGCTCTATTATATGCCCTCTCTTTGGTGTTTATGTTGGCTTTAACTTCTCTCATTAGCCACAGTTGTTTCATCTTTCCTTTAGAGTACTTCTTCCTCTTTGGGATGTATATATTCTGTGCCTTCCAAATTGCTTCCAGAAACTCCAGCTATTGCTGCTCTGCTATCATCCCTGCCAGTGTTCTTTTCCAATCAATTCTGGCCAACTCCTCTCTCATGCCTCTGTAATTCCCTTTACTCCACTGTAATACTAATACATCTGACTTTAGCTTCTTCTTCTCACATTTCAGAATGAATTCAATCATATTATGATCACTTTCCCCTAAGGGTTCTTCTACCTTAAGCTCTCTAATCAATTCCGGTTCATTTCACAACAGCCAATCCAGAATAGCTGATCCCCTAGTAGGTTCAACCTCGAGCTGCTCTAAAAAGCCAACTTGTAAGCACTCTTGAAGATCCTCCACCTGTAATCCAGCACCACCCTAACTTTCCCAATCTACCTGTGTATTGAAGTCCCCCATTACTATTGTAACATTGCCCTTTTGGCAAGCATTTTCTATCTCCTGTTGTAATTTTTAGGCCACTCGCTACTGTTTGGGAGTCTGCATACAACTCCCATCAAGATCTTTTTACCCTTGCAGTTCCTTAGCTCTATCCACAATGATTCAACACCTTCCAACCCTATGTCACCTCCTTCTAATGATTAGATGTCATTTTTTACCAACAGAGCAACGGTGCCCCCCCCCCCACCTCCTGCCTGTCCTTTTGATACAATGTGTATGCTGAACATTAAGATCCCAGCTACAATTTTCTTTCAGCCATGATTCAGTGATTCCTACAATGTCATACCTGCCAATCTGCAACTGCGGGGCAAGTTCATCAACCTTATTCCGTATATTGTGCACATTCAGATACAACACCTTCAGTCCGGTATTCACTCTTTTCGATTTTGTCTGCCTCTTATGTTGTAACACATCCTGTTGACTGCAATTTTGCCCCTTCGAAAGCCTCTCCTCACTACACATTGCCTGTGTTTGTATACCGGATACCTCATCTTCCGCACTATTATCCGCCTTTCCTACGATACTTCTTGCATTGAAACATAGGGGGCTCAAGACACTAGTTGCACCATGCTCAACCTTTAGATTCCTAATTTTGTCTGAGGTCTTCCCAGCATCTGAGAAGCACGGAGGAACATCTGGAGAAACTTCTGAAATGCCTGAGAAAGGATGGCTTGCAATGCTTAAAGATGGCCAGACAGAGCACCAAAGCATCTTGCAAATGTTTGGACATACTGTCCATCTAAAGATAGTACATCTTTGCACACTGCATTCCCGTAAATGCCAGTGCACAGAACAACGAATTTGTTTTGATGCAAATAACAGGAATTCTGCAGATGCTGGAAATTCAAGCAACACACATCAAAGTTGCTGGTGAACGCAGCAGGCCAAGCAGCATCTTTAGGAAGAGGTGCAGTCGACGTTTCAGGCCGAGACCCTTCGTCAGGACTAACTGAAGGAAGAGTGAGTAAGGGATTTGAAAGTTGGAGGGGGAGGGAGAGATCCAAAATGATAGGAGAAGACAGGAGGGGGAGGGATGGAGCCAAGAGCTGGACAGGTGATTGGCAAAAGGGATACGAGAGGATCATGGGACAGGAGGTCCGGGAAGAAAGACGGGGGGGGGGGGACCCAGAGGATGGGCAAGGGGTATATTCAGAGGGACAGAGGGAGAAAAAGGAGAGTGAGAGAAAGAATGTGTGTATAAAAATAAATAACAGATGGGGTACGAGGGGGAGGCGGGGCCTTAGCGGAAGTTAGAGAAGTTGATGTTCATGCCATCAGGTTGGAGGCTACCCAGACGGAATATAAGGTGTTGTTCCTCCAACCTGAGTGTGGCTTCATCTTTACAGTAGAGGAGGCCGTGGATAGACATGTCAGAATGTGAATGGGATGTGGAATTAAAATGTGTGGCCACTGGGAGATTCTGCTTTCTCTGGCAGACAGAGCGTAGATGTTCAGCAAAGCGGTCTCCCAGTCTGCGTCGGGTCTCGCCAATATATAAAAGGCCACATCGGGAGCACCGGACACAGTATATCACCCCAGTCGACTCACAGGTGAAGTGTTGCCTCACCTGGAAGGACTGTTTGGGGCCCTGAATGGTGGTAAGGGAGGAAGTGTAAGGGCATGTGTAGCACTTGTTCCGCTTACACGGATAAGTGCCAGGAGGGAGATCAGTGGGGAGGGATGGGGGGGACGAATGGACAAGGGAGTTGTGTAGGGAGCGATCCCTGCGGAATGCAGAGAGAGCGGGGGAGGGAAAGATGCGCTTAGTGGTGGGATCCCGTTGGAGGTGGCGGAAGTTACGGAGAATAATATGTTGGACCCAGAGGCTGGTGGGGTGGTAGGTGAGGACCAGGGGAACCCTATTCCTAGTGGGGTGGTGGGAGGATGGAGTGAGAGCAGATGTACGTGAAATGGGGGAGATGCGTTTAAGAGCAGAGTTGATAGTGGAAGAAGGGAAGCCCCTTTCTTTAAAAAAGGAAGACATCTCCCTCGTCCTGGAATGAAAAGCCTCATCCTGAGAGCAGATGCGGCGGAGACGGAGGAATTGTGAGAAGGGGATGGCATTTTTGCAAGAGACAGGGTGAGAAGAAGAATAGTCCAGATAGCTGTGAGAGTAAGTAGGCTTATAGTAGACATCAGTGGATAAGCTGTCTCCAGAGACAGAGACAGAAAGATCCAGAAAGGGGAGGGAGGTGTTGGAAATGGACCAGGTAAACCTGAGGGCAGGGTGAAAGTTGGAGGTAAAGATAATAAAGTCAACGAGCTCAGCATGCGTGCAGGAAGCAGCGCCAATGCAGTCGTCAATGTAGCGAAGGAAATTTGTTTTGATGATGTGTTAAGAATATAGGAAGGGATCTATTTTTGGAGAATTTTTCAACTTGCAACCATTTTCTATCTCCTGTTGTAATTTTTAGACCACTCGCTACTGTTTGGGAGTCTGCATACAACTCCCATCAAGGTCGCTTTAGCCAGATGGTGGTGAATCTGTGGAATTCACTGCCATGAATGATTGTGGAGACCAAGTCATTGAGTATATTTAAAGCGGAGGCTGATAGGTTCTTGATTAGTCTGGGCATCAAAGTTTACAGAGAGAAGACAGGAGAATGGTGTTGAGAGGGATAATAAGTCAGCTATGTTGGAATTACAGATCTGATTCGATGGGCTGAATGGCCTAATTCTGTTCCTGTGTCTTACGGTCCTTAGTGCGTAGAGTGTGGCAATGGTGATTAGGTGGGTAAATTAGAATGACTAAGGGCAATTAAAGCATTAAGCCAGTCAATAACACAAAATACTCTGCAGATGCTGGGGTCAAAGCAACACTCACAACACGCTGGAGGAACTCAGCAGGTCGGGCAGCATCCGTGGAAACGATCAGTCAACGTTTCGGGCCAGAACCCTTTGTCAGGACTGAAGAGGGAAGGGGCAGAGGCCCTATAAAGAAGGTGGGGGGGAGGTGGGAAGGAGAAGGCTGGTAGGTTCCAGGTGAAAAACCAGTAAGGGGAAAGATAAAGGGGTCGGGGAGGGAAAGCGGGGAGGGGATAGGCAGAAGGAATAGGGGAAAACACAATGTAGTAGAAGGAGGCGGAACCATGAGGGAGGTGATAGACAGCTGGGGGAGGGGGTGGAGTGAAATAGGGATAGGGGAAGGGAGAGGGAGGGAATTACTGGAAGTTGGAGAATTCAATGTCAAGGCCAGTCAATGTCATTTCAGAAGCTAGCGATGAAGGGAGCTGGAGAGCATACAATACACACAAAATTATGGAGGAAGTCAGCAGGTCAGACAGCATCTATGGAAAGGAATAAAGAGTCGACATTTTGACCAAGACTCTTCATCAGTACTGGAAAGGAAAGGGGAAGAAGCCAGAATAAGAAAGTGAGGGGATGGGGAGGACTACAAGCCGAAAGGTGATAGGTGAGGGGGGAAGATAGGCGGATGGGGAAGGGAGAGTGAGAAGCTGGGAGGTGATTGGTGGAAAAGGTGAAGGGCTGAAGAAGAAGGAATCTGATTGGAGAGGAGAGTGAACCGTGGGAGAAAGGGAAGAAGGAGGGGCACCAGAGGGAGGTGGGGAGTAGAAAAGTAGTAAGAGGGGAGCCAGAATGAGGAGAGGAGAAGACATCAGGGATTCTGGATACTCACTTATTTACTACCACACAGAAGCGGACATTTCAGCCAATCATATTCATAATTGCTCCATATCAGGCCTACTTCCTCTGCCCTTACTTCCCTGTAGCCCTACAACTTATTCTCTCCCTTCCATTTAATTAATTTGCCAGGTACGGACACTAAGAGGTCACTTACAGTTGCCAACTAACCTAGCAACCAGTGCAGCTTTGGGATGTGGGGGGAAAGGGGAGCACCTGGAGGGAACCCACAGAGATACCAAGTGCCACGTAGACGGCACCCAAGGTCAGGTTGATCCCTGGAGGTGTGGGACATCTGGATTATGCAGACCTAGAAAGAACTCAGATGCGTCTTGAGTTGACATGGCCTTCCTTATTCATCTGAGACAAATTTCTGACCCCTTGATGTCACTGGGTCGTTTAGAAAATGCGAAAGGTTTATATCCTAGGGGACATCACAGCTCCTATTCACATCCTCCAGCAAGCAAAACCTGGGTGCCTATTGCCTTTCAGTGTGGCTGTAACAAGGGTGCTACAATTATCCGGCAGAAAGGAATAAGCAGTTGATGTTTCGGGTCAACAGCCTTCATCAGGACTTTGCCTGAAATTATTCCTTTCCATACATGCCGCCTGACCTACTGAGCTCCTCCAGCACTGTGTGTGTGTGTGTGTGTGTGTGTGTGTGTGTGTGTGTGTGTGTGTTACTCTGGATTTCCAGCATCTGCAGATTCTCTTGTGTTTATGATTTTCCGAAATTATCTTGAGCTTCTGGACTAGGCAAACAAAGAAACATCACCCAGGTTTTGCTCATTGGAAGGTGCGAATGGGATTTGATTCAGATGTGACTTAAACCTTTGTATTTCCAGTATGACCCTCAGACAACAAGGGGTCAGAAATGTGTCGCAGACGGTAAAATAAGGAACGCCATATCTTCTCTCCTTTATTCCATGGCTCCAGCAGGGGGTTATCAGTATTACAGCCATCAGCACAAATCTGCCATTTTAACACCACCACTAGAGACAGATTTCCACCTCAGTAATCTCCAGCATCTTGGACTACCGACTGAGCGGGGCGAGGTTGAAGTACACACCTTGGCCAGCAGCAGCACAGCTCAGTGACTGTTCCAGTGCTGCGAGCTTATTGAACAAAAATCAACTAAAGTTCACTTACTAACAAGAGAAAATCTGCAGATGCTGGAAATCAAAGCAACGCACACAAAATGCAGGAGGAACTCAGCAGGGCAGGCAGCGTCCATGGAAAATAGTAAACAGTCAACGTTTCTGGGTGAGATCCGTCATCAGGACCCTGATGAATAGTCTCAGCCCGAAACATTGACAGCTTATCCTTTTCCATCGATGCTGCCTGGCCTGTTGAGTTCCTCCGGCATTTTGTGTGTATTGCAAAGTTGACTTACTACCCAGGTTGGATGAGGATTTGTTGCAGCAATGTCCTTGGGTGAAACTATCTTGAAACTATCATCATGGAAATCAGCTACTTGCACTGGGCCCTCACCTTAACAGAAGATACAAAGTACAGCTAGTCATCAGCAGGTGGAAGTTAACCCTGGCGGTGTGAGACGACGCACTTTGCAATATGTGGCATTGAGCTTACGCCCAAACTAGGAGGAGCAGAGAACACTCAATGTCACAAGCAGGGTGGACAAAGGACAGGCAGTAGAAGTCATTTCCTTGGACTTTCAGAAGGTGTTTGATAAGGTGCCACACATGAGGCTGTTTAACAGGATAAAATCCTATGGTGTTACAGGAAAGATACTGGCATGGATAGAGGAATGGCTGACAGGCAGGAGGCAGCGAGTGGGAATGAAAGGGGGCCCTTTCTTGTTGGCTGCCAGTGACTAGTGGTGTTTCTCAGGGGTTGGTATTGGAACCGCTACTTTTCACATTGTTTATCAATGATTTTGATCATGGGATTGATGGCTTTGTGGCAAAGTTTGTGGATGATACAAAGATAGGTGGAGAGCTAGGTAGTGCTGAGGAAGCAACGCGATTGCAACAGGACTTGGACAAATTGGAAAAATGGGCAAAAAAGTGACAGATGGAATACAGTGTTGGGAAATGTATGATAAATGAGCTCCTTTTTGGTAAAAGGAACAATAGATCAGACTATTATCTAAATGAGGAGAAGGTCCAAACATCAGAGCTGCAGAGGGACTTAGAAGTCCTTGTGCAAGACTCCCAGACGGTTAATTTACAGGTTCAGTCTGTGGTAAAGAAGGCAAATGCAAAGTTGGCATTTATTTCAAGGGGAGTAGAATATAAAAGCAAAGAGATAGTGCTGAGCCTTTATAAGACACTAGTCAGGCCACACTTGGAGTATTGTCAACAGTTCAGGGCCCCATATCTGAGAAAGGATGTGTTGTCATTGGAGAGAGTCCAGAGGAGGTTCACAAGGATGATTGCGGGATTGAAAGGGTTAACATATGAGGAGCGTTTGGCAGCTTCGGGCCTGTACTCACTGGAATTTAGAAGAATACAGCAGGATCTCATTGAAACCTACCAAATGTTGCAAGGACTAGACAGGGTGGATGTAGGGTGGATGTTTTCTATGGTGGGGGTATCCAGAACTAGAGGGCACAGCCTCAAAATTGAGAGGCAACCTTTAGAACAGAGGTAAGAGGGAATTTTTTTAGCCAGAGAGTAGCAAATCTGTGGAATGCTCTGCCACAGACTGCGGTGGAGACAAAGTCCGTGGGTAAATTTAAGGCAGAAGTTGATTGTTTCCTGATCGGTCAGGGCATCAAAGGATATGGTGAGAAGGCAGGTGTATGGGGTTGAGTGGGATCCGGGATCAGCCATGATGGAATGGAGGAGCAGACTCGATGGGCTGAATGGACTAATTCTGTTCCTATGTCTTATGGTCTTAATGTGTGGTAGGGCCCCAGTGAGTACAGGCTGTCCCCGAAATACCCCTAAATACAAACAAGCTTCCATAACATTCATTCGAATGGAAGACAGAACTCTTTCTCTCTGCCTGTCTGTCTCTCCCTCTTCCCTCTTATAGTACTAGATCTTTCTTAATGGTTTTATGTTCTTTAGATGGCATCCATTATAATATTGTGGAGGCGTGGTTACCCTATCGAGTGACCCTTGTGTATTATCCAGCCTACGGACAAAATTGACTACTCGACATGTGCACAAATGTAACCTGTTCATTAACCAGAGAATGATCTGTATTTCAGAACAGAGAAATATTGGTGCAGAAGTTCGTGGATTCCTGAAGATGGCAGCACAGGGAAATAAACCAAAGAAGACCTACAGGATACAACACAACTTTGTTAATGTAAGCAACATATACACAATGCTGGAGGAACTCAGCAGGCCAGGCAGCATCTATGGGAAAGAGTAAACAGTTGACATTTCGGGCTGAGACCCTTCACCTAGCATCTTGTGTGTGTTACTCAGATTTCCAGCATCTGCAGATTTTCACTTGCTTGTTAATGTAACATATGTGAGACTTTGGTGATGCTGAACTAGCAGGTTTTTCAGAATATGGAATATGGTTCTACTAATAATTCAATGTCAAATTGAATCTTGCTCTAAACATTATGCAGTAGAGTTCTAGATTTCCCGGTGCATGCAGCAGATTTACAGAGAGTGTGGAAAACAGAAACGTGTAAGTTTAAGGAAGTGCAGCCAACTAAACCGGGTGAGTTGAAGGAGAGAACGTTGCCAGTGATGAGGGGACAGGGAGCACGTGGGGGACCAGAGTGCTGACCAACGGGTGGGAATGACTGAGTGGAAAGGGTTAACTTGCAGGTAGCAAGGAAGGCGAATGCAATGCTGGCTTTCAATTTCGGTGGACTAGGATATAAAAACAAGGATGTAATGATGAGGCTTTTAGACTGCGCTTGGAATATTGTGAGCAGAATAGAAGGAAGTTCCTTTAGAACAAAGATGAGGAGGAGTTTCTTTAGCTAGGGGGTGGTGAGTCTGTGGAATCCAATGTCAAGCACAGCTGTGGAGGCCAAGTCATCGGGTACATTCAAAGCAGAGCTTGATAGATTCTTGTTTAGTAAGGATGTCAGAGGTTATGGGGAGAAGGCAAGAGAATGGGGTTAAGAGGGATAATAAATCAGCCATGATGCAATAGCAGAACAGCCTTGATGGGCTGATTGGCCTAATTCTGCTCCTGTGCCTTATGGTCTTGTTGAAAAAGCGCAAGGGGCACTGAGGCATCCGTGGACAGGGAACATAAGTAATGGTGCCCCAAGTGGCGGACAGGGAGAACAGCAAGCATCGATCACCTAGTAAGCAGGACTTCTGAATAATCGGACACCGGATTATTGTAATTTCATTAACCTGGGCTGAGTATGTGAGACCCCCAACAGTGATGCTACAAATTTACATGTAAATGGCAAGAAGAGTCTCATGATAAAAATAAACAATGGCACAGAGTAACACACAGGCAGGTGGGGGAACTCAGCAGGTCGATAATTTTAGAGACACAGCACAGTTATCGACACTTCCAGCTCAACGAGCCCGTGCTGCCCCATTAAACCCATGTGACCAATTAACCGACAAGCCCACACACCCTTGGAAACTCAGCCGGTCGCGGGGAGAACGTACAAACTCGTTACAGACGGCGACAGGAATTGAACCCATGTCACTGGCACTGTAATGCGGGATGCTGCTGTGGCTGTGTCTGCGGAGGGAAATGAGCGGGCAATGTTTTGGGTCTCAGCTGACTAACTCCCCCCAGATGCTGCCTGACCCACTCAGTCCCCCCACCCTGTTGTGTGTCGCTCCAGATTTCCAGTGTCTGTGGTCACCTTGTGTCTCCACTGGTGTAGACCAACAGGGTGGGATGGCTTCATCCTTCATCACAAATGTCATGTAGCTCCCTGCTCCCTACCTTGGGATTAATGAAGATGAAAGTACCCTGGAAACCATTGACAATGGTGACCAAATACGCAATCAAATTGGTTTTTTCCCCAAAGTGGAACACGTTGAAGATCCAGCAGCAGTGCAGCATGAACGCCTTCATCTCCATTCCAAAAGGACGTCCTTCTACTCGGAGTCTGTGGCCTCTGATCCTAGACCCCTCCACTATCGGAAACTTCCTCTCCACATCCGCTCTATCTCGGCCTTTCAATATTCGATAGTTTTCAATATGATCTCCCCCTCATTCTTCTAAACTCCAGCAAGTACAGGCCTACAGTCGTCGGATGCTCCTCATACGTTAACACTCTCATCCCCAGATCATTCTTGAGAACCTTTTCTGGACTCTCTCCAATGCCAGCACATCTTTCCTTAGACAAGGGGCCCAAAGCTATAATTATGTATGGAAGGAGCTACAGTACCTGGGTGGTGCGCAAGCAAAAGCTTGTCACTGGATCTTGGTATATGTGACAATAATAAGCCAATTCCAATAGCCACGACTAAACAGCTCAACACATCAACGAAACGAGTCTACCCCCACCCCCCCATGGACTCTTGCCCTTATTTCTCACTGCCTCGGTAAGGCAGCCAACATAATCAAAGACCCCCCCCCCCCCCCCCACCCTGGACATGCTCTTTTCTCTCCCCCCACTCGGGCAGAAGACACAAAAGCCTGAAAGCATGCGTCATTAGACTGAAGGACTGCCTTCATCCCACTATAATAAGATGATATAATGGTTCCCTAGTACGACAATATGGACTCCTGCCCTCAAGAATCTATCGTGCACCTTAATCTCTACCTGCACTGCATTCTCCCTGTAACCTTTATTCTGAATTCTGACATCTGTACTCTCCTACTACCTCAATGCAATATTGTAATGAAATCAAACAAATTGGCAAATTGATTTATTGTTGTCGGACCACATTTTAGAATATTGTGAGCAGCTTTGGGCCCAATATCTATGAACGGATGTGCTGGCACTGGACAGCATTCAGAGGAGGTTTACGAGAATGATCCTGAGAATGAAAAGGTTGATATATGAGGAGGCTTTGATAGTTCTGGGCTGGTACTCGCTGGAGTTTAGAAGAATGAGAGGGGATCTCATTGAAACCTATTGACTATTGAAAGGCCCGGAAAGAGTGGACACGGACAGGATGCTTCCAGTAGTGGGAGAATCTAGGACCAGAGGCTGTCCCTTTAGAAAACAGATAAGGAGGAATTTATTTAGTAAGAGGGTTGTAAATTTGTGGAATTCATTATCATGAACATGCAGGCTAAGTCAGGTGAATGGGTTTGAGAGGGGAAATAAATCAGCCATAATCAACTCAATGGGCTGAATGGCCTAATTCTTCTCTTCTGTCTTATGTACTACATATATGGTGGTTTGTCCATCGTCGTCGATGAAGACCTCGACACCATTAGTCACTTTGAGACTGTCTGAAGATGACTGGTCAGGCCAATTCGGGCACGGAATATCCTGGCACATGTTGGGCAGACATGTGTAGGCACTGCAGTTGTTGCGCTGGTGGCTCTGGACTTGCGCAGCTCGTGCCTATGTTGTGCTTCAGCAATGCGCCTTGCTTCGTAAGCTTGACAGCCCTTGTGGATGAGGCCATGCCAGGTAGGGCGGTTTTGTGCCAGCGTTTTCCAGGAGGTCGTGTCTATGTCAAGTGACTTCAGGGAGGCCTTTAGTGTGTCTTTGTAACGTTTCTTCTGCCCTCCATGTGAGCATCTTCCAGCAGAGAGTTCCCCAAAAAGGAGCTGCTTGGGTATGCGCTCAGCCAGCATACGGATGACATGACCTGCCCACCGGGTCTGTGCTCTCATCAGCCCTTCCTCCATTCACCCCTTCCCTATATTTCCACTATTCAACACATCCATTCACCCACCAGCTGAAACACAAACACATTCTTCGTTCATGATATAAATTTGGAAAATCTCTTCCATTTAATGCCAGATAATTGCTAACATTAAGTCCAAGATTTAGAAGGTTATGTTAAACAAAGGTATAATGCAAAAGAAAGAGAGGACGTGTACATAATTTTATAAATGGCAGAACTGAGTTGAGCAGTTAAATGGTGAAATCCCATGTTCCTGTACTGTCACTAGGAAAGAGGAATATACACCAGTGGCCATTTTGTGAGGTACACCTATTCATTAATGCAAATATCTAATCAGCCGATCATGTGGCAGCAACTCAATGCATAAAAGCATGCAGACATGGTCAAGAGGTTCACTTGTTGTTCAGACCAAACATCAGAATGGAGAGGAAAGGTGACCCAAGTGACTTTGACCATTGAATGATTGTTGGTGTCAGATGGGGTGGTTGGAGTATCTCAGAAACTGCTGATCTCTTGTGATTTTCACGCACAACAATCTCTATAGTTTACAGAGAATGGCGTGAGAAACAAGAAGCATCCGGTGAGCAGCAGTTCTGTGGGTGAAAGTG
The DNA here is from genome assembly GCF_030028105.1 of Mobula birostris. Taxonomy (NCBI): domain Eukaryota; kingdom Metazoa; phylum Chordata; class Chondrichthyes; order Myliobatiformes; family Myliobatidae; genus Mobula; species Mobula birostris. Next base: position 21,243,004 of record NC_092401.1, read on the forward strand.
CCTTGTTAATGAGAGAGGTGAGAGGAGAATGGCCAGACTGGTTCAAGCTGACGAGGAGGCGACAGTAACTCAAGTACTGCACAGTACAGAAGAGCATCTCTGAACCTTGAGGTGGTTGGGCTACAGCAGCCAAAGATCATACCAAGTTCCACTCCTGCACCCAATAAAGTGCCAAGCAAGCTTTTCACTGCACCTGCACCTCGCTATATTTATAAACTGAACATTATCTCCTCAAGAATAAGGATTATAGGTCCACAAGGAAAGGTGGAACTTGTAGTTTTTATCTCTGTCTCATACCTGACCACAAAGGCATCAAATTCTCATTGTATAACAACAGCCTGTATTTATATCACTCCCCTAATATGATCAAGTGATCCAAGCTCTACATGGCAGCAATTATCAAACAGAATTTGACAGCAATACACATGAATAAGTATTAGAATTGTTGACTGTAGGCTTGGTAAGTTTTTCAAGAAAATCCTGAAGAAGGCAGAGAAGGGCCAGCTGGGAAGGTATAAAAAAAAACTTTGACACTGTTCCTGATCATTTTGTTCATTCTGAACAGAGGATTCTGTGTCAGTTCATTTAATACTAACAAATGTCCTGATTTGTGGTTGCTTTCTAGCTTGCTTTTGTACTATAGAACTCACAGACTAGGTGCTGAAGCCACTTTGCAGATTAAAACTTGACTTGTGCGAGAGTTCAGAACTACAGAGGGTGTAGCAATCTTATCGGAGTGTGAGGCTAAAGGAAATTACAAAGATGAGGGTGCGGGGATTTAAGACTGGGAACATTGTGTAGGAGTATGAAGAGACATTAGGCGTGGTGCAAGACATAACTTTGAAGAGGTTACAGAGCACACTGAGATTTTAGTCATCCATCTGCAATGTTTTGTCTTCATGTTACCCATATCCTACTGAATACTCAAGGACATTGCGTGACAGGCATTATGAGACTGACTCACTCTTTGGAGGCACAGGGAACGGACAGCGTGGGTTGTTTTCCAGATAATAGGAGCAGTAAGTTATTCTATTATTGTCATCTGACACCTCTAGTTCCACCCTCTGTTTCTTAAACTCGTCTGCTTACCACTCATTTGCCCTGAACAATAATTTTATTTTGCCATTTAAACTTTTGCTTGTCTTGGGTCCTTCCTTTTTTGTGCTTTCTCCCCACCTCACTCACATCCTATGCAAATTATACACATCTCTAAAAGTCTACTGTACATCTTTCCTATCCAAAGAAACTAGGTAAACCTTATGCAGATTTTTACACAGGGCAAGGGCAGTCTGGGTTCTCCTTGATTTCTCAGACTTTCACCTTTCCTAATTGATTCTGTCTGTGCATCACCGCTCCCTTATCTGTTTCCAGTTATTACCTTCTTAACTTATCGGACTCCAGCGCTGATTGCAAAGCACACAAGAAACTGCAGATGCTGGAATCTGGAGCAACAAACAATCTGCAGGAAGAACGCAAGGTTCCAGGTTGGGTCAAATCCCTGCATCGGACTTCCTCAAGATACATCAACAATTCCTTTCCTGCCACGGATGCTGCTTGGCTTGCTGAGTTCTTCTAACAGATTGTTTGTTGCTCCAGCATTTCCAACCCCTACTGCCTCGTCACCTTCTAGCCTGTGTCTCTACGTCCCTGCTCCCCTCGCCCCACCTGCCTCCATCTGTTCCCCTTTCTTTCATGTCCTCCTGCACTGCACTTCCTCCTGCAGTTTACTCTGCATTGCTACTGTTTTACCTTGTACTGCCCCAATGCACTGTGTAATGGTTTGATCTGAATGAACAGTTTTTACATGTGACAAAGAGAAACCAGTTCCAATTCCAGCCACCAGCCGGTGTCTCCAGACTCCATCCTTCCCCCAACTGGCTCCATGGTCCATCATTTCCCTCCTCACTTAGTTGCATCCATCACCCGCCAGCCACCACTTCCTTTCACCTCTTTATACTGGTAATCTCTCATTGACACTTTCAGGCCTGAAATGTTGATCAACCCTCTGCCTTTGTGCATGATGCCTGACCTACTGAGTTCCTCCTGGTTTTCCTCTCCATGGTGAAATGCCTTGTTACCAGGAAGTGAACAAGTCCTGTAGGAAACTGAACATTGCCAGTCACTTCCCTCACACCAGGGCCATGCATGAACACCGGGTGTATACCATCTGTATTTGGTGCCCAGTTGGAGTTCACGACAAAGGCACACCAGCCACTATCAGGAGTTTGAGAAGATTCAGTACGTCACCAAAGACTCTGCCAAGTTTCTACAGATTTTACCGTGGAGAGCATTCTGACTGGTATTGTGCTCACAGAGTTGTGGACACAGCTCAGCACATCACAGAAGCCATCCTCCCCTCTATGGACTCTGTCCATACCTTTCATTGTCTCAGTTAAGCAGCCAGTATAATCAAAGACCCCACACACCCTGGACCTCCTCTCTTCTCCCCTCTCCCATAATGCAGAAGATACAAAAACTGGAAGGCACGTACCGTTAGACTCGAGGACAACTTCTAGCCCTCTGTTGTAAGACTATTGACTGGTTCCCGAGTCCAATAGGATTAACTCTTAACCTCACAATCTACCTTGTTATGACCTTCCACCTTATTTACCTTGTATTGCTTCAACTTAGCACAGGTTTCTGCAGCACCCCTCTAGTCACATAGTCACTCCTCTCTCCCATTGCTTTCTGTTCAATTACTAATCTTGAAACTGGAGCAGCATATTATTCCAATCCCAATGTTCTCCAGTGTTCAATAATGTCATATGCCACCTTATTGAGAACCATCTTAAAGTCTAAATATGCCCTATCAACATGTGCTCTTCAACCCCAAAAACTGCAAGTTATGTCAAACATGATCTTTAAAAATAATTAATGTTGACTGCCAAATAATATTATTATTATAAGGCACCCTACTAGAATGTCTTTAAAGATATATTTTAGCATTTTTTCATTCAGCATCAAGCTAAGTCTGCAGTTCCCCATTTTTCCTCTCATTCCTTTAATTAACAAAATTAGATTTGCTATATTCCAAATTGAGAGAAAAATTCTAAAATGTAGATCAATTGGGGAAATGGGCAAAGGAATGGCATATGGAATTTAACACAGTTAAGTGTGTAGAGGTGTATTTTGGGAAGTTAAAGCAGGGCACGACTTGCACAGTACTAATTCAACATCAGTGTCCTGATAAAGAGTCTCGGCCCAAAACGTCTACTGTTCATTTCCCTCCATAGATGCTGCCTGATTTGTGGTGTTCATTTTAAGTGTGTTACGCTGGAAATTTCGTGTCATGTTGATTTCTCCAATATTAGTTTTTTTTAAATATATAATGCTACTGAAAGGGTCCATGGATCCCAGGTTAGGAACCCCTGGTCTACAAGGAACTCCCAATCACTTTTGCGTTTTATTTCCCTTTTTATTATGTACTTCTTGGTCCTTCTTTGCTGAAATATGAGCTTCCTAATAAAAGTTTTCCTGCATTCATGAAATCAATGCAGCTGGCTTAACTGGTTAAAGTGGATCATGAAAGAGCAATCCCAATTCCCAAAACTCTATTATTCTTGCAACTTCCCAACTAAATTAACCAGTCCAAGAGGAGCTGATCTCCTTAGGAATCCTTCCCGCAGCCTTGAGCTGTCACCATCATTCATCAAAGAAGTGGAATCCCTAAGCCAGTCATCTCAATCTTTTATTTAGAAGGCCTGACATATACCATATAAATTACAATGAACAATGATCAATAGTCAAAGGTCTCAGTGCATTACGCGGGGAGATTCAATCCACTGCAAGTGCGTATTTCATAGTTTAGTTAACAAATCTCTCAAATTGAATTATCTTTTTAAAATACTTTGAAGTCCAGGACCGGCTGCTAACTTGAAAGAAAAATCAGAAAGTAAAATTGTGTCAGTTTCTAAGGCATCTTATTGCCCTTGTTCACCCTAACTTACACCGTAAGTGGAATTATACTGTACGCGAATTGGCTTTTTAATTTACAAAACGTCACCAGGGTGACATTTCACAAGGGTTGTAAAGCACTTTTGTACATGTTGAAATTGTGAAAAACCTTATATATCACAGACAAATGAACTCTATGCAAAACCTTTAGCTGGTGATACAGAGTAGAGAGAGGTGAGGGGAATTATACAGGCACAACGGATGTCATTTTTTTAACCACTTCCCCACTTCCCACAAAATGTACATCAAATTCAGAAACATATCTGTCCAATGTAATGTAGAAATGATCCTAAACAACGGAAGATGTTTGTTGTCATAACAAGCAATTTTTAAAAATCTGGTCTGCAGCAGGTAGGATCTAATTTGTCTGCCATAATTCCATTCGGTTGATGCATTAATAAGAAATCGTCTGATAATTAAACAATACTAGTTGGGTGTTAATTATGGGTTAGGACTGGAAATACCCCGGATCTCTTAAGCAGTTCAGCAGGATCTTTTCCCTTTGCTTGGAAGTCTAGACAGTTTTAGGCTTAACATCTTAAGGCAGATTCAAAATGAAGAGTGGCAAAGCAGTCAGGAAGTTCTAAAACTGCTGATGTCATAGTAATTTGTGATGGGGCACCATTTACAGGGGTGGGGGACACAGGCTGAACAAGAGAACAGAGGCAACAGTGAAACTCCAGGCACGCAATATTGCAAACAGTGAAACTCCAGGCACGCAATATTGCAAACAGAGAAACTCCAGGCATGCAATATTGCAAACAGTGAAACTCCAGGCACGCAATATTGCAAACAGTGAAACTCCAGGCACGCAATATTGCAAACAGTGAAACTCCAGGCACGCAATATTGCAAACAGTGAAACTCCAGGCACGCAATATTGCCAACAGTGAAACTCCAGGCACGCAATATTGCAAACAACACCAGCCAACAGAGAAATGATATTAAAGCATGGAAAAGAGGGAAAAGAGAAATGGCAGTACTTTAAAATCTGAAATCTCATGTGTGTGAGACCTCTCGAAAGCAGCAATTCCCCTGATAGCGATCAATATATTCAACCACAGAGGCTGCTGAATGGCAGGACAGTGCAGGAAGTTGCCAGATCAGAGGCATCAAATAGTTTCAGCCAACTTTGCTATATATCAGATTTTACAGTTTACATTTTAAAAACTACACTGTTCAACAAACCCATCCCACTAGTATAGATGATACTTAAAAGTTGATACCAGGTAAGTCAACACCAATGCCACTTCATATCCCAATACATGTGTTTAGTTATCGCCACTATGATTAATTTCAAGATTGGACTAAGTAATAAAATCTTTGAGTGTACAAGTTCTGGAGACATATAAACTCTATGAACGAAAGTTACTCCAAGAGTAGATGTAACTCGTATTGTCACTATTTCACAAACGCTGCCTTTTTGCACAACTCCAACAACCAAACTTATCGCTTCCTTTCTATTCTCACTGAGTTTATTTTACAGAGACTCTAAATAGACGTCTAAATGTTACCTCATGGCTAATCACTTTTTGCAGAAAAGCAAGGAAGTAGAGAAGTGCTATTTGATGCATTTGAGGGTAATTCCACTCAGTTTGGAAATATGATTGAATTATTTTAACTCCTGTACGTCCTCCCCACTGTCCATTTAACATATCACTCTTTGGTAGTCAGTAGATCGCAGTGTCCACTAGAGACATCTGAATACATAGCCTAGGCTGATATATCCAGCACTGACTGCACTGGCAGAAATGCCATTTTTTTGCAGAGCAGACAGTAAACTGAAGCCTTATCTGGCTTCATGGATGTAACTCAAAGCACCTTGCTGCATCACTCAAAGAAAAGCAGGGGAACACTCCAAAAGATCTGACCAATTCAAAATCACTAAAACAGATGATCTGATTACGACTGGTGAGCCCGATGATAATAGGAGGGGAAGGTGGGAGCTTACAGTGTCTGTTACAACAATGGAAGGCCTTGAAGATAATGGAGACAGAAGAGACTGCAAATGCTAGCATCTGGAGAAAAAACAAACTGCTGGAGGAACTCAGCAGGTCAGGCAGCATCTGTGGAGAGCCTCAACATCCATCGTCAACTGTCCATCTCCCTCCACAAATACCGGCTGATGACTACAGAACCAAGAGTCACAGTTGCCGGATGAGGGGAGGCCAACTAGGACTGAAGTGAGGAGAAATTTCTTCGTGCAGATGCTGGTAAACCTTGGTAATTCTCTACCGAAGAAGGCCGCGAAGGCTCAAGTCATTTGGTTGTCAGATTAACAGATATTTGGATATTAAGAGATATGGGGATAGTGCAGGAAAATGGTTTGTAAAGCAGGTGTGACAATCGCCATACTCTTATTCCTATTCTGCTTGCATGCATGACGGCAACTGCTCTACAAGAAACTGCAGAGAGCTGGGGGCACCGCTCAGCACATCACAGAAACCAGCCCCCCCTCTATCTGTCTTAACTTCTCACTGCCTCAAGTCAAGCAGCCAGCGTAATCAAAGACCCCACCCACACAGGGCATTCCCTCTTCTCCCCTCTCCCATTCGGCAGAAGCCTGAAAGTACGTACCACCAGGAACATGGACAGCTTCGATCTTGCCACCTTGACCTCACAATCTACCTAGTTGCGATTCTGCACTTTCCTACTTACCTGCTCTGCATTCTCCCAGTCGCTTTTACACTCAATTCTGCATTGTTATTGTTTTACCTTACTCAAGCCCAAAGCGCTAAGTAATGATTTGATCAGAACGCTAGACAAGCTTTCACTGTATCCGTACATGTGACAATAATAAACCAATATCTTTTTTAATGTTCTTATGACAGTTGTTTTGGGATCTTGCTGTGTGCGCATTGGCACAGCTTTTCCTACAATTACACTTTTGCATATACTTAAAGTTTCAAGTACAGTACAATCGAATGTGTCAGGGACAGGAAAGGTGTTGTGTAAATGTGCAATTCAATTTTATCCCAACAATGGCACAGAGTCTACACTCTTAAGTAAACTGCTTCAAACTAAAGGTATATGCTGGTGCAAGCACAGATAAAAAAAATCCTCTAGTTTGCTACACTCTTACAGATTCCTGCAATCACTGCTTCAAAAAACAAAAACGTTTGCAGGATTACAATAAAACCATAATTAGATTGAATTAAAAGTGAACAGTTAAAAGCCTATTTCAGCCTTAGTTCCCAACACTTCCCAGTGTGCAAAATATTTATGTAAAACTCTACCTAACCGTGAATTTTCAGAAGCTATCTGATTGAGCACAGCACCTTCTTTATTAATTCCTTTATCTTAATGAGTGGGTCAAAATGCTAGTCACTCAGCCTTACTCCATTAATATATTGGACATTCAATATTGTCCCTCCCCAAGCACTATCCATCCATTGCCACTTGCTTCCATTGACTGGTTACACCACATAAGCACTCCCCCTTCCAGGTCACTGGTCACCCAGCACTGCCCACGCGTAGCCACTGCGGTCAGCAACCATTCCCCTCCTCCCCTTCGCCTGCCATCTCAGCCTCAAAAGGCTCTTGTCTGAGCAGTACCCGCTCCCAGGAGAGTTTTGCGTAATATTTAGAAATCAGTTAACCAGGATGAGATTGTTCCACACTTTCTGATAACTTAATCCCTGGAGACACTACTGACACCAAAGCAATCATTGCTGAACCTTCCGTTAATTTTCATCCCACCAAAAGTGAGTAAAAGATTACCATTTCTATTCAGTATTCAGACTGCATCCATTTCCTCCCAGATGCTGTACACATTCAATGTTTGTCGTAGTTTTGTTTTGTTGTCCTCTTTTGCCCAAGATACTGTAGATGAAGAGTAGCAGTGGTAAAACACAATAGCCCAAGTTCTTGTTATACATCTGGGGCTGGAGCCTTGTGCCATTATAAAGCTCAGTCTTTAACAATATTTAATTACAAGATTATAAAAACAGTTTTACAGATACATTTGTGCTATTCTTTTCTGTCATTAGAAGTAGTAAAAGCATTAATCTATAATTTCACCCCAGTGAAGATGTGGCATGCACTCCCTTGGATTCAGATCTACTTGTTGCTTTCTTTCAAGAATGTCCAGATGAATTTGTTGACCACATCGGGTTGGTCTTGTTGGACCCAGTGGCTGGCCCCTGGCATGAACTTCAGTTGGAACACATTATGTACGTACTGTTCCATGTAGGCAGTCAGGCCAACTTCTAGGGCAAGATCCTTGTCTCCCCAAATTACCAGGGTGGGTGCCATCACATTGTGGGACTTTGATGGGTAGCTGTTGCAAAAGAAGCAAATACATCCGGTCAGCAATGACCAACTTTGCTCGATTGGTAAGAATGCAATTCTTCCATGCGTATAATCACATCTAAGTGAAATCACCAACCAGGAACTGTGACCATTCATTCTGTAAATCTAGACACAACTTAATCCTTTCCCAAGCTAAACAATTCAAAGTTCAAAGTAAAGTTATTATTAAAGTACATATATGTCACCATCTACAACTCTAAGATTATTATTTTATTGTGGGCACACTCAACAGGTCCATAGAATAATAACCATTGCAGAATCAATGAAAACCACATCAACTTGGGCATTCAACCAGTGTGCAGAAGACAACAAACTGTGCAAATCCAAAAATAAAGAAATAATAATAATAAATAATAAACAATAAATATCAAGAACTTGAGATGAAGAGTACTTGAAACTGAGTCCATAGGTTGTGGGAACATTTCAATGATGGGGCAAGTGAAGTTATTCCCTTTGGATCAAGCGGTTGAAAGTTGAGGGTTATAACTGTTCCTGAACTTGGGGCTGCAAGTCCTGAAGCTCCAGCACCTTCTTCCTGCTGGCAGCAGTGACAAGAGAGCATGTCCTGGGCCGTGGAGGGTTCCCGACAACGGACGCTGCTTTTCTGCGACAGTATTTCGTGTAGATGTGCTCAACAATGGGGAGGCCTTTACCCATGATGGACTGGGCGGTATCCATTACCTTTTGCAGGATTTTCCGTTCAAGGGTATTGCTGTTTCTATACCAGGCTGTGATGCAGCCAGTTAATATGCTGTCCACTACACATCAATAGCAGTTTGTCAAAGTTTTAGATTTGGCATGACATCTTTGCACACTCCAAGGAAGTAGAGACGCTTCTGTGATTTCTTCGTAATTCCACGAACATGCTGGGCCCAGGACAGGTCCTCCCGAACACTCACAGTGAGGAATTTAAAGTTACTGACTCTCTCCACCTCTAATGAGGACAGTTCACGGACCTCTGGCTTCCGTCTCCTGAAGTCCCTAGTCTTGCTGACATTTAGTGAGAGGTCGTTGTGACACCACTCAGCCAGGTTTTCAATCTCCCTCCAATATGCTGGTTCATCACCACCTTTGATTTTGCCTATGACAGTGGTGTCATCAGCAAACTTGAGTATGGCATTGGAGCTGTGCTTGGCCACACAGTCGAAAGTGTGAAGTGAGTAAAGCAGGGGGTTAAACACACAGCCCTGCGGTGCAACAGTGCTGATGGAGACTGTGGAGGAGGAGTTGTTGCCCATCTGAACTGACTGGGGCGTACAAGTGAGGAAACCGAGGGTCAAGCTGCACAAGGGTATTGAGGCCAGTGACTTGGAGCTTATTGATTAGATTTGAGGGGATGATGATATTGAATGCTGAGCGGTAGTCGATAAAGAGCATCCTGATGTATGCATCTTTACTGTCTAGATGTTCCAGGGTTGAGGGAAGAGCCAGTGAGGTGACATCCGCTGTGGACCTGTTGCTCCAGTAGGCAAACTAGAGCGAATCCAAATCATTTCTCAGGAAGGAGTTGATATGTTTAATCACTAACCTCTCAAAGCACTTCACCACAGTGGATGAAAGTGCTACTGGACAATAGTCATCGAAGCAGGTTACCACGTTCTCCTTAGGCGCCGGTATAATTGAAGCAGATGTGTACCTTAGACTGCCGAAGTGAGAGGTTAAAGATCTCAGTGAACCCCCCTGCTAGTTCATCAGCACAGGTCAGGTACCCCATCTGGGCCAGGTGCTTTTCGTGGGTTCACCTTCCTGAAGGTTGTTTGCACTTCATCCTAACTCAGACCTTTTTTATGCTTTTATTCTATATAGACAACTGGCTGAAAATTTGAGCACCTACTGTTTTGAAAATCAACTAGTTGGGCAAAGAGCAAAGACAAGGAAAGAATTAACTCAGACAAGTCTTCCAGGGAATCTGAGAGAATGAGGCCCAACTGTGAAACAAATGAACTGGGTAAATAGAAAACCTAGTGTCTAGACTGACTGCAGGAACTGAAGCAGTTTATAAAAAATCAATTCTCCAATTTCAAAGTGTAATGCCTTCTACCTGCGAGTGAAGTGTAACAAAGGTTGGAGGTGTTGTGAATAGTGTGGAGGGCTGTCAGAAGTTACAGCGGGACATCGATAGGATGCAAAACTGGGCTGAGAAGTGGCAGATGGAGTTCAACCCAGGTAAGTGTGAAGTGGTTCATTTTGGTAGCTCAAATTTGAAGACAGAATATAGTATTAATGGTAAGACTCTTGGCAGTGTGAAGGATCAGAAGGATCTTGGGTTCTGAGTCTACAGGACACTCAAAGCTGCTGAACAGGTTGACTCTGTGGTTAAGAAGGCATATGGTGCATTTGCCTTCATCAACCGTGGGATTGAGTTTAAGAGCTGAGAGGTAATGTTACAGCTATTTAAAACCTGGTCAGACCCCACTTAGAGTACTGTGCTCAGTTCTGGTCACCTCACTACAGGAAGGATGTGGAAACTATAGAAAGGGTGCAGAGGAGATTTACAAGGATGTTGCCTGGATTGGGGAGCATGCCTTATGAGAATAAATTGAGTGAACTCGGCCTTTTCTCCTTGGAGTGGCAGAAGATGAGAGGTGACCTGATAGAGGTGTATAAGATGATGAGAGGCATTGATCGTGTGGATAGTCAGAGGCTTTTTCCCAGGGCTGAAATGGCTAACACAAGAGGGCACAGTTTTAAGGTGTTTGGAAGTAGCTACAAGGGAGATGTCAGGGGTAAGTTTGTTATGCAGAGAACGGTGAGTGCGTGGAATGGGCTGCTGGCAACAGTGGTGGAGGCAGATACGATAGGGTCCTTTAAGAGAATCCTGGCTAGGTGAATGGAGCTTAGAAAAATAAAGGGCTATGGGTAACCCTAGGCAATTTCTAAAGTAAGGACATGTTTGGCACAGCATTGTGGGCCGAAGGGCCTGTATCATGCTGTAGGTTTTCTATATTTCTATTTCCGGATTGTGCCCAAGTCAGGTATTTCTCTCCAAGCTGTTATCAAGTTTCAAAATATCACAAACTCAAGCTCTGTCATGTTATCAAGAGTCCTCTAGGTCCTAGGAACAGAAGACAATCTAAAGCCGAGGCTGTGTACATGCTTGCTAGAGAAAAACAATTAGGTGCTTCCCATCAGCTATGCCACAAAGCTATATACAAATGGCGGACATTCATCTTAAGCAAGTTACTATCCTTTACGCATTGTTCTTGTGAGTTAAACATTGATTACAATTTGTAATTAAGTCACTTCAACAGAAACAGAGACTAACTATTAAGCATTTAGAACATGAGTGAGAGACACAGGGAGGAACGTGAAGGCAGGAGAATAAAATAGATGATCAGCCATGATAGTGTTAAATGGTGGAGCAAGCACAAAATGTCAAATGCCCGCCTGCAGCTCTTATTTTCCATGATTCTAACCATCCCCACTTCTCCATTTATCTTCCCTTCTTCCGTACCCCTGGTCCACTAACTTTGAAATGCCTTATGTGAATCTTCAACCAAGAAAACACAACAGTTCCCTACCAAATTCTATCTGATAACACACCAGTGAAACTCTGAGATATCTTACAGTGTTGCAGTTGCTATATCAATGCTGTTGTTGCTTGTTTTTACTTGTTGTGGGGCAACATTAGTATCTGAAGTATGGCAAAAATGTTACTCTGGAATACGGAAAAGTGATTAAAATTTATTCAGGACAGAGGACCAAAACTTACCAAATGGATGTCCATTGTGGAATGTAATTTTCTCCTCAGATCTATCTTGGTGCCGCTGTCATTCATAAGCAATAGTTTGTATGTCAAGGGTTTGGTGGTCCTGCTATGATTTCAGTTACATACCAGTTATCTCAGTAGTTTTTGGTATTGCCTTCCTTCACTGTATGGGTTTCTCTGGGTGATTGAATTTCCTCCCATGTCCAAAAAAGATGTGCTGGTTGATAAGTTAAAAGGCCGCTCTAAGTTAATCCTAGTATAGGTGGTGAGTGTTCATATAAGGGAATAAAGGTAGTTCTGCTACATCACGTATCTTGCATGTTAGGTGAAGGAACTTAACTTTAGGGGTCATGATTGATTACTTTCTCTGCTGTTCCTGTGAGATTCTTAGTTTGAGTCCTCCATATAAAAGACATACTTTTGAAAAGCAGCATCAAACGACAAACAATACATGTTTTGATTCTACTGTAAAATTAACTTGAGTGTGTGTGGCTGGTGACTAGCACCACTACGTCCCAGCATTTTCATTCTCCTAACCCTCACCCTCCACCTCTGGCAGATGTTGGTGGTAACCTCAAATCACCTCCATAGCTGATCACGTCACCTCCAAAGTACTAAGGCAGCTTCACTTCTCCACGTTGGCGAAAGGAGTTGACAGTAAGACCTTTGTGCACACAGAGTGCTCTGCCCCAGTTCTCTTGCACATGCCTTAGGCTTTAAGTACACTGGAACTGTCCTGCAGGAATTCCCATGCACAAAGCATACACTAGCCCACTGCACTGTATGTCATTGGTTTAGTTTGCCTCTGAGGCAAAGAACTACAGCCCAGAGATCAATACTGGCAACTTCTGTTGTATGTGTTCAAAACTCACCGGAAACCTCTTGTGACGTAAACTAAGTTGAGCAAGTTGAGACTGTTAAAAGATGTAATGTTCTGTTTAAGATGTCTAATGCTATGCTGTAGGTATTTCATTTCAGCTGTTCTCTGTAAAAGCAGTGTGTCCTGCTGGTAGAATGTTCTGGTTTCGGATAGAGATAAGAGCTCCGCTGTTCCGCTTAGGAATGTGGTGTCAGCCGATCAGGATGGTGGAATCGGGAGAAAGTTCTAGAGAGAGATTTTGGTGGCAGTGCTGTTGGCGGGAGCTGTGGGGAGGACAGGAGGGAAGGTGGCTGAGGATGCTGTGAAAGTGCTTTGTACGGATGAATGGCTGCAAGGAGGAAGGTCCGGTACTTCCAAGGGAGAGCCCATTTGTTCCAGATGGATTTCGAGCAAAGTTCAGAATGTGGTGCGTGCTTTCACGCAGACTGCAGGTCCAGTTCATGAACTAAGACAGCTGCAAGATGAGCTCCAACTTTATGTGCACATTGGACTGGTTTAACTGTAATGGGCCTTTTTTCCTCTCTTTCCACTAACTGTTCAATAAAGCTGAAATCTGTAAATATATTTTTATAATTTTATGCGGTGTACAATCTGTTATTTCTTGCCGACTGATAACTGTGTATGGGCAATATTTACATAGCATTCATTCAAATCAGGGTTCCTTTAATCGGAACATCCCAACTTTGTTTAGTTGAACATCAAATTATACTGACCTTAGACGTATATTGTTTATAAAGGGTGAGTCACCGCTGAGTCCTGCGGCGATTAGCAGAGCCGGCTAATGAGCCAAGTTTGCAGACGAGCCCAGTGAGGGGGGCCACAAAGTGAAAGAAAGAGAGAAAGAGAAAGAGAGAGAGAAAGAGAGAGAGAAAGAGAGAGAGAAAGAGAGAGAGAAAGAGAGAGAGAAAGAGAGAGAGAGAGAGAGAGCAAAAAGAGGTCGAGACTGAGGTGAAAGAGTGAAAAGGAAATGAACGATGGAAAAAAATGAGAGAAAAAGTAGTTGAGCAAAGAAACATGGAGGAAGTGACCTTATTGTCTACTTGGGTAACAAAAAAGATTATTGTCTTATATTCAATATATAATCAATGAAAATGAACAACAATTCAAACAGCAAGGATATGAACCACAGCAGAACTAAATCAAACTGAGGCACGTAGGAAGGGGGAAAGGAATTAAAAATCTAATTATCAACGAATGCCCTACCTGAAAATATTCCTGTAGTAGTTGCAGGGGCCCACCAGTGCTCCAGGCTGAGAAAAACTGTAAACATAGGCCTCCAACTCTTCCTCAGTCAATCTACTATTTTTGTTTTGGATTCCAAATTTTTTACTCATATAAACATTCTTCAGGCTCTAAAAAAATTGATGTATTGGTAAGCGTTAAGCAATTTTGAGCAACTGGAGAACAAAAGTACATAATATATGAAATTATCAAAACATAGCCGACAAAAGAAATTTAAAAACCTGTCACTGAGACACACAGTAAATGAATCACAAAGAAGAGAAAATCTGCAAATGCTGGAAATCCAAGCAACACACACAAAACGCTGGCCACTCAGCAGGCCAGGCAGCGTCTGTGGAAGAGTGCAGTCGACATTTCAGGCCAAGACCCAGCGTTCTGTGCGCGTTGCAAGTGGTAAAGCAGGTTGACTTGCTTTCCTACCTTGTGCTAAGTTAGCAGGACTCAGCGGAGGTAGCAAGGGGAAAGAGTTTTAAATGGACTCATTGACCTTGGTCTGAGGGACCACACAAGCAGATGGGCCAAATTTGATCTCTGATTGGAGTCTATTGACACTTGCTTGAAAATGATTGCATGTGGAAGAGAAAACATTCTACAACAGCGGTCCCCAACCACTGGGCCGCAAAGCATGTGCTACCGGGCCGTGAGGAAATAATATGAGTCAGCTGCACCTTTCCTCATTCCCTGTCACACACTGTTGAACTTGAACACAGGGTTGCCAACTGTCCCGTATTAGCCGGGACATCCCGTATATTGGGCTAAATTGGTTTGTCCCATACGGGACCACCCTTGTCCCGTATTTCCCCCGCTAAGGTAGAGCGTTCCTATGAAACCTTTCATGCTGAAATGGAGTAAAGCAAAGAAGCAATTACCATTAATTCATATGGTAAAACTTTTTGAGCGTTCCCAGACCCAAAAAAATAACCTAACAAATCATACCAAATAACACATAAAACCTAAAATAACACTACCATATAGTAAAAGCAGGAATGATATGATAAATACACAGCCTATATAAAGTAGAAATAATGTATGTACAGTATAGTCGGGAAGATGAAGGCAAAACCGATTCATGGGGGAAAAGAGTCGGTACGTACACGCATGCGCACACAGGTGCCCGCACAAGGCTTCATGGTCATGGTAGTCTTTCCTGGAGGAACGTGTCCAGGGATTTGACTGCTAATTTTGACCCTTATTTGGGAGTGAGAAAGTTGGCAACCCTAACTGTAAAAGACATGTTGAGGTGAGTTTAACCCCACTTGAACACCACCCCCTCCCCCCCCACCCCCGGTCGGCCGGTCTACAAGAATATTGTCAATAGTAAACCGGTCCGCGGTGCAAGAAAGGTTGGGGACCCCTGTTCTACAGCACAGCTAGTTACACAGTATCTGTACTCATTCTTCGCAACAGCTTTTCAACTGGGGTTCTGCCTCCTCCCAACAGCTCTCTGCATAACCCTACAGTTTCCCCCCCCCCCCACAGCAACTCAGATTTCCTTTTCCTGAATATTATCATTGGATAATACCGCAAGCCTTTCTTGCAGTTTCACATTTACTGGTCTTTAGCAGGCTCTGTCATTCACAGGACTGCTGAGTCTGATATTAGGAAAGATTTGATAGAACATGTCAAAGAGTAAACAGTAAGTAAATGCTGACAAAGAAGGAGAATTGTGTACCTTAAAATCATCCATTTGCATGAACAATTCTGGAAGCTTTGGTATTTGGAAGAAGAACACATAGCTGGATTTCAGAAGCTGGGAAGGGTGTTTCCAGAGGTAGCCTGAATCAAAGAATGTCAACTTATATTACCTGCTACTCAAAAACAAAACAGAATTTCACAATACATATTTCTGTTTGATGTTAACTGTGTTGGCTTAGCTAAAACCAATCTGAAAAGACAATGGTTGGGGAATCAAAACCTAGAGGTTATAGCTTTAAGGTAAGGGGGAGATTTAATAGGAATCTAGCAGCTTACCTTTTCACCCAGAGAGAGGTAAGCAAATGGGAATAAACTGCTGGAGGAAATGGTTGAGGCAGCTACATTACCAACATTTAAAAGACACTTGGGATAGGTACATGGGCAGGAAAGGTTTTAGAGGGATGTGGGCCACATGCAGGCTATGGTGGGAATCTTGGTCCTCGCGGCTGTAGGGCTTGTTTCCACACAATATGACTCTATGACATAAACTTGCACTCCATTTTAAAACCGCCCGGAAATATCTCAAAGTGCTTAGATTCTGTATTGTCAATTCAGAACGCTGTCGCACATCTAGCACTGATGAATGCTAGCTAAAGTAGGCCATTTCCTACTTCCAAGTCCTACTGAGGTCCTGAAGCAGATGTAAAGTAGCATCCACTTAAAGACTGACCCAGCGAAAGAGCCAAACTGCCTTCTGTTCCTTGCTCTATAGTTGGCCTTCCTTTGAAGATTCTACCACCAGTGGGTATAACAGAAGGCAATAACGTAAAGAGAGGTGAGAAAAAACAAACCAGGAATCTAATGTTATTCTGAAATATCCAGCTACTGAGGCTATCGCATTTGATGTGGTTTGGAGGGTTTCGACTGCAGCTCTAGTATAAAACATGATGCGTCAAATTGTCTTCTCCCCGTGCCATAAATTTCTGTGATCCTATAAACTGTCACTAAGAGTTTAAAATAAGAATTGGCATTAGAGAGCTTTCCATCAGGACTTCAAAAAAGGTTGACTCTCAAAGGCATATACATGAAGTGTAGTCATTATGTAGCACATGTGACAGCGACTGAGCACAGAGAACGATCCTATGGAGAGCAGCATGATAACGACCGGGCAGCTGATGGCAGGGAGATAGATATTAGCCTTGACATTAGAAAAACAGCTCCTTTTCAGAACAGTGCCACAGAATATTCTACATCCACCCAAGTAAGCCGAGGGCAGTCATGCTTTTATGACACTTAGGATACTTCAGGAGCCTGAAAACACACACTCAACATTTTAGGAACAGTTTCTTCCCTTCCACCATCAGATTTCTGAACGGACAATAAACCAATCTCTGAACACTACTCTCTACTGTTTGCTCTCTTCTTGCACTATTTAATTAATTTTTTATATAAGTTTCTATGCATTGCATTGTACTGCTGCCGCAAAACAACAACAGATTTCACGGCAAATGTCAGGGAATTATAGACCGGTTAGCCTGACGTCAGTGGTGGGAAAGATGCTGGAGTCAATTATAAAAGATGAAATTACAACACATTTGGATAGCAGTAACAGGATCGGTCCGAGTCAGCATGGATTTAAGAAGGGGAAATCGTGCTTGACTAATCTTCTGTAATTTTTTGAGGATGTAACTATGGAAGTGGACAAGGGACAGCCAGTGGATGTCGTGTACCTGGACTTTCAGAAAGCCTTTGATAAAGTCCCACATAGGAGATTAGTGGACAAAATTAGAGCACATGGTATTGGGGGCAGAGCACTGACATGGATTGAAAATACTGATAGTGGATGATCAGCCATGATCACAGTGAATGGCGGTGCTGGCTCGAAGGGCCGAATGGCCTACTCCTGCACCTATTGTCTATTGTCTATTAAACCTGATCTTGTCCTGATTCTGGCTGTCCAGCAATACTGGCTTAAATTAGCAGCCGAGACACAATGCTCAAAGTTTCTGAGGTGAGCCTTGAACCCACATCTGTCCTGAGCTAGATTGCTACCCCCTGCACTACAGCTATTAAGGAATCAATTGTAAATGTAACTATCTTGCAGGTATGAATTGTCATCACCAACACTGCAAGGCAAAAGAAAAATGTTTATTGAAATCATGAATGTGAAATACCAGTTTGTAGCAAAAGTTAGCAGAAAATCACCTAATATCCAAACACAGTTCAACAATTTCTTGTATTATCTTGGGAGCATTTTGAAGAAGAACAATCTGGCTGTGTATTTTACTGTCCCTTCTTGTTCCACCCCATTGCTGGACCAGCTATTTAAGGTACGGACTGAGAAGGTAATTCAGTCCGTATTAATTTACCTTCTCAATCCATTCCTTAGATAGCTGTTGGTCCTCCCATCTCTCCTGGAAACAAACAGTTGTTTTTGACTCACGATGGAATGATGTTGGGTGTGGTGCATTCAGGATGATCAATTTCTCCACCATCTCTGGGTTGTTAATAGCAAAACTCCAAGCTAAGATACCTCCCCAGCCATGTCCAATGAAAGTGCAGCTATTATGTCCTGAAAGCACAACAAAATAGCATAATCAGTTAGACCATGTTGAGATGTCAATCCATTATAGATATTGCTCATTGTGAATATATCCAACATCAGGGTCAAAAGCCTGCACTTGATAATATAAAACCCAGACAATCTCACATAGGGATCAAGAAACAGGAGATCCAACAAAGTTCTTTACATATCCTGTTCCTGGACTGGTGAGATATTTCCATGTGTTACGTAACTGGGTTGCCAAACCAGCAGGAATGGACCACTTAGTTGGAGTCTGGTTTAACAGAAGCTGATGAAGTTTTATTAAAGAAATAAGTAACACAGTACTCTAATTGTAAGGATATAAATGCAACAGGTTAGCAATGATAAAACACACATGTAAACAGAACTAGGGCAATAGGAATCAATCAAGCTCTATCGCAGTCTAGGGGTAAAATGATCAGTCTCAAGTGACGTAGAGTTCAGTTCAGCTTAGGTCAGTTCGCAGTAATCGCTGTTGTGCCGTTGGAGAGAAAGAGAGAGAATGCAAATTTCGATTCAAACAGACCTTTGATGTTCTTTGCGGTTAGCTTTCGGGTGAACCCTTTTAATGTCTTCTGTGGTCACCGACTGTGACCCCTCTGTTCCGGATACGACCGTACTTCCATGGTGAACCCGGCACCCAGGCAAGGGCGGACACACACACCAGGTTCCCGCCGATCGTACCTTTTCACCCTGTGCGTCTATGGTCCGTTCCCACGACCGGACCTCCAAACCCCCACCAACTTGTGGGGGCACACCGCTCTTCCAGGGTCGCGTTATCTCGTGATCTCATGGTGTGTGTCGTGCTTTAGCGAACCTGTTCTTTTTATCCCCCTGCTGGGGTATCGCCTGTCCATCAAACTTCAAACCGTTCAGGTTCAAAGCAATCAGTCTGTCAATATCTGAAATGTGTTTCTTTCTCGTTAATCTCTCTCTCCTCTCTTATTAGCATTTTGAATGTTTCTCCATTGTCTCCCTTATCTCTCTCATCAGCATCAATCTTCTGATAACTTAGTTTTTCGTCACACACGGAACCAGTAGAACTCAGAAACGGCCATATTCCAAGCAGCTTCCAAACATCTTTACCTCTGTGCACACAGATGAAGATGCTATAATTCTCTTCCCATTGGGCTTTCCTCGGGGCTCTTGGCAGCTCTCTGAGATGCAATAGAATGGTGCTAACATCAGCAGATCTGTAAAAAACAGGATTAACCTGCTCAGTTCCTCAAGCCTGTCCTGTCATTTAATATAATCATGGCTGGTCTACCCTGGGGTTTACCTTCTTCATTGTTCCAGTTCCCCATAAACCTCCATTTCCTGGTCTTTGAAAGATTTATCCACTTCATCATTAAATGGCTCACAATCATATAGTCTCCTCAACTCTCTGGGCAGACAATTCTATAAATTTACCACCCTTCTACGCACCTATGGTAGGGAATAGCAAATTCATAGCAGGATATTGTTCTGTAGCACAGCAGAGAGAGATGGGGGGGCGGGAATTGGATGAGCATGCAGAGTGAGATAAAGGGGACCCCTACAGGTTGGTACTGAGCAGTGAAAATCTGTAACAGGCTCAACTGGTCCGAGGCACAAACTGTTGATAAAGTGAATGAAAGTGAGCATGCCAAGGTTTCATCGAACTCCAGGATGGAAACTTGCCTTTGTACGTGTACAGGGTGCTACAGAAGCACAGCGTGTTAGCGTGACACTACTGCAGCTCGGGGTGTTGGAGTTGGCAGTTCAGTTCCGACACCGTCTGTAAGAAGTTTGTACGTCTTTTCCATGAGCATGTGGGTCTCCTCCAGGTGCCTCCCTTTCCTCCCACTGTCCAAAGACACAGTGGTTAGTTAGTTGGTCATTGTAAATTGTCCCCTGATTAGTCTAGGTTTTAATAGGCATGTAGCTGGGCGGTGCATTGGAATGGAAGGAACTATTCTAGATTGTACCTGTGATTAAGTGAGTAAATGAGAGGTGGGGGGGGGGGAATAGGTAAGAAATAGTATAACAGTAATGAAAACTTTGGATTAGGGAGCATTTGTTCTAGGATGAGTGACTTGTAATAAAGAGGAAGTTTATTCTGAAGGTAATGATGCAGCTCTATAAAACTCTGGTTAGGCCACACTTGGAGTACTGTGTCCAGTTCTGGTCGCCTCACTATAGGAAGGATGTGGAAGCTTTGGAAAGGGTACAGAGGAGATTTACTAGGATGCTGCCTGGTTTAGAGAGTATGGATTATGATCAGAGATTAAGGGAGCTAGGGCTTTACTCTTTGGAGAGGAGGAGGATGAGAGGAGACATGATAGAGGTGTACAAGCTATTAAGAGGAATAGATAGAGTGGATAGCCAGCGCCTCTTACCCAGGACACCACTGCTCAATACAAGAGGACATGGCTTCAAGGTAAGGGCTGGGAAGTTCAAGGGGGATATTAGAGGAAGGTTTCTTAACTCAGAGAGTGGTCGGTGCGTGGAATGCACTGCCTGAGTCAGTGGTGGAGGCAGATACACTAGTGAAGTTTGAAAGACTACTAGACAGGTATATGGAGGAATTTAAGGTGGGGGGTTTCTATGGGAGGCAAGGTTTCAGGGTCGGCACAACATTGTGGGCCGAAGGGCCTGTAATGTGCTGTATTATTCTATGTTCTATGTTAACCCCAGGCTCTGTGCAAATTTTTTCTGTCTATAGCAGCTCAGTTCTAAATGACCACCCCTTAACCTTGTAACAATGTAACCATGTTCGAGATTCTCCCACTAATGGAAACATTACAAAAACTGGCCATTTATGTCCCATCATGATCTTATATGACCATATGTTTCAGTAAGATCACCCCTCGTTCTTCAAAGCTCCAAAGAATATAGATCTAATTTTTTCAGTTGTTCGTGAGAGACAACTGGCTGATCCCAGGAATTAGCCTAAGGGATTTCTAGCAGTGAACGTAACAGGTATGACAGGCACTGTTCACCATTAACAATAATATGTTGAGTTCCAGTGAAACGTCTTTCATTCGTTGACTGGAAAAATCAATTCTGCCTTTGTCTCTGCACAATTCATAAACACAACAGTTTCTGCAGATGCTGGAAATCCAATGAATCACACACAAAATCCTGAAGGAACTCAGCAGATTAGGCAGTGTCTATGGAGAGGAATAAATAGCCAGTGTTCCACTCCAAGACCCTTCATCAGGACTGGAAAGGAAGGGGGAAGAAGTCAGAAACGTTGTCTGACTTGAGTATTTCCAGCACCACCTTCTTTTTATTATTCCCAGTACCTGCAGTTTTCTTTTGCTCGTCAGGGAATGCAAATGTGCGTTGGATCACATGGCTGCAAGGTGCAATTAATAAGCAAACTCAGCTTTAGGTCGTGGTTGCTCACGAAACTGCAGATTGCAAGTTTTAGGCTCCACGTCAGCAGCGAGCATTTTTAATACATCTGAGATTTACTAAACCTAATTCTCCATGTTGATCCCGGGATGAATAAACTCTGAAAAGAAATTGCCGCCTTCAAAGCATTTTTTCTGTAAGAAAAAAGGTTTGCATGTAACACAGTTCCACACAAACGCTAGTTTGATTCAGGAGTCCTGAACAATCCCCGTGTAGAGTGCAAACAGGCAAAATAGCAATTTCTTGGCAGCAACAGTAGGTACCTAGAGCTTCAATAATGCCTCTGATATCAGCCAGCAAACACTCCACTTTGTAGTCACTTCGATCAGTGGGAGCATCAGAATCCCCATAACCACGCAAGTCCACAGCCACCACTTGGTATTCACTTTTAAACTCCCGCAGCTGGTAACGCCATGAATACCTGTGGCATAAAGAGTGCAATGAGACAGGAACCCATCAGCAACACGTCAGAGCCTGCCACGTAAAACAACATACTGAAGAATCTACAAACACTCTCATTCCCACAAAGGGCATGTTATTTCTCTTTATACAAGAGATTCTACAGAGTTAAACACACACGGAATGCTGGAGGAACTCGGCATTTGACTTCTCCTTCCATTCAAGTCCTGATGAAGAGCCTCAGCCTAAACCATCAACTGTTTATTCCTCTCTATAGATGCTGTCTGACCTGCTGAGTTCCACCAGCATTTGACTCCATTCCAATAAAAAGAAAAAAAGATTCAAAGGCATAATGTCACTCTGTACCTCATGTTACCCCAAACTGCTTTAAGCAATAAAAACGTCTTCAAAACTTCGGTAATGTGAAGCCAACTTTATGCACAGCAAGCTCCCACTGATAGCAATACCAAAACAACTATATAATTAGCTTCACCTTGTTGATTGTTAATGTTTAGGTGATTCTTGCTTTTCTTCAAATAAGAGATTTATACAGTTATATTAATATAGTAATGCACCTCAGTGTGGGAAGACTCTGATAATCAAATTTGATATTAAAATTATAAGGAAATATTAAGAAAGAAGCTTACGAGAGAATGAAAGAGAGATTTATTGTGAGGAGGGAGGATTCAACACTTGAGGTCTCTGGAGAGAAAGGGTAAACCACCAGTGGTGGAGTAATTATAATCAGGAATGACAGGCAAAAAGCCAAACTTGGAGGAGTACAGATATTTAAACGTTGTAAGACCAGAGGTGATTACGTAGGCACTATTAAAAAAATGACCAGTTGGCACCTCTTGCCTGCTCCGCCATTCATCAGGGTTATAGTTGTATTATATCATCCCTTGGCCACACAATCAAGAAACATAAAGACACTGCAATCTGGAGCAACAAGGAGCTGTAGAAACTCAGTGGGTCATGCAGCCTCTATAGGAAGAGAGAAATCATCTCTGTCTGTTGAAACCCTGCATCAGGACCCAGTCCCACATTGTGTGTTGCGAAGGGAGCGGTATTCATCAGGATGAGTCTTATATCACCATATCAAATGACACAAACATTTGCTTTGTGAAGCTCATTCTTAGTTTTAACCAGCAGGCCAGGGGCCCAACAATATCAACTAATGCACAGCCATCTTCAAGTATTCAACCAACAGAAACAGCATCCTTAATTGAGGAAAGATATACTAGCTTTGGAGTCTGTGTGGAGGAGGTTTGCGAGGCTGATTCCAGAGATAAGGGGTTAACCTATTGAGTCGCCTGGGACAATACTTGTTGAATTCAGAAGAATGAGAAGGGATCTTATGGAAAGGGGAATATGGACTCGTACGGCCAGATTTGGGAACAGCTTCTTTCCAACTGTGATAAGACTGCTGAACGGATCCTGACCCGGATCTGGGCCGTGCCCTCCAAATATCCTGACCTGCATCTTGGTTTTTTTTGTACTACCATACTTTCCATTTTTCTATTTTCTATTTATGATTTATAATTTAAATTTTTAATATTTACTATCGATTTGTAATCCAGGGAGCGGGAAGCGCAGAATCAAATATCGCTGTGATGATTGTACGTTCTAGTATCAATTGTTTGGCGACAATAAAGTATAAAGTATAGACTTAGTACGGAGATGAGGAGAAATTGTTTTTCCGAGAGAGTAGTGAACCTGTGGAATAGTCTACCCAGGAAAGCAGATGAAGATACCTCATTAAATATATCTTAGACATCGTTAGACTGATTTTTGCATAGCAGGAGAATTAAGGGTTATGATCTTATTGAATAGTAGAGCAGACTCGATGGGTCAGATGGCTTACTCCTGTCCCTTTCTCTTATGAATACCACTCTGATAAGCAGTCGTCCAACCCCTGACTGGATGACTCACGACTAAAGCTCAGCTCATGCAAACATACAACCCCCTTCACGGAAGACAAAACTAAAATATAAAAATAAGAGCCTGGATTTCATTACAAATTAATTCATGAGGAACTCTCCACTGACAAAAGAAACTGCTAAGTAGAAGTCAAGGGATAGTATTTACCAGATCTCTGGAAAGCCATGTAGCAGCAATATCAATTGCTTGTTCCTCTCCCCAGCTACAACATAGTGAAACCGCAGCCCTGAATCCTGAAGGAAAAAAAGAACATTGAGA
The DNA here is from genome assembly GCF_030028105.1 of Mobula birostris. Taxonomy (NCBI): domain Eukaryota; kingdom Metazoa; phylum Chordata; class Chondrichthyes; order Myliobatiformes; family Myliobatidae; genus Mobula; species Mobula birostris. The sequence goes on from NC_092401.1 coordinate 21,267,294, forward strand.
ACTTAGCCACTCTCAGACAACGGTCGTTGGAGCACAGAAGAATTAGAGATAACCTCATAGATGTTCATAAAATCATGAGGGTTAAGGCAAATTGGATGGTCATAGTCTTTCTTCACTGAGTTAGAGAGTTCAAAACTTGAGCGCATAGATACAAGATAAGAGGGGAGATATTTCAAAGAGACCTGAGAGGCAACTTTGTTACATGGACAGTAGTGAGTCCCTGGAATGAGCTGCCAGAGGAAGTGGACAAGGCAGGCACAATTAAAGAGGCATTTATATAATAACATGGTGGAGATGGGCTTTGAGGGTTATGGGGAAATGCAGGTAACTGGTACTACAGGATGCTGCGGACAGCACTGGGCTAAAGGCCTGTTTTTATCCTATGACTCTATGCATCTATAACACGATCGTCCCTTTTTAACACCACTGCCATACATTCCAAACAGAATTACTACCATCTTCAATCATTTAAATTATGGTAATCTATGCATTTACTGTGTCCTAGCATGCATTCTTTAAATTTGAACAAAGATCCCATATGCCCTGCTAGGTGGATGTAAAAAATGCCATTTTCCACAGATCTCATGCTAATCTCCAAAGTTCAAATACCTTGAATAAGGTTTCTGAACCAGAAGCTTGGTTCAAAATCACTTTGCATAATTGGTTCTGCTGATAGCGAACGATGGAGAAGGTAGTCAGTGAGTAAACAGTCTGCCAGAGGAATACAGTGGCTTGAGCAGCATTTGTGGGAGGTGGTGAAGGATTATCAATGTTTTGAGTTAAAACTCTACAACAGAATAAGTCTTGATTCACACAGTCAAGGCCTCTACAGAGAATAGCAGAAATTTGGAAATCTCTTCCGTGTGCAGCAATTAATGGCAGATCAATTTTTATAATTTATATCCCTTATCAATATTTTTTAAACTCAACAGTCTTCATAGGAACATAAGAAAAAGAACCAGAATAAAATTTGTTAACTTAGCAGCAGTTCAATGCAATACATAATCTAGCAGAGAAAAAAATACTAAAATAAAAATAATAATAATAAATAAACAAGAAAATCAATTACATATACCGAATAGATTTTTCTAAACCGTGCAAAACCAGAAATACTGCATATTAAAAAACAGTGAGGTAGAGTCCAAAGATTCAATGTCCATTTAGGAATCAGATGGCAGAGGGGAAGAAGCTGTTCCTAAATCGCTGAGTGTGTGCCTTCAGGCTTCTGTATCTCCTACCTGAAGGTAACAGTGAGAAAAGGGCATGCCCTGGTGCTGGAGGTTGTTAATAACAGACGCCACCTTTCTGAGACACCGCTCCCTAAAGCAGTCCTGGGTACTTTGTAGGCTGGTACCCAAGATGGAGCTGACTAGATTTACAACCCTCTGCAGCTTCTTTTGGTCCTGTGCAGTAGCCCTTCCATACCAGACAGTGATGCAGCCTATCAGAATGCTCTCGGTACAACTACAGAAGTTTTTGAGTGTATTTGTTGACAGGCCAAATCTCTTCAAACTCCTAATGAAGTATAGCCTTCTTTATAACTACATCGATATGTTGGGACCAGGTTAGATCCTCAGAGATCTTGACACCCAGGAACTTGAAGCTGCTCACTCTCTCCACTTCTGATCCCTCTATGAGGATTGGTATGTGTTCCTTCTTCTTACCCTTCCTGAAGTCCAAAATCAGCTCTTTCGTCTTACTGACATTGAGTGCCAGGTTGTTACTGTGGCACCACTCCACTAGTTGGCATATCTCACTCCTGTACACCCTCTCGTCACCACCTGAGATTCTACCAACAATGGTTGTATTGTCAGCAAATTTACAGATGGTATTTGAGCTATGCCTAGCCACACAGTCATGTGTATATAGAGAGTAGAGCAGTGGGCTAAGCACACACCCCAGAGGTGCACCAGTATTGATCGTCAGTGAGGAGGAGATGTTATCACCAATCCGCACAGATTGTGGTCTTCCGGTTAGGAAGTTGAGGGTCCAATTACAGAGGGAAGTACAGAGGCCCAGGTTCTGCAACTTCTCAATCAGGATTTTGGGAATGATGGTATTAAATATTGAGCTATAGTCGATGAACAGCATCCTGACATAGGTGCTTGTGTTGGCCAGGTGGTCTAAAGCCATGTGAAGAGCCATTGAGATTGCGTCTGCCGCTGACCTAATGTGGTGATAGGCAAATTGAAATGGGTCCAGGTCCTTGCTGAGGCAGAAGTTCAGTCTAATCATGTCCAACCTCTCAAAGCATTTCATCACTGTCGATGTGAGTGCTACCGGTAGAAACAAGCCTGGGGAATCTTTACCATACTTCCTTTACAAGCATATCTATTTTTTTTCTGCAAGAACAATGAAAATGTGTACACTATTTTGGTTGTAATCCTAGAAAAGTGTTTTATAATTGGAGAAAGCAATGTTTATGAGTGATCATTAAATGACAGAACAGGCTCAAGGAACTAAGTAACTCCCCTCTTACCTGTATTCCTATAGGTGTGAGTATAACATGCTGTAAGGTTTCGCTGTTAATGTAATGGTTTCTCTGTAGCAGCAATGTTTGGGTTATGACTAGAGATAACGAGGACATTGGAATGTGTACCATCCAATGAGAGGCATGTTGTTTCTTTCTTGTGGGACTGAGAGAAGGGATTCGCGGCCTTTCGCTCAACGGAAGATGGAGAGAGAAGTTGCCAGAACAGGGAAATCGTAGACTACAGGACGGAATGGAATTGGAATGGGGTTGCCAGTCGACGCCTGGGGAGATAATCGAGGGAGAACGAACCAAACGGGAAAACCATGAGTTCCAACGTTGCGAAATAGACTGTTTCATGAGAATGGACTTTTTTTTGTTTCTTTACTAACCCTATAGTCAAATTAAAAATTATAAAGCTCAATCATCTAATTGCATGTTGTGCACTGTTTGTTATTTCGAGGTACTGATTTGCAACAGGGGAACACATCACGCAGCATCCACCCAAACAAGATTTCTCAAGTTTGGCTGGCAGAGGCTGTCTTTCCCTAGAGAAAGCCACTAGCCGAACCTGGGGGTTACATAGGTAATGAATTAAACTTGAGCCCAAGGTGATTGGATTCCCGAATGACTAATATAGGGAAGTAGCAGTCCACTCGGCTTGGACATTGGCTCTCTGAGCCAGTAAATCCGTTCTGACCTTTAAGCGCTCATTAATACTATTCTACTCTTCCAACATTCCCAACATCTTTCCCCAGATTCTATAACTTCAGCCAAGATGGTGCCAGCAAACACCAACACCTCAGGTGACGTCTTCCAGATAGTCCACAAAACCGTTCCTTTCACTTCTTCTGTGTCTTCGTTGTTTATTTTAATTGTGGTTCAGGTAGTGTTAGAGCCTGTTTGAAGATCGATTGGGCAATCTGGTGCTTGGCTGTCTCTGAGAACATTCCAGAGGGCGAGCAGCTTAAAACGAGACGAGAACCTGTGACCAGCTCCATTTCTCGCTGATTAAAGCGCCGAGGAAGATTGAGACTTCGAGGCGAGTGCAGAAGGCCGCATGCCAGCCTCTTGCTCGCTGCTGCTACAGGAAGGAGCTTGCACGTGCTGTATCTCCCACTTGCTGCTCCCCTGCACCCGGGCGGTCTCTCCCTCCCTCCTTCCCTCCCTCAATACTGTCAGAGGGTGTTACTGAAGCTCCGGGCCTGTGATTTCATTCTCTTAGACCTTATTCACTTTTGTGCTTTATACTCTGTGTTTTCACCCATTCTTTTTTTGAGATTTTTTTGGATTTTTTTTGCACACCGGGGTTGCTGTTTGCATGAGGGAAGGTTGGGTTTAATGTTCTTGTTGCCATCTGCACGATTTTTTGCGTGCGGGCGAGCGGTTGATGTTTTTCTTTGAATGGCTTCTTTGTTCCGTGGCTGTTTGGAGGAGACGAATCTCAGAGTTGTATACTGCATACTTTGATGATAAATGCACCTTGAACCTTCACATCATCATCATGTGCCATACTTGGCGACCACTTTCTTCCACTCCGATCTGTCGACAGTCAAACCTCTTGCATCCCTGGCGGTGAGGCCGGTCCACTTCTTGATGTTGGCAATCCAGGTTGTCCTCTGTCTGCCTCAGGAGGGGGTTCCTTCTACTCTGCCTTCAAGCACAGTGCGTTCCAGTGTGTCATCAGCTCTTGAGATGTGTCCAGAATAGCGAGGTTTCCTTTGGATAACGGTTTCCAGAAGTATTGGTTTCGTGCCAATCTTTTCAAGGATGTAATTGTTGGATCTCCTTTCAAAGTATGATACCCTGAGGATCTGTCTGTATGTCCACAAATCAAGTGCTGTCAACTTCTTTTCTTCAGCTGCTTTGAGGGTCCATGTGTCACAGCCATATAGGATTACTGGCCAGACGAGACTCCTGAGGAGGCGTATCCTGGTGTCAGTGCTCACAGCTCTATCTTTCCAGATGTTCCAGAGTTTGGTAGTGCTTGTGCGTGCCATTGCTAGCCTTCGCCTTATTTCCTCGCTGCATTCGTTTGTGTCATTTAGTTCTGCACCGAGGTATATAAAGGAGGACACTTGTTCGATCTTGTCATTTCCGATGTAGATGTCAGCTTGAATTGCAGTTTTGCTTATCACCATAACTTTGGTCTTTTTGCCATTTATCAGCAATCCAAATTCAGCAGAGACTTTTGCAACATTATTGAGTGGTGCTTGCAGATCTTCGTCTGTTGTGGCTAGCAGGGCTGTGTCATCTGCGTATCTCAAGTTACTGGTGGTTCTTCCTCCTATTTTAATGCCAGTGTTGTCTGGAATTGCCAGCCTCATGATCATCTCAGTGTAGGTGTTAAAAAGATGTGGAGAAAGGATGCAGCCTTGGCGGACTCCTTTCCCATTGCAGAATGATTCAGTCTCGCCAGATGTGGTCCGAAGGCTGGAGGATTGCGTAGCATATAGTGTTTCTAGAACAGGGGTCCCCAACCTTTTTTCAACCGCGGACTGTTTTAATATTGACAATATTCTTGCAGACCGGCCGACCGGGGGGAAGCGGGGGAGGTGTTCAAGTAGCGTTAAACTCACCTCAACATGTCTTTTACAGTTAGGGTTGCCAACTTTCTCACTCCTAAATAAGAGACAAAGGTAGCAGTCAACTCCCGGAACACTTTACCCCAGAGAAGACTACCATGACCATGAAGCCTTGCACGGGCACCTGTGTGCGCATGTGCGTACGTGCCGATTTTTTACCTCACAAATCAGTTTTGCCTTCATCTTCCCGACTATACTGTACATACATTATTTCTACTTTATATAGTCTGTGTATTTATCATATCATTCCTGCTTTTACTATATGTCAGTGTTATTTATTTTCAGCTTTTTGTGTTATTTGGTATGATTTGTTAGGTTATTTTTTGGGTCTGGGAAAACTCAAAATTTTTTCCCATATAAATTAATAGTAATTGCTTCTTTGCTTCACGCCATTTCAGCATGAAAGGTTTCATAGGATCGCTCTACCTTAGCAGGGGAAATACAGGACAAACCAATTTAGCCCAATATACGGGATGTCCTGGCAAATATGGGACAGGTGGCAACCCTGTGTTCAAGTTCAACAGTGCGTGACAGGGAATGAAGAAAGGTGCAGCTGACTCAGATCGTTCCCTCGCGGCCCGGTAGCACATGCTCTGCGGCCCGGTGGTTGGGGACCGCTGTTCTAGAAGAGCCTCGAGGTGTGGTGCCACGCCCAGTTGAATCATTATCGTCCACAGTTTGGTGTATTAAATCCTCACACTAGAGACAATTTACAGTGGTTAATTAACCTCACAATCTTTGTGACGGGGAGGAAACTGGAGCGCCCAGGGTAACTTAAGAGTAAGATCAACCTTGGCGCGAAGGGCGTGTAAAAAACGGAGGGGCCGAACAGCCGGGGTGGCCCCCAGGGGCGACCGGAGGGCAGAGTTCAGTGCGCGTGCGCGAATACGGACTACAACTCCCATCGGGCAGTGGTGTATGTGAGGCAGGTAGACGGCGATTCGGCGATCGCCGCCCCCGTTCCCCACGTCGGTACGGTACCTTGAGCCGAACGAAGCAATGAGTCCCCAGCGACGCGTCGTTCAGGCAGGCGGGAGGGCTCTCCCGTACCCGCCACTCGAAGGCCCGCCTTCGCTTCCTGACGACCACCCAGGCCACCTTCAGCACGAACATGACGCTGGTGACGGTGATCATCGTGTAGACGGCGAGCCAGTAAACGGCGGCACTGGCGGCCAGCGCTATCCGGCTGGGGAGCACCAGCAACCGCGCCGACAGCGTCGCCATATCGCGCCCTGTCCGCCTTCCGCTCCTATTGGCCCGTCCCGCGGAGCGCTGGAAGGCTCATTGGCCGCCTCGGCCGTCGCTCAGCGCTGGGCTGACGTCATAGCGGGCCAGGTGCTGTTCAGGTGAGTGCACGGTGCAGTAAGGGAGCGGCGCTTTGTAGAGATGGTTAGCACCGTCCTCCCGCATTTAGTCTGGGCAAGTGCGATGAAGAGTGGTATTCAAAACAAAGGTCCATCTACCTTGTACATCTCAGTGCTGTTATCTAACAATGGCTGAGTGCACCTGATCGTAAGTCCAAAGAGCTTTGGAGTGCACGCAGCAAGAGCCAAAGGAAATCCCAGTCTTTGTGTCAAAGTCCGAACTGACAATATGGTGATTCACCTTGTAATTTCCTCAGGATATTACAAGAGGCCGTCCAACCCATGGACTCGGCTCTAATGTTCAGTTACGGCCATTAAAGAAAATGTTTTTCAACCACCTGCTCCCCGTAACCCCCTCACCAATCGAGATCCTATTAACCTCTGGTTTAAAGGTTCGGCCCTTTAAACTGAACCAGACGGGCCTGTACCGCACTGTATTTCTATTTTTTTAAAATTTACTTATCCGCCGTAGCCCTCTGTGGGAACAAAAAACTCCACAGATTCACCACTTTCTGGCTGAAGAAATTCCTCCTCATCTTGATTCTAAAAGGAACGTCTCTTGATTCCGAGGCTATGTCGCAAGATCCTAAATGTTCCCATGAATGGAAATATCTTTTCCACATCCACTCTGTCCAAGCCATTCAGCATTCGGCAGATCTCAATAACATTCATCCCTCTCTTCCCCCACCCCCGCAATACATTCTTCTGAACCCTCGAGTTCAGAGATCCACAGCCATCAAACACGCGAGTGTTAAGCCGTTGCCCTGACAGCAACAAAAAAAAATACATGCCCAATTCCAGATGCTTAGTACCCAATCAACCTTCCTTTGAAACCTAACGATGGGGCCATTATAAAGTGATGCTTAACAACAGCTTGCTTGCTGGTGCCAGGAGTACCACACAGCTGGTTGTACCACACATGATTGTACGCTCTAAACAATAAAGTAGTAATAATAATAAGGATAAGAATAATAAGAAGAAAACAATGAAATGCCGGGCTGCCACCATTTGTTCCGGCACGTCATGACAGCGGTTTTAAAAAGCTCGGTTACCCCGTACACACTGCAACGGATATTAGGCGTTTTCAGATTTATTCACTCTGGAGATCATTTCTGAAAATCTCCGTTTTCGGGGGCTAAAAACGCCGGTTCAGTGTGGACGGAGGGTCAAAACAGGAAAAAAAGCTTCGTTTTCAAAATTATCCGGCGTAGTGTGGACGAGCGTACAATCATCACAGCGATATTTGATTCTGCGTTTCGCAGAACCTAACAATTTCAGAACAGACGGCAACGAGACTGAAGCCAGAAGAGTTAGAAATGTACTCACCAAATACTTCGACCCATAGCTTACTGAATAAGTAAGTATACTCACTTTGCCCTGTTTTCTGTCCTTGCTTGTATGAAGGTAAGGACAGAAAATACCCTCCGCCACCTCCAGTTTAAATTCCATGCGGAATATTTTGGAGGATCAAGAACCAAGGTGGTTTACCTATTTATGCAAGTACTTCTCTGACAATAGATGTGTAACAGCCTAATGTAACATTGTATAGAGATACAAGATAATACTGACGCAGTCATGTTTTATACATTTAACAAGTTGCTTTATTAATGCAACAGTTTTTCAGTGTTCGTCGTCAGCCCCGTCATACTGTCCGTGAACTCCCCGTCGGTTGCCTCCATACGCTCCAGTATTTTCTACTCTGTAACTGGACAAACGCGCACCTTCTCGCTTGTTTTCTGTGTCCTGCGCATACTCAGTGGGAGGAGATTCGCCCAAATATCCGTCTAATGTGGACGGAGATATTTTGAAAAACGCTTAGTGTGGACGCCTGCCGTTTTTACTCGAAACCAGCGTTTCAAAATTATCCAGCGTAGTGTGGACGTAGCCTCAGATTTCATCACATCCTGCGTTCAAAATGCACCAAGGAGGTGAATTAGAGTGAAATCAGTGCAGTATCCTCCCACGTGTAACTACCCCGGTAAAACTGAAGTCAGCTGGCATCAAAGCTAAAAGTATCAAGGTATGGAGATATTACCATATACTAACCTAAGATTCATTTTCTTGCAAGCATTCACAAAACAAATCAAAAATGCAATAGATTGAATGAAGAACAAGGAAGATTGAAGAATCAAAGTGAATGGAAAGCCGGGGGGGGGGCGGGGTGGTCAGCGATGGCTCGCTACAGAGACGGGTCGGCGGTCACTCCTCACGGAAGGACTGAGTTCGTGCGGCCGCTCTCCACACATAGGGAAGAAAAGGCGTTTCCCATATTCTGAGATGTATGTGATTATTGGCCTGTACTTTATATTGGTTTCCTTCAGTTTCTCGGTGTTTTCTTTCTTGTGGACAATTGGCGGGTGGGTGAGTGGTCTGTGAATGTTTGTGCGTAAGGGACGGGGGAGTTAGAGGTTTGGTGCTACTTGTCGCTGTTCTTTTCTGGGAGTGGGGGGGGGGTTGATTGTTATTGCGACCGCTTTTTGCTGCGGGGGGAGGGGGATTTTGGGGTCTGTGAGATTTGTTTTTCTTTTTCGTGCCGGGGGTGGGGTAAGTTGGTGTCTTTTCTTTCAGAAATGCCCGTGGTCTTTTTGTATTTCATGGCTATATGGAGTAGACAAATATCAGAGTTGTATTGCACATGCGTACTTTGACATAAAACGAACTTCTGGGCTGACAAGTGAACAATGTGCAAAAGACAAACGATACAAAACAATGAATGAAAAATAAATACGGTAGATAAATAATACTGAGAACATGAGTTGTAGAGTCCTTGAAAATGAGTCAATTGGTTACCTTAAGTGATCAGTTCAGGGTTGTGGTGAGTGAAGTTATCCACACCTGTTCAGGAGCTTGATGGTTGAAGGGTAATATCTGTTCCTGAACCTGGCTGTGTGGGACCTGAGGCTCACGGGGAAAACCTTGCAATAGTTGAGCCATTCTTTCAATAATTCCTAAAATAATTAAAGATTATTTAAAAATTCATCATTCCAGTCCTAGGATTTTACTGCAGTTCATCAGGACAGTTTCCTGGGCAACAAAGCACAAAATGCTGGTGTAACTCAGCAGGTCAGGCAGCATCAATGAAAACGAACAAACGGTCAATTTTTGGGCTAAGACGTTTGATCTGGACTGGAAAGGAAGGGCAAGCTACCAGAATAAAAAGGTGGGGGAGGGGAAGGATGACAAGCAGGGTGATAGGTTAAGCCATATGAGTGCGAAAGGTAAAGAAAAGCTGGAGGAGGAGGAATCTGATATGAGGAGAGAGTGGTCCATGGGAGAACGGGAAGGAGGAGTGGCACCGGGGGGGGGGGGATGATTGGCCGGTGAGGAGAGGTAGAAGGCCAGAATGGTGGAATAGAAGGAGAAAAATTAACAGGAGAAGTCTATGTTCCTGTCATCGGGTTGAAGGCTACCTAGCCAGACCATAAGGTGTTGCTCCTCTATCTTGAGAGTGACCTCATCATGGTAGAGGAGAAGGCCATGGACTGGTGTCAGAATAGGAATGGGAAAAGGAATTAAAATAGTTGGTGACCAGGAAATTCCACTTTTAGCAGATGGAGCAGAAGTGCTTGGCAGGGTGGTTCAGATTGGTTCTCACCAGTGTAAAAGAGGCCACTTCAGGACCACTGGATTCAATAAATGACCCCAACCGATTTGCAGGTGAAGTATTGCCTCACCTGGAAGCACTGTTTAGGGCCCTGAGTGGAGGTGAGTGGGCAGGTGTAGCATTGCTTGTTTACAGGAATATGTGCTAGGAGGGAGATACGAGGGGAGGGATGAACAGACAACAGAATCACAGGTGAGTCCTGCGGAAAGCCAGTTTCAGCCTTTTCATCAGTTAACCTCCATCAATCAGATTGGAAAATGTTGAATTCCATTTGAAGCTCCTCAGTAAATAGAACAGCCCCTGCCTCAACTGCAGGCTGATAAGTGATGAAAGAAAACATTTGTGCCAAACAATGACCAACTCCTGGATTTCCTTATTAACTACTCATAAAATACTTCAGCTAAGTCACAATAATAGACAAACATAATCTGCCTAAATTAATAACACACAGACAATTGTCTTTATTGAACATATTCATATTTAAGGCTGGAACAGTATGTGAATCCTTGTATTTATTAACTGGTAGAGCCGCCTTTAGCAGCAATAACCTCCACCCAACATTTCCTGTAGCTGCTGATCAGACTTGTACAATGGTGAGGAGGAAGATTAGACCATTCCTCCATACAAAACTGTTTCAGTTCATCAACTTCTCTGGGACACCTTGCGTGAATCCGGAGTAATCCAGAGATTACTACCATTTTGGTTCTGTTTTTTAATTTAGTGCGCAGCTGCTCAAATTCCCTCTTTCCTCATTCTACCTGTGTTGGTGGTACCCACGTGGACCACGACAACTGGATCTTTCCCCTCCCACTGCAAGTTCGTCTTCAGGTCAGATAAGATGTCCTGAACCCAGGCACCAAGCAAACTACACAGTCCTTGGGATGCTGTATCCTCATGAGAGAACTCTGTCTATTCCCTTGACTATACTATCCCCAATTACCACTACAGTTCTCTTCTCTGCCCCCCCCCACCATTGAATGGCTCTCTGAACTACAGACCCAGTTAGGTTACTTATTCTTCCTATCACTGCCACTCTCATCCACACAGGGAGCAAGAATCCAGACTTGTTGGGACAAGCTCAAGGGTTGAGGCTCCTCCAGCGCTATCTCTTGGATCTCACTACCTGCCTTACTCACAGTCATACCCTCTTGTCCCTGACCGCAGACGAATTTAATTGGTGTGACAACTTCACGAAACAGAGAATCCAGGTAACTCTCCCTGTCCCTGATGTGTCAGTGTTTGAAGCTCAGAATGCAGGTAATCAACTTTGAGTCCCTCGAGCAGCCAGCACTTGCTGCAGATGCGGTCACTAGGAACCACGATGGGGTCCACCAGCTCCCACATCGTGCAGCTGCATCACATTCCTGATTTCTGCCAAAAAGTTCAACTTTTGTCTCACCTGTCCACAGAACATTGTCCCAGAAGTGTTGTGGAACATCCAGGTGGTCTTTTGCAAACGTGAGACATGTGGCAATTTTTTTGGAGAGCAGTGGTTTCCTCTGTGGTGCCCTTCTATGAACACCATTCTTGTTCGGTGTTTTTCTGATAGTAGATACATTGACCAGAGACTTTAGCAAGTCAACAGTACCCAGTCTCCTCCATTTGTGGACAATTTCTCTTACCGTGGACTGATGAACACTCAGGTCTTTAGAAATGCTTTTGTAGCTTTTTCCAGCTTCATGCACCTCAACTATTCTAAGGTCCTCTGAAAGTTGTTTTGATTGAGGCATGGAAATAGACCTTTCTTGAGAAGAACAGACTCAGTCAGTAACCTGACTTTGTATGTCTTTTTTATAGGGCAGGGCACCTCTACAATGCACACCTCCAATCTCATCTCATTGATTGGAATACAACTCCAAATAGCTTTTGTAAAGGCATTACCCGGAGGTTCACATATTTTTTGAACCTAGACTGATTGTTTAAATGATGTACTCAGTATTGACAAGTAGTAGTACAATTATTTGTGTGTAATTAGTTTAGGCAAATTATGTTTGTCTATTATTTTGACTTAAATGACAATCACAGCACATTTTATGAGTAATTCAGAAAACCAGGTAACTGCAAAGGGTTCAGTAATTCTTTCTTGCAACTAAGTATTGTAGCTGCAAGAGAGGTCATAGGTTGTGCATATAGGTGGCACAGTGGTAGCATAACATTTTACAGTGCCCGTGATCAAGGTTCAATTTCCAGTTTGTACGTTCTCCCTGTGATTGAGGAGGTCTCCTCAGGTGCTCCGTTTCCCTCCCACATTCCAAAGACTTACAGGTTAGGATTAGTAGTTTATAGGCATGCTATGTTGGTGTTGTAAGCAAGGTGACTCTTGTGGACTGCCACCGACACATACTTAGACTACAATATGTTGGTTGTTATCACAATTCACACATTTCACTGTATGTTTCAAAAAAAAAAGCTAATTTAATCTTTGTTGTTCGCCCATCGTTGGCGTCGATGAGGAGCTCGACCCCATGATGTTGGTGTCAAGACTAGCGCGTGATTTGGATTTGAACTAGCGCGTGGTTTGCATTTAATCTTTAAGGTTAGATAGGTAGACTGCATAGACTTCCCTCCTGATATCCTTTACACTTTCCACAAAGTGCAATGGAATATTCTCCACTTGTCTGAACGAGGGCAGCTCCACCAACGCTCAAGGAAGTTGCCATCGTCCAAAGGACAGAAGTCCAATTGACTCTCCACCTTCACTCTAAATATGACACAGAGTCCTATAACAGGCATAGCTCACATTGAATCCCATAAAGCAGATACAGGCCTAATTTCACTAATACATTATGAACTTGTTGCATATATACTGCCTGGCATTTCCTAGATTAACTTCATTTAAACAGGGTGGATAAGGAGGAACTAGAAATGCAGAGTACAGGTGACCCTGCATTACAGCTGCACAGGTAATCAAAAAATTCCCTTATAGAATTCAAAACTCACTACCTAAAATTTTGAGATAAATAAAACATTCTCACTGTAATAAAAATAAATAAAATATAACATTAGCAAGAAATATAGACTTCCTTGACACATGTAAATGACATGGCTTCTCCATTATGGAAAACAGAGTTGGGGGCAGGGGAGAGAGCAGACTGTAATTGAATCGCCAGAAGACATTTGATAAAGTACTGCACAAAGAAAGAATTGCAGGATAGGGGCAACAGGGGTTTCTCTAACCAGCAGAGATAGGGATAACTATGTCACTTCTACCTCTGGAATCAGTAGATTGTTATCAGGATCACCACAAGGTCCTCATATTGTTGCAGTCTGTATTTTTGACCTGAATGGACGGGAAGGACTGGAGCCAAATTTACTTATGGTATAAAATAGGTGGGTTAGCAGAAAGAAATAAGGAATGTGCAAAATAATATAGATGAATTAAATGCACAGGCGTAAAGCTGATAGATGGAAATAAGAGGTTATCCACTTTGGAAGGATTGAGACAATAGTACAAAAAAGAATCAAGGATCCAGTGCGTGAAACAGGTTAAACAAATAATTGGATTGGACAATCATATGGCACTAGTCAGCTTTCCAACCTGTAAATAAAAAATCCATTGTTGTTATGTTTTAAAATTCTTTATTTAAAAAACTCATTTTCTGACCATTTATTAACCTTTAATCCAAGCCAGTATATTATCCCAAGATCACATTCCCCAGTTTTGTTCAATACCTCCTGCCACCTTTTTGAAAACCTGAAGGTTATCCAAATACACTCAACCTACTGGTTTACTGTTGTCCATTCTTCTTATTAAGATATAAAAGTGATCTATTTCATGAGTCTATGTTAACCCTATTATTTCCTAAGAGCCATTACTATTCCTTTAATTATGAATTCCAGCAATTTCCCTTCTCATGATGCTCGTCTAATTGGTCTCGCTTCCTATTGTCATGTTACCCTCTTCTCAAATAGTGGTGTTACATTTACTACCTTGTAGTCTTTGGGAACAGTTTTAGAATTGTAAGATGCCAACCAAGTTGTATTGTTAATTTATGCCGTTATTCATTACTATTTATTTACATCTGCATTTGCAGTTTTACAGTTAACAGTTCCCGATGTTTACTGTTCATAGATTTGCTAAGTATGCCTGCAGAGAAAGAATCTCAGGGTTGTATGAGGTGACATGTACTTTGAACCAGTGCATACACCATATCCATGCCCATGCCACTGAAAATGCTGCTACACAGAGCATTAGAAAATGAGGATTTAACAAATTTCAAACCCGTATTGATTTTACCAATGCTAATTTTTTCATTCCTCATTTACACAGTTTTGAGTTCTCAATTGCTTCTGTAGTGATCTTCTGTGAAGTCAGAAATTATATCTGCCCTCTCTGCCATTTCCTTATTTATAATTTCCACATTCTTGGCCTGTAAGGAGCCCACTTTAAGTTTGACTAATCCTTTATTTTTGTTACACATTCATGCTAGATATTACTGCTCATTTTTGTTTCTAGCTAACCTAGTCTCATACTTTCCTTTTTCTTACCAATTCTGAATCATGAATTTTTTCCAATATTGATTGTTATTTTGATATCAGTTCAAAAAGAATAAACTGTTAACATTTTGGGCTAAGACCCTTGTTCAGGACTGGAAAGGAAGTGGGGGGGGGAGAAAAGACAACAGAATAAGAACGGTAAAGGGCTGGAGAGGAAGGAATTGGATGGGAGAGGAGAATGGAACGTAGCAGAAAGGGAAGGAGACAGGACCCCCCTCCCCCCCGGGGGGAAGCAACAGACAGGTGAGAAGAGGAAAGGGGCTGGAGTGGGGAATGGAAGAGGAGGGGAGGGAGAGGGATTTTTTTTAAAACCAGAAATAATCGATTGTGTTCGACCTAGTGGTTCCCCAATTTACAATGGGTCTCACCAATGTAGAAGGAGCCACATCTTGAGCACTAGACACAAGAGACAACCCCAGCTGATTCGTAGGTGAAGTGTTGCCTCACCTGGAAAGACTGTTTGGGTGCCCTGAATGGAGGTGAGTGAGGTGGTGAATGAACAGGTGTAGTACTTTGGCGACTTGCAGGGATAAGTGCCGGGTGGGTAGATTAGTAGGGAGGGGTGAATGGCAAAAGAATCATGGAGGGAGCATTCCCTGTGGAAAGCGGAGAGAGGGGGGAGGATATAATAATATGTTTAGTGTTAGGATCCCTTTAGAGATGGCGGAAGTTGCAGAGAAAATTGTGTTGGATGCAGTCACACAGGGTGGTAAGGAAAGGACAAGAGGAACTCTATCACTGTTAAGGTGGCGGAAAGATGGTGAGATCACAGAATTTGGGAAATGGGGGTGTGTGAATGTCAGAGGAAAGGAAAACTTGTTCTTTGACGGAGGAGGACACCTCTGATGTTCTAGAAAGGAAAGCTACATCCTAGGAATAGATGCAGTGGAGATGAAGGAACTGAAAAAAGGAAAAGGCTATCATCTTTAATTTCTCAATAGCCACGGTTGGACCACTGTTCATTTTGGTGTTTTGCACTTTAGATCAATGAATGATCCTCTCTTTTTAGGCAGGATATCTTAAATCAAAAAGGGATAAGTTTTATTATTCTTCCTATGGATAAAGACTTTTGTGCTACTTGTTGTAGCTGTTTTTTTTTTAAACACACGAGGCACATTCCCTAATCAATAGTGTTTTACAAAATTTAAAAAAAAACTTTTGTAAATTGAGGAATAGGTATCTGTATATGACTCTTAAACTACATATTAGAGTAACATGATTCCATGTTGCTACAAATGTCATTATAAAACTTGGAACATATGATTCTCCTTCCATTCTCAACGGCAGAGAACACAATCTCACATGGAAAGTCATATAATAGTGCATCTGTGATTAAGCTTTCTGTGTGGCTGTGGACCTGGATCCTTCCTCAGCTGGCCTTTAACGTCCATTTGTTACAAATACATTACCATAAGGATACTTCCCACATTTTATTGTAGTAGACCAATCAGATCAATAGGAAAGTAAACAATGTTAGGTTGCCTTTATATGGTGCTTATATAGTACATTGTATTCCTCAGTGAAAATTAATGAAGACCAAACTTTCCTGACAAATGGTTAATTGTTTTAAGTAACTTTAGGAAGGTGGAATAAAGAACAAAGTGCTTAGGAAGTTCTAAACCTAAAACTCTCAGCTTTTATAGTGGAAAGTTACCTGAAACTCGCTAATCAACTCAAGGATTAAATTATTCCAGTCAAATGAAAAATGATTCCTCAGTCTCTAACCCAATGAATTTGTATCATCAAGATTGGTATCTATAAATGAAGACATGCATAACATAGAAAAATCACCGAGGACCTAAGGTTACACTGGAGTTCCACAACTGCAGGAAACTGGCAAGGAGAATTGATAAAAATGCACATCTTTCATACAAAATAAGACAACATATAAATGCTAAGTGCACACCTTTAAAGTTCAGCATGGGAATAGATTCTAAGGCTTTATTCCAAATTAAGAAAAAGGTTATGAACTAAACATCAAAATAGCTCCCACACATTTAGTCATCAGCTTTCTAAATAATAATAAAGCATCCGTTAGTCTTGCGAGACCATGGATCTGCGCCTGGAAAGTCTTCACTCTCCACGGCGCAGGCCTGGGCAAGGTTGTTGCCCATACTGCAAGTCTCCCCTCTCCATGCCACTGATGTTGTCCAAGGGCTGATGCAGCTTGGCACCAGTGTTGTTGCAGAGCACTGTGTGGTTAGGTGCCTTGCTCAAGGACACAACACGCTGCCTCGGCTGGGGCTCGAACTCACGACCTTCAGGTTGCTAGTTGAGTGCTTTAACCACTTGGCCATGTGCTTTCTAAATGAATAGCTTGCATTATACAAGTTTCACAATGTAATTTGCCATAAAATTGTATAGCCAATGAAATGGTTATGATGGCCAATGAATTATCTTCCCCCTGTCTATACCCCAAGTACAAAAAGTTGGGGTCATCTCAAAGTATACAAGATTCCAACACTTCCTCAATATTGCACTTAACTAGACACTTGTGAGGTTTGTACCCAATTAGCTGAATGATTGCAATTTCTTTTCCTGATGGCATGTGGATGGATTATTGTGCAAGATAACAATTAGATAATTTTCACTTCCATCAGCTGCAGTACAAATTCTGCCAATGCAGATCAGATAGTTTTCTTTTTAAGTGGTTGCAGCAAAACAAACTTGGTCAAAGTTTCAATTGATTTTGACACTGTTGCACAATTCAGTCACATCCCAAATTGGAATTCAGTATTCTATATTCAGTAAAAATGTTTATTTCAACAATACTGCACAAAAACTTCAGTAATTCAAGTGGGAAAATCTAATAATTTCTTTCTACATATATTTCAAAATGTTTAATACAAGCATTTTCATATTTAATATAATTAGAACTTGAATATGAGCGACATATTGTGTTGCATTAAAAAAGCTAACTATCATTTGATTACTGGTTTACATCACATTGATGCCGTTAATCTGCAAGTCAAATTGCCCACAAAAAATTAAATATAGTGTAAAATGTGCACTGCATGTAGAACTCAAACATGAGAATTAAACTTAATACGTCTGATGAACGAAACAGTTTCATCTGCAAGCAGCCCATTTAAGAGCTGAAATGCACACTAAGAAATGAGCAAGATACAAACAAAAATCACATTACTGGATAATGATTAAAAATACACTGGAGTATAATCCATAAATGTGTACATCTGAAAGTTTTAAATGTTTTAATCAGAATGTAATGAAATCACTTCAGTCTCAGACTGAAATGCTAATCTATTAACAATTGACAATATTTGGCAAATTTAAAGTACAATTTAAAACATTAAAAAGGCTATTATTTCTAATATCTGAATACAAATAATTTTTATCTGCATACATATACAGTTTAAATACATAGTTTTTAAAAAAATCCAAAATATGCCTTTAAGGTTTTCGTTTAGCACTTGCAATCCATTGTGTTTGATGTGCACGACATCAGTTCAGAACATATTTATACCATTGAGCGCAAAGTACCCACTGAACCCTGAGCACTTACAGCAAGCAACTCCTGTTGAAAGGAAAATAAACCGCCTTTTGTCCTAAATATCAGTTGTGGAATAAACATTGCCAGATTTTCAACTGGTAACCCAAGATCAAAGAGTGTACTGAACATCAACATCAACTATAACTTTAGGATACTCCAAATGAAATCCTAATAAAATTGGAAGTTATTCCCAGATGTTTGGCATTCACATAAATGAAACACTACAGTTCTCATGCATAGTTTTATCCTCCCCTAACAGGCAGTTTTCTATTGCATGTATAAGAAATGATTGATACATCAAGTACAGATGCATCTGTCTATAAAACAATTAACAGGACGTTTCAGAAGTATTACTTCTGGTATAATTAGAGGGTCACAGACTACAGTGATAAATGTTCCATTTGGTCAATCACAAACAGGAGAAAATCTGCAGGTGTCGGAAGTCCAAGCAACACACACAAAATGCTGGAGGAGCTCAGCAGACTGGGCAGCATCTACGGAAAAGAGTAGAGTCAATGTTTCAGGCCGAGACCCTTCAACACGACTGGAGTAAAAAAGATGAGAAGTCCGAGCAAGAAGGTTGGGGGGGGGGGGTGGGGGAGGAGGAAGAAATACAAGGTAGTAGATGATAGGTGAAACCGGGAGGGGTGAAGTAAAGAGCTGGGAGTTGATTGTTGAAAGAGGTAAAGAGCTGGAGAAGGGGGAATCTAACAGGAGAGGACAGAAGGCCATGGAAGAAAGGGTGGAGGACCACTCGAGGGAGGTGATGGCCAGGTAAGGAGATAAGGTGAGAGAGGGAAATGGGAATGGGGACTGGTGAAGTGGGGCAGCGGGGAGGGGCGCGTTACATGAAGTTCGAGAAATCTACGTTCATGCCATCTGGTTGGAGGCTACTCAGGCAGAATATAAGGTGTTGCTCCTCCAACCTGAGTGTGGCCTCAGAGTAGAAAGGGAATTCCCCATTTCCATTTCTCACAGTATCTTCTTACCTGCCCATCACCTCCCCCTAGTGCTCCTGCCCCCTTTTTCTTCCACAGCTTTCTGTCCTCTCCTATCAGATACCCCCTTCTCCAGCTCTTTATTTACTTCACCCCTCCTCCATCCCAGTTTCACCAGTCACTACCTTGTATTTCTTCCTCCCCTCCCCCACCTTTTCATATGTTTCTCCAGTCCTGATGAAAGGTCTCAGTCTGAAATGTCAACTATACTCTTCCATATATGCTGCCTCTCTGCCAAGTTCCTCCAGCATTTTGTGCGCATTGGCTACATTTCACCAGCTTAGTTTCCAAATATCACATTTGATAGTTATATATTCTCACCACATTGAATATGATTGTAAAGCATTTTGCAATTTAAATTTGAAACCAAAACAACAAACGTTATCAAGATATCCGCTTTACAAAGGGAACTGCATCTCATTTCATCAATAATTGTGTTAATAAAAAAGGGTGCAAATAAAACTAATGGGCACTATAAAACTAAATTTATCCAGCTCCACTAATGAGAGTTGAAGACGCTTCAAAATAAAGCAGTGTAACTGTGCTAGAGTAGCTCAAAAAGTTGTTACTTTTTCTGTCCTAGTTTTCTAAGGATATCAGTCAATCATGGTGTTCATTAATGAAGTACAACATTCGGTCATTTGGATAGTCATGGTGAAGGTGAAGATGCATTTAGTCAAACCCTGTGCATAACCACAAAAATCTCCTGCCTCCGAGTGGCAAGACATTTATATCTTTGCTGGAATGAAATGCATATTGTCCTTAACATTGATAAACCAAGTAAAATCACAAGGGTTAAAATTTTAAGGATAGCCCTAAAGGCAGACGTCTCATTTCTTTTGGTCATCAATAAATCTAGGCGTCTGCATAAATTTTAAGATAAAATACTTTACAGAATATATTTTGATTTAAATTTTATCCATGAAAGAGACAACTGTACCAATAGTTCAATCCACCTCACCCGAGCAATAAAACAATAGATAAGAATGGAAAAGATCTGCTCAAGCTTCACAGGGTGGGTTGACAGTTTGCGGGATTATGGTCTGAGGCCTGTTGTTTAGACATTCCAGTTACAGTTCAACTGCTATGCTCAAAGTGTTGTGTGGGGGTGAAAGAATAAATGCACATTTACATGGGACTGTAGGAGGGGTTTTCACTTCACACTGGTTGTCATGTGAGGTTTGTGGAAATTGTATGATTGAAGACTAAACTTTATTAGTCAAAACCTACAGGGGCCCATTTTTCAGACTGACAGATAGCTGCTAAAAATGACATGACCAGTATTTTGTTATGGTTGCCATACACTATTTTATTCAAGCATATTTGAGGTGGTGGTTGGGGGGAGAAGAAAGCAAAAGGGGGAATTAAAACACTATAATTTCTATTTTTATATATTGCAGAAATCAGTGTCACAAACCATCAACTTTTAAGAATTTCTCCTTGCAGTAATAAAGCTAATGGGCTAATGTCTCACAGAAAGTACAACATTGTATGTGTCCAAAATGACTTCATGAAACCTTTCACAAGTTAACCTTTGATATTTACATAATAAATGCCAATTTTTAAAAAAAATCCTTAGAAACCTATACAGAGCAGGGTCACCAGCTATATTTTTTTAAACTTTCCAAAGAATTTAATTCAAAAAAAATCAAACTGGCAAACAATGCAAAGCATCGCTTAAATGCCAATAAGCCATTTAATCATTGTGCTGTTCTGAAAGGTAGATTTTCTTGCCTTACTGTCTCAAAACTCATTGTAACAGCACCCTTCCTCTAAGCTGAGCATCAAGAAGGTGTCAATGCTGCAACCTGAACCACACCCAGGGAACTACTTTTCCCAGTGTCTCCACAGTAAGTAATATAACATGACGAATGTTAACAGGTAAGAGGATGTCTCCTCAGAGCAGAAGTTAAATAAGTCCTTTAAGAAAGCGATTTGAAATGCTGAATACAAAGAGACCATTTCTGCTGGAAACAAAGTTGTTAACTTGGGTACACAACCTTATAGATGCCAGAAGAACTGGGAGATGATTAATATTCTATTTGCACCAATCAGAATGTTTTGCCTGAACGGTTAAATAGACCCAATAACAACTTTAAAAATGGTACTGAACAAACTTGATAATCTAAGCATTTACAGAGCTACGAGGATTAGAGTAGATAAATGGGTCCAATTGTGTAGTTTTTTTAAAGATACAGTACAAGCCTGAAAAGGCAAATGGCCTTTCCCCATTCAAAAGGATACTTTGAATCTGTTGGAATGACATGGAACCCCAGATTTGATTCTCACATCATAATGTTGACAAATAAGCACCTGTTTCATAACTTTACACCATTTCCAAGGGATGACTGTCAGCTTCAGAATTAACTGATCTGAAGCATTACTATTGATTGGGAAGATTCAAAAAATTCTGAATTTACTTTGAAGCCATAGCGAATTTGGTGGTAAATATCCAGTTTTTCTTTGTGATTTGGAGGAAAACTAAATTGAACTATGCCTTTAACTCAATCCTTTGTAAACAATGGAAGAATCCGCAGCTTACAGCAGAAAAGCCATTGAGATATGAGAAGAAGATTCTTTGAATAATTCAAAAACAATCATATATATCTTTCTCTTCTCGTAGAGAGTTGCAACCTTCTTCACTTTTAAAATTCATTAGCACAAATTTCAGGCAATACAATTTGGAAACTATTCTCCAACATTTCAAGGACAGTAGAAGCTGCATCCCTTGTGAATAAATTTTGAGGGACAACTTTCCCCAACACATTGTAAGTCAAAAGGCAGAGAAAGTTGGCCACTAAACCAGGTGAAACTATTGCTGAAAAATCAGATTTTACAACATTGTCATCTGTCAATACATCTACTCTATCAACATAATGTACTGAGCTCCTCTTAACTGGCTGTTAGTATCCGAAAGCTTTGTCAAGTATCTATGGTCCTGGTAATAACGCTGATGATTAATGGTAGAGTTATGTAAAAATGGATTTTTAACTAACGTACTCTTTCCCTGAAAGACGTGACTTTCAGTTCTTAATGACAGCTTGATTTTAGTGAAGGTATTTGATCAGTATTCTGTATTGTCAGTGTACTTAAAGCATGATAATCAGGTATAAATAGTCACTCCAATAGAACAGTCTCTAAGTTTAAGAAAAAGACACCAGTGTATTGTATAAAAGGTGTGTTTATTCAATAATTGATACAGACCAAATGCAATTTTCTGCCTCTCAGTAAAACCAACTTTAAACTGAGGTTACCAACACTGGAGCTGGTACTGTATAGTGGGTATTTTGGCACATTAAAATATGTTCATTTTAAAAAAAGAAAAAGGATTAAAAACAGCTGAAAAAATAAAATTATATTTAAAGGCAAAGACGAGGAATGGTACATTAATTTAAATTGCCATATTTGCCATAAAACAATCACTCGTCTAATTCTTGCTGCAAAGTTTAACTAGGAGAACCAGCACTTCACTTGATGCTTTTAGCAAATACTAAAGAGACACTTGCACAGAAACAGCTTGTTTATTTTGTACAACCCTCTGAAGAAAAAAAAGCCCAGAATTGAACATATAAAGATAAAACTCACACCTGGGCCCCCAAATCGTATTGGAAGTCTGCTACATTAATAAAGTAAGTTTATAATTACACAGAACATACAAGTTAAGCATCGCACACCAACCATACCCACTATACAGCATCGGTTCGACACTATTCAAGGGCAGCTGAAACCTCTGGTTATTTGCAGAAAAGAAAGTCAGCACTTGTATCTTTGCTATTCAGAGGGACAACAGTACAAAACAGTTTCAGCAGTGCCATTCAACATTCGTATCTCCTGAGGTAATGAGACAAACAATTTCACCTACTTTGGTTGGTAGTCCAGCTTTGATCCCAAACACTGCAGAAAAGAAATTAAAACAGGGAAAAACAAAAATGCTTCAGATGGGACTGCTGTTTAAACTCATAACCTCCGACATACGATTTTTTTCCCTTTTTTGTATTGCCATAACCATCACATGGCTTGTCAGAACATACTGAGCCTAGTATCTGAAAACTCTGTAGATAAACAAAACCTGCAGACAGCACTATGCACTGTAAAAAAAAGTAATGAAAACATAGTTGCACTGCTTAAATAGTCTATCCAGATTATACTGTTGTAACTTAGTGAAGGGGCCAGTTTTCCCAATTACAGGGGAATTCACCCATTTTATTTATGTATATATATATAATATACATATTATATATATATATATATATATATATATATCATAGTATCGCCCGGTTCTCTCATGAGCAGTGAAAGGAGACGCACTAGATTTATGGAACCAATGCAGCAAAACCGTTCAGCAAACAGGGCCCTGACACTGCAACAGTGAAACCCTGTTTGATTGAATACATCAAAATGTAATTGTGTCTTTTCATACATAGTGAAGGAGTTTGGCGAGGACAGCCTTGCAGCTAATGGGTAAACCCCTCCCCACCCCCTTTACAGTAGTATCATTCGGAAAGCTGGACGCACATTTGTGCACATGTTTTCTAAACAACAATAAGTTTTTTTTGTCTATTTGTTCATTCCTATATTGTGGGTTAAATGTAAGGCAGACTTCTGTCCATCCATGTCCATCCATCCATTCAAGGCAATGACTGAACGATTCGCTCACTCACTGGGTCACACATGCAGAAAGACGTGCACCAAGAACCTGGCCGAAACACTATGGTGCCACTTAACTCATGGAAAGCAGTTCCGTAGTACTTTCAAGAGTCAGGATATCCCAAATAAGGAGCCCTCAGAAGAGATTCTCTTCAAATATTGCCATTAAGTCGCTCTGAAAATTCATGTCAATCGTAGCCGCCATCTAAATCACAGTAAAAAGATGTAAGAAAATGTTCAGTGATACAGTTCACACGGCTCATCCACTGTCTTGCTAAATTTCAAACTTCAATTCTTCCAGATATTTTCATTTGATTGCTTTTTGTATATACTCAGTAATATGAAGAGCTGTCAAGCTAACCTTTAGTTAATCAAGGAACAAAAGCAGAGTTGAACAATAGACCAGACTCAAAGGCTACATGGAAACACAAGACACTGAGACTCATGAGACTGCAGGTGCTGGAATCTGGAGTGACAAACAAAATGCTAGAGGAGCTCAACAGACCAGGCAGTGATGACTTGCTGAGTTCCTCCAGCATTTTGTTGTGTTATTCTAAAGGCTACATGGCCAACCCTGCATATATTAGCTAAATGACAAGGAGCTTGTAATTCATGTTTATAGTCTGAGACAACACCCAATGCATTGCAGGATCAGTTCATGCCAAGATGTTCTTCTAAGTTCAATGAAAGACCCCTGTGATAGATACAAGACTAAAGAAGTGCATAATTTCAAGTCAGGGCTAAAACCTGTTAACGATGGCTTCAAATGAGGCACTGCCAATTCAGATTCAAGGTCTAACCTCTTACCCATTCCGCTTGCCCTATTTTAATAACGTCCCTTTTTTGTAACTTTCAGTTTCTAAATTAGAGACAGAAAGAGCAAAAGAAAATCAAATCACCAATCATCTAGCCAGAGTTCCTTCTCCGAAGAATTTTAGGAATTTTCCCCATCTCACCATCAAAATGTTCTGAAACTAGCTGTACAGGTGTTGATCAGGATTAACATTTTAATGTCAAATTCAAGATATTACCCTAAGATTAAGATTTAAAACACTAACCAATCACGCTAATGGTATTATTCTTTGTAATCAGCATGTTTAACGAATCAGGAAAATCCAATGAAAAAAATAAATCACCATGCCCCATAGGTGGCAATTTCTTCAAGGTCACTGGCCCTTGAGGGACCCCAGTGGTCAACAGCAAGTGAAAACTCATGTAACACACAGAAAGGTTGAAACCTTTTCTACGCTTTTATGATACCCATGCACAAGCATCTTCCAGGAGATGTCAATAGAAAAACATTCAGGGAACAATAATTAAAAATAAATCAGGCCTATTTTTTCACCCCACTTCCTAGCTAACTAAGGGATGCACTGCTAACTGCAATCCTGAAGACGAAGTGACCATGAACACGGGCTCTAAGGGACAGAGTTTTGTTCAGGATTCTATTGTGTACTTACTGCTTCCTTCCGCCTTCGTTCCTGCTCCCGTTTCCTCGCTAGCTCTCGCTGCTGATCCAACATAGACTGTGAGGTTGGCTGAGAGCCCTGTTGTTGCTGTTGCTGCTGCTGTTGTTGCTGCTGCTGCTGAAGATGTTGCTGCTGCTGCCTCCGCGCCTCCTCATGAGCTCTCCGGGCACACTCCAAAGCATCCTCCTCATCTCGACTTCTGCAGTGAAGAGCAGCATTTGTTCAGTTGCAGTCCTTCAGTTGAGTTCTCACTTAATCATATCAGTTGCTGTCATATTAAAATATACCCCAGTAAGACTGAACGAAGTGGCTTATGAGTTTCCTGCAGAGGAGCATTTAACAAAGTACGCCCACACCTAGGGTTTCCCTTGCACATTTAAAAGTGTCTTGAAATTAGTCTACAACCTAATAAATTAACTGTGCTTTTTGGAATAATTCCTCAAAATATTCATGGTATTTCTGTGTCTGACCAACATGTTATTGCATTTGTTACATTGATAGCTAGGAGGGCCATTTTGTTGAAGTGGAAGGATACATCAGCTCCCACTTTGTCATAATGGTTCTCTCAAGTGATGCTATGTCTTAGTTTGGAGAAAATTAGAAGTCGAACCTTTGAAACTTTATTTGATTTTGAGAAAAGATGGGGCTCATTTGCTCATTATTATCATTTGAGCTAATTGATATAATTTTTCCACGATCTAATTGTAAATTTTTTAGTACATTTTCTTTTCTTGCTGGCGGTTTGATATTTACTTTTAGAAGCTTTTTGTATGACGCATGACTCCGGGATTGTACACCTAATGGGTTCTTCTTTTCCCTCACTTTTCTGCTTAGTAGGTTTTTTTTGTTATCACAAAATTTTTTTTCGATCTTTAAGATAATGTCTTTTTTGAGACATTGTAAGTGTTGTTACTTCAATGTACTCGTTATTTTTTCTGTATAATATAACAATAAAAAGATTTAAAAAGAAAAAAGTGTCTTGATTACTATTTGCTAAAAATCTGAGCTGAAAATGCCACCACCATGGAAACAAAGAGATTTGGGACCTCAGACAAGCAAATGAACTGAACAGTGACATGCAGTGAACTGAAAATGTCCGGTTCAATGTCAAATTATGTAGATAAGGTTGGAAAAAGACTTAAGTGTGAGTTTAATTTCCATGTAATAGGTACCTACCTGTGCTGTACCTAACACAGCACAGGCTTCAAGGATGGGACAAACAGTTTACACAAACCTAATTGCATCTCAAGCTGAAATATTTGGATGTGATTTTTTTTTTGCTCCTAAACACTGGCCGGAATTCTCTTGTCAACGTAACAACTAAACTACCCAATCTCAGTGTTACTTATCCACAATTCATACAGCAACTTAAGCAATGGGTTTCTTTTTTTGACAGAAGAAACTTGGCTATTATAGACCTAATATTTCAGTTTCTCCTGCTGCATTCCATGTTCTGCAGAATTGCACCTGAAGAAACAGCACACGCTGACAATAATTACTAGTTAGCTCCACCAAGAAAGAGAGCTCGCTGATCTGATGAGATAGATGAACTGTTAGCCACAAAGGACCTTATCTGGTGCTCCTTCAGAACAAAATAAAATTGACTTTCATCAGGTAAGCTTACATGGGACCAGACACCTATTGCAGATGTTGAGGTGGAACAGGTTCACAAAGGTTGCTGACTGGCAATATGCAGAGGCAGCCAAAGATGTCTACATTAAAGTTGACTTATAATAAGTAACTAAGGCAAAATATGAACACAAGGGATTCTGCAGGTGCTGGAAATCTTGAGCAACACACACAAAATGCTGGCGGAACTTAGCAAGCCAGGCAGAATAGATGAAGGGGAATAAACAGTTGGTGTTTCAGGCTGAGACCCTTCATCAGGACAAAACATAGGCTCGCTAGTTTTAAGTGCAAAGGCTGGACTTGCCGCTGTCGCTCCTGTTCCATGCGGAGACGTTCCTTCTCTGCCGCCTCCTGTTGCATCTTACGGTACTCCTCCTGTGCTTTGAGCGCCTTTTCTCGTTCCTCCTTTTCTCGTGCCGCTCGCCTGAACTGCTCAAAGCTATCGCTTGATGACTTCGCTGTGGACGAGGGAGTGGAAGGTGTCTTTTTAACGAGACTTGCCCATGAGCCCATGTTCTTGATCTTGAGATCCTAAAGCACACATGCACAAAGAATTTAGAAGCTCATCAAGGTAAAATGTACAAATAACTCTGAAGCTGAGAAACTGAAAGGAAATAAAAGCATGGGTGCAATTTAACGCTTATTAACTTGAACAACAAATTGTGTTGCAAGCTTTCTTAAAAAACAAAAAAGTATTAACAATAGTCCAAAAGTAAATGAACATCTCATTCATCCAGCTCATAAACCCAAAGATCACTGCTTCAGAATGAATTATCAAACATCAGAGATACAATTCAGGAATATTACAGTTAAGATGAACATTTACTCCAAAATGATTGCTTAGGGGATAATCACAACTTGAGACTACACTATACAAATTGGGAAACCCTCATAATCAATCTTAGTTATAAAATTATTACGCCCAGGGGCCCTGGACAAAAGGGTCAAATAAAGCCAGCCATACTATTTAATGGATCCTCCGATAATATTCTTGAGTAAAGCAAGGCCAGAATGCTGAGATTGGAATATGAAGCACTGTGGGAATTAAGTGACAAAAGGCTGGAGAATGTGAGCAGACAGCCGTTAAAGGTGTTGTTTCAACAGAAAATCAGAAATCAACTATAAGCACTATCAGCATCTAAAATCAGGACTTAGAAATAAATACAGGAGGAAAATATAAAGCCTGACACAGGAAGGCATAAAAGTACCAACACAGAAACTACATCCCAATAACAGAAACTGAAAAGACAATCACTGGAAAAATAAGGTACTGGGCAAACTAGGAGTAAAGGCCAACAAGCCCAAGTCTGATGTACATCTTACTGTACTAAAAGGAACAGTGGCAAAGATAGTGCATATGTTGCTTAGACCTTCTGGAGTCATTTATATTCAGCAAAAGGCTCATATCTGGAAACCACTAATGCAACACTCTTATTCAAGAAAGGAGGAAGTCAGAAGTAAAAAGTCTACCGGCTAGTTAACCTGCAACCAATCTTTGAGGAAATGCTTGGAAAAATTAGGGAACTAACACCAATAGTTTTAGATGATCTTATTACAATCAAAGTCCACATACTTTAAGAACAGGAAAATCATTTTTGATGAACTTTTAAAATTTCTTTGAAGATCTAACATGCAAGGCCAGTAAAGGGGAATTGATACAATGGATATCAATTTCCAAAAGGCATGTAATATCACAAAGACATTTACTACAAAAAGTTAAGACACCATGGTCTTAGGGTGAATTATGAGCATGTATAAAAGAATGAACTCATTGTAGCAAAATTATTTGTGATGAACCGGTCATTTCTGAGTAAAAAAAAAAGTGCAAAAATTTGTGGGATCCGTACTAAACATCACTGTTTACAATCCAGATGAATAACTTAGATGAAGGAACAAATTTGTTGATACACAAAGAAAAGGGAAAGCAAACTCAGAACGTGACAGAAATTGAAAAAAATCCAGGCAGATAAAGTGAATGGGAGAAGTTTGGCAGGTAGAGTATAATGAGGAGAAATTTGAGCTTAAGAGGGTGGTGTCAAATAGGGACTCCTGGATGGAGTTCTGTGACTAGTGATGCTTTGCAGAGATCCATCCTGGGATCTCACCTATTAGTGCTATATGTTGAAGACCTGGATGAAAATTTAGATGGGTAGGTCAGTAAGTTTGTAGATGATACAAAGAATGGTGCTGTGGATAGCATAGACGACTAGCAAAGAAAGGCAGGATCTAGATCAGCTGCAGATTATGCACAGAGAAATGGCAGACAAAGTTTAACTTGGGCAAACGTAAAGTGTTGCACATTGGAAGATCAAATGTAAAGGGAAAGTACACTGCTAAAGCAGTGTTGATGTACAGAGAAAGTGGGGGAGAAAGCCCAAAGATCTCTGAACGTGGCTACACAAGTTGATAGGGTGGTAAAGAAGGAATACTGCAAGCTTATCTTTATTATTTGAGGGATTAATTTCAGGAGTCACTGTGTTACAGCTTTCAAAAGCTAGTTAGACAACATCTAGCGTGTTGCATTTAGTTCTGGTTGCCCCATTAGAAGAAGGATGTTGAGTTTTTGGAGAAGGTGGAGAGAGGTTTACCAGGATGCTCCCTAGATTAGATTGACATTTGCTAGGAGAGATTGGGCAAATCTGGATTGTTTTTTTCTGAACTGATGAAAGCTGAGGGAAATCTGATACAAGTTTTGTAAGATTATGAGAGAAACAGAGGAAGTAGAAAGCCTATATCGTTTCCCCAGGGTTGAAATTCAAAAGCAGACGTGTGCAGAAAATTTCATTTTAAAAGCACAAGTGGTGAGGTGCTTGAAATGAGCATCCTAAAGTGGTAGCGGAGGCAAATATGATCAAATATTCAACATTCAACGGTGGTACAGTAAAAACTCACTAGGTTCCTCAGGTGGTCATGATATCTGGAACTTGTTACTCCATAGTTTGAGATCACCAGTTGCAGAACAGGATGGATGGGATTGTGTTACTGGGAAAACTGAGTGTTATCGAGAACAGGCAGGAAACTGAAACCTAGACCAAGTTTAGATCATCTATGTCATACAGCCCTACAGCCCAACTTGTCCATGCCGACTACAGTATCCAGCAAGCCAATTCCATTGCCTGTACTTGGCCCACGGCCGTCTGAAGCTTATTTAGGTGGCTTTTTAAATGTTGCTAATGTGGCATAGCTTGACTGAATAGCAGAACGGGGGTGAAAAACTACAAGGCCTACTATTCTTAAATTCATGTAAGCCACTGCAGATTTAGGCTCAACTGTTATGAACTGTACTCTCACCACCACGCCTCAGAGGAAGGTCAAGTCACAAAACACATTCCAGCAAGAATCAGCAACTTTGGGAAAGGAACAGAAAGAGGATAACATCACCAGTTAACATAAAGCTTCTCACTTTTTTGGGAGCGACAGGAGTTTTGGGTGTTTGTTGCTTATGCTTGTCTTTGTCCTGAGGAGAAGGTTGCGAGCTGTGTTCTGGAGGTCGAATCACTGGCCCTGCAACTTCCATGTGCTTCATCTCTGGTCCTGCAGGAGGAAAATACCCAGTGTTTCTAAAGACTGTCCTAAATCAACAAGTATTGAAATAAAACAGAAAATGATGGAAATATACACATCAGCAAGGTTTGGTGTTTTGTCTCTCCACAATGGGCACTGAACTCACTTGCATTACTGTTTTATTTCAGATGTATAACAGCTATAGTATTTTGAACCTTTCAGGGTACCTGACAAAATAATTGATTTGAAAAGTGGCAGAAGAGACTTTTCACAGTTAAAAATGCTGCATTACAATCAATATATTTATTCTCTTGCAGGAACACCAAATGGAAATCTATGGACAGATTTTTTACCATTGGGAGCTACATGAAAAATACAAAACAGAAAAGAAAATAAACACACTTTTTCAAGGCCAGGGCTTTTGAGCTGTAATCATTTCAGGTTAAATTTAAATAGGCACACATAGTTCAATTTTGAAATACTGTACTCTGAGCAGGCTTGACCATCTCAATGTTTTATGAGCCATGAATGAGACTGGAATAGCTAGAAATTGGAAACAAAATGTTAAATCTTTTTGAAACCTATTCCACTCTGTCATAGTTCCCCCAATTTTATAGCAGGGTCCATCCAATATAGAAAATTAGATATTTAAAAAATTGTATGAAGATCCCAAAAATGAAAGGTTGTAACTATCAGATATTCAAACCGGTATTCTTATTTCTGCAAAAATATTGAGGGATTGGCCTAACAAAGGATTTTAAGATTTGAAAGAACACAGATGCTTCCACTTCAGCAGACAGCAGAACTTCAGTCAGTTACTTTTTCACTTGACATCATATAGAAAATTAATGTGAACATTTAAGTTACAAGCTGGATTGTTCTTTAGTTCTAGAGATGGGGATTGAAAGAAAGAAAACTCTTCAAATCAAAAACCCTTCTGAAACAATCCATCTGCCTATCAGTCCCCGACACATTTGACATCCACCTTCAAGCTGCCCATTGACTGAAATAACAGAAAGCCTGAAATAAGTCAAAGATACTTACATTTCAGCACATAAAGAAATCCTTGTAAAGTATTTCTGATATTTTTAAAAAATTGAGCTGATTTTTTCCAACAAGTTCCCATTAGCAGAAAAAAATGACAATAACTAGATAAATTTGTTTTAGTGATAAAACTTCAAAGATACTGCTAATGATCTACATGTTGTTTTCAAAGCCAATAAAAAGATTTGTACTGCAGCAGTGTTTCACAACTTCAAAACATTCCAAATTCCCTTTACAACCAATTCTATAAGTACCACTTTTGCAGGAAATATCTCATTTTGTGATGATTTAAGGGGTGTCCACTCTGGCTGTCAGATCAATCCCAACAATTCAACTGTAGCCTTCTACTCCAACTGGCACTTTGGGAGGTACGACAAAATCATAGCTCTTGGGGTAAACCATACAGCTCCAGGTAAAAAGTGCAAATTCCACACAGCCAGCACCAGATATCAGGATTGAATGCAGACTACTTGAGCTGTGCAGCATTCACCATCAACTATTGTGCCACAAATGAAATCAATCTGCACAAGTGTTTTGTTCACATCTCCAAATGATTTTATCAGTCAGAAAGTTATGAATTCCCACGCTGAGACTAAAATCTAGCATTTACCCAGCACTTTCATCGCTGCCAAATATTTTCAAGTACAATGAATTACTACGAAGAGCAGTGACTGTTTTATCAGCACCAGTGATTAGCAACTTTGCACAGAACAATGTTATCTAAACTTCAATGAATGAATGACCATTTGTTTGGACAGCAGAGGTCAGGGAATTACGCTGGTGTGTTGCGCTGCAACAGTGTGCCTGTACAATCCCCAAGATTATCTCTAAATTGCAAAATTCTGATGTTTTTAAATTATGTCTCTTGTTCTGGAGGAAAAGCATAACCAAAGCACTATCTTCACATCCAAAGGAACGATATGATCCCTACAGCTTATAACGGTGCCACAGCCTACTGTTTACTTACGGTGACCAATATGTGGAGGTGGTTTGCTTCCCTCCCTCTGTTTTGATGGCTCCTGGCGCATCGAAGGGCTAAATGGCTCATTTCTGATTACAGGTGAAGAGTGACTTTTCTCTTCTTTCATGTTTACCATTGGTTGTGATTGTACTATTGACGGAGTTCGGGGTTCCTGCAAAAGAATATATATTTCTTAGACCATAGCAATCCAAACCAAAACTGTTGAGGTAAAGCCTCCGAACTATTGTGAATTAATGGTATCTCCACACATTTCCTACGGCATGTGGCTCACAACAAAATGGCACACATAAACTGGAGTGTCAAACAAGGGCAGTGTCTAGCAGGTTAGTGTGGAGGGATAAAACTATACTGGAACCTACGCTTAACACTCATTCCTATAATGCTCTTTGCCTTTGAGTCACTGGCACATGTTCCAATCCCAGTCTTAGCATAATTCAGCATTGGGAACAATGCTGAGAGTGGGAAGAGCAAGGAGGACTGTCCACTGGCTGGCAAAGGAAGTATGGGCCATTATTACAACTGCATCACGTGTTGACTGACCATCCAAATCTTATGGTCTCTTCACTTACTGTTGAACATGATGGGAGCTGCTGCTTTTCCAGAGAAATCTCTACTTGAAATGATATCTTGAATTAGATCCCATAAGTATGCATGCCGCCTACCATTCCAAATTTCAGATGTGGCTAACCCCTCAAACTAAACCTTCGGTAGGACCGAAGATTTAAAAACTAAAAATGCTGGGGGGGATGGTGGAATCAGGTCAGATAGCTTTGCAGAGAAGCATTTCAGACCAGAGGCACTTCACACTGAGTAGTGAAGCATCTCTTGCGAAGTGTCTCAAGCATGACTTGTCATGACAAACTTTTTAAGAACATAAGGCGTAGAAGCAGAAAAAGGACATTCAGTCCATCAAGGCAGGGAATATAGCATTTTTGTTTTGAAAAATGGTGTTAAGAGTTCCAAACCATACTTCATGCATTGGAAGTCTCTGATAGGCAGTATTTTCCCAGGCTTAGTTGAGGGTTCAAAGTAGAAGACAAGTCATGACAAGCCTTTTAACACCAAAAGACATAGAAGCAGAATTAGGCCATTTTGCCCATCGAGTCTGTTCCAGCATTCCATCATAGCTGATTTATTTAGCCCCTGAACCTCATTCACCTGCCTTCTCCCCATTTCTTTAATGCCCTTACTAATAAAGATCCCATGAACTTCTGCTTTGAATATACCCAATAACTTGGCCTCCACAGTCACACACGGCAATGAGTTTCACAGATTCACCAAATACCTCCTCATCTCTGATCTAAGGGAAACACCCTTCAATTCTGAGGCTGTGCCCTCTGGTCCTAATCCTTCCTACTATTGGAAACATCTCCTCCACATCCATTCTGTTTGGCCTTAAAATGTGACTGTCAGTGTGCAGAGAAATTAAACTTCCAGATTATCTCAACTGTAGACAAAAAGGTGAAAGTGTTCATTTCTACATGACATTGAAGGAAGATCAGGCACCAAAATTATGCGTGAAGCACAAGAATTATTAATTTATCTCATTATTGTACACTCAGTCATCACGGTGATGTTTATGGTCTGCTGCTACAGCTCATCCATTACAAGGTCTGACATGCGAGTTCAGAAATGCTCTTCTTCACACCACGGTTGTAACGTGGTTACCCGAGTTACTGTTGCCTTTCAGTCAGTTTGAATCAGTATGGCCATTTTCCTCTGACCACCCTCATTAACAAGGCGTTTTCACCCACAGAACTGCCGCTTACTAACACCATTCTCTGTAAATTCTTGAGACTGTTGTGTGTGAAAACCCCAGAAGATCAGCAGTTTCTGAAATACTCAAAAAACCCTGTCTGGCACCAACAATCATTCCACGACCAAAGTCACTTGGGTCATATTTCCCCATTCTGATGTTTGGTCTGAAGACCAACTCAACATCTTGACCCCAGGTCTGCAAGTTTTTATGCATTAAGCTGCTGCCTCATGATTAGCCAATTCGCACTATCAAGCAGATGTACCTAATGAAGTGGCCACTGAGTGTACATTTAGTTCCAAGTAAATTGATGGGTTTTGAATTGAAGGCCATTGATCAGTCACACTAATTACAGCTTTAACTCCTTTCAAAAAAAGTGCTGAAATATGAATGCCTGTTACATTAAGCAAAGTGTACTCTGCAAACTCAGATGCACTATTACACCAAATTACACAAGGACTGAATGCATTGTTTCCTGTCCATCATTTGAATAGTTCCATTGCCTATGACAGAAGGCTTCATTGCCATAGAATAGCTTCAAGGTCATTGCAACAGGAAGCCACTGCAGATGTAAGTAGTTTTACAGGGGTTGAGAGAGCAAGAGAAGAAAGGGATTAATGGAATAAGTCCACTCCCAGAAGAAATCCTATTGGTTTGACTCATTCTTGTTGAATTTGAGAAGCTTAAATCATTATATTGTGACTGATGTTGCACAAGACATTAATTATATACCATTATGAAAACATCATTCATGTACAATGCTTTTAAAAACAATTCTCTGATTAGGGCAATAAGTGAACTATAGAAATTATTAACGCCTCTGGCTTGATCCCAAGAATATTTATCAACAAAGTGACAGGGAATAAAAAAAAACTGGATGGGTTCCCACCTGTCATCAATAGCCACAAAACCTTTGCATAAATGTGCATACACGTTATAATATCTGCCCAGCAACATTCACTTAATTAGGTGCATATTTCTTAAACATGCCTTTTAAATATTGCTATCATTTTGCAGACATGGCATTTATTTATTTAGAAATATAGTGTGGAACAGGCCCTTCCAGCCGCACTGCCCAGCAATCACCCAATTTAATCCTAGCCTAATCATGGGACAACTTACAATGACCAAATAACCGACCAATCTTTGGAATCTGGGAGGAAGTCGCAACTTTTCTGAGGAAACCCACGTAGTCATGGGAGAACGTACAAACTCCTTACAGATGGCAGCAGGAATTGAACCCTGGTCACCGGTACGGTAAGGCGTTGTGCTAACCACTACGCTACCAATCCGCCCTCGGGCTTAAAGGCTCCCTGGGAAGTTGTAAACAAAACTTTAAAACACTTGTGCCGTTGGAATGGATTATACTCTGGCCCACGTTACATTGAACTGAAGAGATTTTTTTCACCTGTTTTTTAGTCTGTACATTTCTTGGAGGTGACTGGACAAGAGATGGAAATTGTGGCAGCGGTGGGGAATGCATCAGGAGCGGAGAAGACACATCTGCCATATGAGCTGAGAAAAGCAAGCACGAAAAATTAAGTCACAATCAATTTTCCATTAAAGAAAAAGACTTGTACTTAATTGGCACTCTTTGCGCCTTCAAAAAATTTTCAAGCACATTTTTACCCCAAAAAGTGTGGACACTATTGTAAACGGGAAAATGCAAAAGCCAAGTTACAAAGTTGTCCTACAAGCAGAAGTGTAACAATGTTAGATATTCTTCGAAAAATGTTAGGGGATAAACATTTACCAGAACAATGGGGTTAATTTCTTCAAAATAGTGTCAAGAAATCTGATATATGGGGTCTTGGTTTGATGTCTCATCCTGAAGATGTCAGCATCAACAATGCAGCACAACTGTGGTGTCAGCCTAGATTTTTGGCGCTCAAGTCTGTGTTGTGGTACTCGATGGAAAGGTTGTGCAAAGGCAGCAACCAATGAACATCTGGTGACACAATCATTGATTTCTTCCTCTCTGGGTTAAGGATGAACTTTTGTATGTACAGATTGCTTTTTTACCCATTTAATACACGGTCAAAAAATCTACACGATAAGCAGCTTGCAACTGACCATATTTCACCATGGAAAACTAATTTTATGGGGAAAAACCTGAATGCAGATAGCCTCTACACAACCTGGAAACACTTTTGGGAAACTCATCTACTCCAAACAGGCTGCTGAAACTACTGACCACTTATAGAGTCTCTGCTTGTATTTTAAGAACACACTTCACTGTCTATAAAACTACACAGGGTGAAAGGAGGTTCATTTACTCAGCCCTACCAGCACATTTAATCCCACAACAGCTGTTATTTATCTGTGGTGCTGAAGACCTTTTCATTACATATCCAATTCCTCACAGAGTATTGTAATATTCAAATAAAGTCCTGAAAACTCTCCTCCTCAAAATTATATTCACATTCTTGTTCAATGATTGCTTGGTTTACAAACATTTATAAATTTTTACCATACCGTCATTAATTCTCTGGGGCATACATCTTTGAATTAAAAAGCAATTTAAAAAATAAATAGCATGCTGCACTCCACCTAAGACACATTTTGACCCAACTTTCATGCCAGAGGTCAGTAACACAAGAGATTCTGCAGATGCTGGAAATCCAGAACAACACACACACACACACAATGATGAAGGAACTCAGCAGGTTAAGTAGCACCTATGGAAAGGAACAACTCTGTTCCTTCAGACAGACAGATGTCGACTGTTTATTCCTTTCCACAGATGCTGCCTGACCTGCTGAGTTTCTCCAGCATTTAGTGCGTTGCCAGGGGTCAGTACTCCACTATGATTTATTGCTTTCCTTAAGATGGATTCAAAATGTTCCCGCATTTGCACATTAACTGATCAGTAAATTGTAGAGCATTGATAGTACAAAATAACCCTTGGTAAAATAAGACTTAGAACCTAAAAGTATTATCCCTGGAAGAGGGTCATGCTAAGAGTAGAGGTGTTATAGAGGTGAGATACAAGTAGATCAGAATCAA